>NC_088844.1:5190560-5498563 GCF_904066995.2 Poecilia reticulata | reverse complement strand
CCAAGTGTTTCTTTTGGGGTTCTCTTAATCTGTGGCTTTATTGTCAGAAAGAAACAACAGAAAACAACAGAAAACCTTTTTCATGAAATAGTGATTCCCATACTGTTGATAATTAAAATGCACATTTGAGGCGGCACAAGTGAAGGTATTCAAAAGACTGGCTTTGAAAAAGTATATTTCAAATCCTGTATTTATTTTTATTTTCGAAAAGAAGGTCCAGTTGCAAAAACGACCTCCACCAAGTATTCACATTTAAAGCTGATTGACCACTCAGCACTTCTCAATGGTCCGCATTGATTGCGTCAAGGCCATTCACAGAGTCGTTGGAAGACCATTGTCTTCTCCACTGAAACTTTGCAGAAAAGAAGGCGGAGGATGTGTGAAATGGCTGCACTCAGGATATAAGATGCACATCCCTGAGGAATCTAATACATGCAGGTCACCTCAAATGGAATCACTGGTGTTAACTTTTGTCATAAGTGCTTCGCTTTTGGGGTGATCCTGCTTGTAAGTTTGTCATCAACAAGAAGAAACTGCAAACAAACACTGGAAGGCAAAAAGATGACCTTAACACAGGCACTGACTTTTTTTGCATACAGTAAGTGCTAACTGTTTTGGCATTCTTCTTGTCTTTTTCTCGGATCTCTTGACATTCTTGCTGAAATAGCTGAAGAACAGCAGAAATAAGGCACAATCTGAACACCAAAGCAGCTATCATTGAGAAGCTCAAACAAAAGCACCACAAGTCCACATCAGGGTTACCTTAACACAGGCACTGACTCGATTTCTCTACACAGTAAGTGCTCTTTGTTAAGGTCGTCTTGTTGTAGTCTTACTGCAATTATCATTTCATGACAGCTGTGTTTCCAAACTTGAAGAAGCCATTGCATTATCACTTCTATTACCTGGACTTGAGCACAGTCTTGAATATACTCAGAAAGTGCTACATGTCGGGGTAGTACAAATGTGACTAATTCGTCTGTGGCTATGAAAAAAGTGATTTTGACCAGGTTACTTTTACAGCACCTTGAAACAGAAACTTGTGCTTCTTTTTCAGAGTTCCCTACCAGTAACAACACAGACCTAATACCAAGCAACAAGTTTACCTGAAGATTGGCACTGACAAGATTTCTGCAAACAGTAAGTGCTATTTACTTTTTGCATCCCACTCCACAAGAGGATTCTTTGCTACATGTTTTCCCAACTTGGAAAAGAAATTCAAATGTCAGTTCTAACTTGAGCATAATCTTGACTTTCTTGCTGAAAGTGCTATGTATTGTGAAAGGCACTTTTGTCAAATACCACAAAATCTGCTCTGGCTATGGAAGCACTGCTTTTGACGAGTCACTCTTAGACCACCTCAAAGAAGGCACGTCGGGTTTTTCCATTGCCAAGTGCTTTTCTTTGAAGTATTCTTGGTTGTGAGTTTATCTTCAACAGCAAACAACTTGAGTACAGTCTTCACTAGACTCTGAAATTTTTGCACAATTCAAATTGGAACAAATCTTCTGTGAACATTCAAGTTGTGTTTTTGACCCAGTCACTTTTGGACCACCTCAAACGATGCACTCATGGCTTCTTGATATATCCAAGTGTTTCTTTTGGGGTTGTCTTAATCTGTGGCTTTTTTGTCAGAAAGAAACAACAGAAAACCTTTTTCATGAAATAGTGATTCCCATACTGTTGATAATTAAAATGCACATTTGAGGCGGCACAAGTGAAGGTATTCAAAAGACTGGCTTTGAAAAAGTATATTTCAAATCCTGTTTTTATTTTTCTTTTCGAAAAGAAGGTGCAGTTGCAAAAACGACCTCCACCAAGTATTCACATTTAAAGCTGATTGACCACTCAGCACTTCTCAATGGTCCGCATTGATTGCGTCAAGGCCATTCACAGAGTCGTTTGAAGACCATTGTCTTCTCCACTGAAACTTTGCAGAAAAGAAGGCGGAGTATGTGTGAAATGGCTGCACTCAGGATATAAGATGCACATCCCTGAGGAATCTAATACATGCAGGTCACCTCAAATGGAATCACTGGTGTTAACTTTTGTCATAAGTGCTTCGCTTTTGGGGTGATCCTGCTTGTAAGTTTGTCATCAACAAGAAGAAACTGCAAACAAACACTGGAAGGCAAAAAGATGACCTTAACACAGGCACTGACTTTTTTTGCATACAGTAAGTGCTAACTGTTTTGGCATTCTTCTTGTCTTTTTCTCGGATCTCTTGACATTCTTGCTGAAATAGCTGAAGAACAGCAGAAATAAGGCACAATCTGAACACCAAAGCAGCTATCATTGAGAAGCTCAAACAAAAGCACCACAAGTCCACATCAGGGTTACCTTAACACAGGCACTGACTCGATTTCTCTACACAGTAAGTGCTCTTTGTTAAGGTCGTCTTGTTGTAGTCTTACTGCAATTATCATTTCATGACAGCTGTGTTTCCAAACTTGAAGAAGCCATTGCATTATCACTTCTATTACCTGGACTTGAGCACAGTCTTGAATATACTCAGAAAGTGCTACATGTCGGGGTAGTACAAATGTGACTAATTCGTCTGTGGCTATGAAAAAAGTGATTTTGACCTGGTCACTTGAAATAAAAAATAATTAAAATGCACATCTGACCTGGCAGAAGTGAAGGTATTCAGAAGTTATTTTCAATACTATGAAATACATAATTTATTCGAAAGCATTGCTAACCCTTCTTCATCTTGAATTTTATTGGTGGTTGGCAAGAAACGTTAAGTTTGCATTACTTACCGGTATAGATTGTGGCTGAGAGTATGTGTCTTGTGAAGGTGCAGGCGCAAAGCACAACCCACATATGGAGGCCTTAGTAGTCGTCCTGGCAGTTGCAGGTTCATTTCCTGGCCTGGAGACAATTTGCTGCATGTCTTCCTTCTCTCATTACCCCCTTTCCTATCAGACTATTCTCAAAAAAGGCCACTAGAGCCAACAAAACCTTAAATAATGTGTTATTTTATACAAGTATGGTCATATTGCGTAATTCAATTCAACTCCAAAATGTTTAATACTTTTATTGCCCGAACTGTCCTGTTAAACACTATAAATCAGTGGTCCCCAAACTACGGCCCGCGGGACGGATCCGGCCCGCCTCCACATTTGGTCCAGCCCCCTGAACAGAAAGCATTCAGAGTTTTTTTTTATTTACCATATTTTCCGGACTAGAAGCCGTTTATATGTGGATTTTTCTTCAACCACCAGGGGGCTCTTTAGCAGGAAGTGAATCATTTGAAGATTGGTTACTTGTGCGCCAACATTGAGCCCACAAACATCAAAATGAGTAAGAAACAGATCAGATGTCTTTGGAAAGTTTCTTTGCAAAGGGGAAAAGGCCCAGAGAAGAGACAGGAGAATGGATTCATCCTGGACCGGTAGGTGAGTCCCACATTACAAGCCCGCTCTGCGTAACATGCGGCGACCGGCTGCTAATGAGGCAATGAAGCTTCAAGCTGCTTCGCCACGTAGAGACCAAGCAGACTGTGGATATAAGCAACACTTCGGGTGTCATTGTCTCCCATCACTCCCAGATGGAACCGTCTCTTTGCAGAGAAACAAGCTCTGGGCTCCGTTAGTCATTATCGTGAGTTAAAATTTTCACGAAAGTAAAATGTTCGTTTTTGTGGCGCTTCTGTATATTATTTTGAAGGGATATATAAACGTTACCATAGCGACCAGAGTCCGAGCGTTTGGGCAGTGGTCGAGAGGAAATGAGTAGAGCTTTTGAGTCTCAAGTCTGGTTTAGACAAAAAGATTTCAGAAATGTCGGCCGATTCTCCAAACCTATGTGACCACAGAGCTGATAAAAGTACAACAGGTTTGATCGGTTCGTGTTCAGCCACACCGCACGAACCGATTCCAGTCACGAACATCCCGATTCCAGAGGATAATCCAGTAAAACCCCCAACATGGCGGGAATTTAGAATAAGCAAACACGGATGACGATGTAGAAGCAGTAGTGATAGTTTGTGGAGTCATTTTAAGAGATAAAAGATGTAATAAAAATAAAAGGCGGTGGATAAAAGACGACGGGAGCAGCCGCTCTATTTGCTGCACTATGATTTGGAGGTGACTGTGTTTTTTCATAGTTAACATTTTTAACTGAATAAACATAATAAT
The DNA here is from genome assembly GCF_904066995.2 of Poecilia reticulata. Classification (NCBI taxonomy): domain Eukaryota; kingdom Metazoa; phylum Chordata; class Actinopteri; order Cyprinodontiformes; family Poeciliidae; genus Poecilia; species Poecilia reticulata. The sequence goes on along the minus strand of NC_088844.1, from coordinate 5,494,421 downwards.
GATCTTTAGATTTAATAATAAACATTTCCACATATCATCTCCAATATCCACCGGACTCTCAGTTGCGCTGTGTCAGCTGTTTGGGATTCCCCTCTGTTCTTACGTCACTGCTTTCTGATTGGCTACCTGTCACATTCAGCAGGTCGTATTCTCGTTCCCAGTCAGGGAAAACCCCACAGGCTGCGATAAAAGGGCCAAGACAACCCAAACAGGGCATATTCAGTATTTAGTGGGAACACCAACATGCAGAAGCCTTATCTGACTGTTCATCCCCCTCCCTCTCCCCCGGCCGCGCCAAAATTTCCAAGTCTTGACCTGTCCGCGGTAATAAACAGGTTGGGACCACTGATTTAGCACGTGCTAACAGACACGAAGGATCAGCACTTTTACTGTTACAGTTACCGTTCGGAAACTACCGTAATCAGTTCTGTTAAATCTAATCTTGGCAACTTTTTCTTTTTCAACCATAATAAATGTGATATTCAATTGACCTGTTATGACTCAGATTTTGGGTGTCCGCCCCCCTCTGCTGCTGCTGCTGCTGCATGGTTGAGGAAAACCGGCCGAGATATCTGAGGCTTAGATGTGTATGTTTACTGGTTTAAAAAAAAAAAAACTTTGGGGTTGTGGCTTATAGTCGGGTGCGGTTCATAGTTCGGAAAATACGGACTATAATCCTTCCCGGATTTTTCCTGTGAAGAACCCAGAGAGAGTTATTTGATTGTGCTTTCTGGAAAACAATATATTTTTCATTCATTATATATTTTTACATTTAGGTACTCCTGCAATCGTCACACTTTTTCAGATACAAACTGACTCCAGCCCCTCACCAGAGAAGGGAAAAGTCATGTGGCCCTCACAGGAAAAAGTTTGGGGACCCCTGCTTTAAATATTAATCTGTTTTCTATGTCGCATTTTCTACTAACTAAAATATGTTCTGTTGTCTCATTTACTCCACAATATTGGCATTTTACTGTATCATATATATTGTGAATAAAAAGCGGTTATGTACAGTATGTCTAAATCTCTCATTTCTCCAATCTCTTTAGAATCCTATTATTCCACCTGCCTTTGTTATTGTCATCCCTCTTTAATTGTTGCTTAATGCTAGTTTTTGCCTGTTCACTTCTTCGTTGGTGGGTTTTGGCAGATGGCGAACAACGAAATTAGTGCATCACTGCCACCGAGTGGTTTGTACCAGAATGTGCTTCTCTTTGTCAGATGTTTCATATTTAATTACAGGTGTGGCAGTAATCAGGCCTGGGTGTTGCTAGAAACAGCGGAACCAGGTGAAACCACTTATCTTTCAACAGGGACTGAAATCACAATTCCAGGGTCGCGTAGTTTTGCATTTTTTTCCCCTTCCCTCAATAGAAAACACCTTAATTTAAAAATTATTTTGTTCTTGACATGTCTTTGCCTAATATTTAAGCTGGCTTGATATTCTGAAACACCAAGTGCTAACATGAAAAAAATCAAAGAAATCATTAAGAGGGTGAAGATTTTTTCACACCACTTTATGTCGGTTGCTGATTAATGAATCTGTGTAGTTAATAACCCACATTCAAATTCAGGTTCTTGCGTGGCTTCCAGCACATTGTGGAGTACATGAGTAGTGTCTGCTAAAATAAACAAGCTATATTTATGTCAATAACTGTACACTGCTGGAGTTGTTCGGTTTTAAGTAGAACTTTACATAAATGAGCATGAACAAAGAAAACAAAACCTCTCTTTCAGCCTCTCTCAAATTTTATTAAACAGTGTTAACTTTTTTTTTTTTTTTTACATCAATACAAAAACTGAAAAGATGAAAACAGCAGCTTTTGATCAGTCTTTGAACCGTTACCTTGAACACCAATGTACGGTTGTGTGGGTCGTAGTGAAGTAAAACCCTCAGTCTGTTGTCAAATTATATTTGAGAAATGCTGAATTGTCTTTTCCGTCTTGGTGGTGTGCTTACTTCATTCAAAGTAAAAACTGACACCAGCTCTCTGCAATGTTTTTATTACCATCTCAGAAAACATAGCTGCCATGACAGGAGGCAGAGAAGTTTGTTATATGCTAAGAAAGGGTGCTTCCTTTAATAAATAATAAATGCTTCCTATATCATCTCAAACACTTTACCTCATCAAAGGAAATCCCATAAAAACATGAGGACTGAGTGGAAAGTACCCGTTCTTAGTCAATGTTTTAATGTTAGAACTTTATCACCTGTATTGTCCATCCACATGAATGTAACCTGTATGAAACATACATAGGATAACAGCTGAAGTGCATGATGACCTTGTTGAGTTTTGAACCAGTGTAATTACATTTCCACTCATTTCCTTAACTTTTTAACCTTTAGCATAAAAGTAAAGAAAATTTGCTTTTTAGCAGATTTAAACAGCTCTGGTCCAGGAAAATTTAAGTTTAGAATCAAACACCCATAAAGCAATAAAAACCATTTCAAAACTGGAAATTTCTGTACTCCTAAATGCAAATAAAAAAATGTTAAAAAAGGGGAGCGTTATCCTTTAGTTTTACTATTTGAGCTACATGTCAGTCTGTGTTTCGACCTGCTACATCTGTATTTTCAGGGATGACAAACTTCTAAAATTTGCGTATTTTCTCAAAGCAATATCAACTAAAACAAAACGACGAAATAAAAGGCAACAAAAAAAGGGGAGGCCACAACACGTTAAACCAAAGAGTTCACAGTAAGTCATTTCCATAGCAATAAAAAGCTACTGTAACACTGGGCACATCCTGGACCAGAGCTGGACTTTTACTCAGTCGTCAGAATGTAGACATGATTTTATACTGACCTGCTTAAGCAATTTTTGGGCCACCAGATGTTACAGATGCTTGGTTGTTTTCGTTTTTATTCAGTCATTTTTTTACTGACCTTGGCTTTACCAGGTTAGTACACAGATTTAGAACGGGGTGCAGCCACTCTCGCTAAAACAAAAGAAAAATGTCTACGCGCAATTCTCAGGCAAAAACTTTGGGATTTAGTCAAGATGGCGACCAGGAAGAAATTTACACTGTAAATAATGAAATTTTAGAGGTTTGATTAGGCTCGACGAACCAGGGGTTTTGAACATTTTCTGCGACATCTGACCTGGCGCATCAGGGTGCTAGTTCTGTTCCAGATGTGCTGCGCTCAAATACTAATGTTAGTGAGCGCTCCTTAAAATGACTCAACATGTCCCATCTTTGATCAGCTTATATCAACAGAGCTGGAAACAGAACGTCAACACCGCATCAGGCAGGTGTTTAACCTGAAAGTGTTGAGGCATAAGTTGATGCTGTGATTTAAAACAAAAGAGCAGCAAGATAAGCGATAACAGACACATGCTGTCCAACAGCTCAATCCACTTTTTAATAGTTTTTCTTAGCTTTTTTTATTTTTGCAGGTCAAATTTTTTTTAAACATGCTGTTCATAAAAATAAGAACTGGTTGTTGGTCCAACTCCAGTCTCTGATGAAAGTGGTTGTTTCCTCTGGTCCAACAGAGAAGAGTTGGTGCCGAGACATCTGAATGTTGCTGCTGGAGTTCAGAGCTTCACTGGTGGAACTGGGAAGAACTGGAGCTCCAGTAGCACTGGCACGCTTATGAACTGGACCAAACCCCTATATTCATTAGCCTCCCTGTGTGTCAGCTGTGATAACACCGAGCATGAAGAGTCCCAGATGCTGATTATAGGGGTGGAAATCCATCACAACACTGATGCCACGGATACCAAACTGTTCTAATCTGATCAAATCAAAAAAAAAAAAAAAATCTACAGCTTGTTTTCAGGTGTTGGACAGTTAAATGTGTGTGTGTCACTTGGTTTATTATTTTACTAGATCCCTGCAGAGCCTTTAGTTTGAGTCCACAGTTGGAGCCCTGCCGACTGATTATCAAGTAGAACTGGTGTTTTAGAGAGATGTGGATGAGGATCAGCATGTCTGCTTCAACCTGTCTGACCTCTGACCTAATGCCATTCTGTGGGAGCATCAGTATGCCTGTGCCTGCTAACCCCCTGTGTTACACCATACAGGTAACCCACTGCTTCAGTCTTGAGTCACTGACTCATTTGTCTTTAAAGCTCGAGTCCCTTGGATCTTTGATTCTCAGCTGATGAGTCCCGCGCCACAGACCGATGTCGGCAACAGAACAAGAGAGTGTTCATGGAGCTACCCCCGTTTTCCTCTACCCCCACCCCCGTTTCATCAGGAGTCCTGGGAAAAGAAGCTCTAAAAGTAGCTTAGTAAGAAGTGTTGGGAGCAGTTTTCTGGACAACAGACTCCGTGTGACGAGAAGCCCTCGGCTTCAGCGGGAGTTCTGGAGTTCTTGGTGAAGCCAGGATGGCAGTGGTTGGCCCAGCCGGTTCAGCAGGCGTACCAGCTCCATGTTGTGGTCACGGTAGTACTCTGTTAGAAAGGCACGTGACTGGAGAGAACACACACACACAAAAAACTAGAGATTAGATATGTCTTTCAGTGTCTAGTGATTTGAGGACGCTCAGCGTAATATGCAGTACACTCACAAATACTGCAAATATGTCCATTCAAAATTGATTCAAAATGTTAAAATATCGATCTTTAAAATATACAACTAAAAATTGTGTTAGTTTTGGTGAGGTGTCTAATGGTAATGTTGATTATACTAGAATTGAGTTTGGTGTTAATGAAACATAAAACATTTTAAAAATCGATATTTGAGCATTTCGAATCATACCTGCAGAACTAGAAATTGCAAACCTTGTAGGATTGATTTTTCTGCACATTTAAAGGAGATCCCATTACTCTACAGAAAACTTCAAGCTGTTTTCAATCCTATTGCTGCTAATCAAGGACAACTCTAGTTTTATTATCAAACCTCCAACATAATGCACCAGCTGTATTTTTGCCAAAAGTGATTTTGACAAAAACAAAAAAAAAACATTATTGACAAAGAATGACAGACCATTATTTTAGGAAGGTGACAATGTTGCCAGTTTTTAAATAATGTAATCAGCTTAACTCGCCAACATTTAATATTTAGTGAAAACTAGTGCTACTGTAACAGAGGTGCTGATGTACCTCAGAACTCATCTCTGGATACTTCCTGCCTTTGCTCTTCCCGAGGCATTTGGACCGGGCTCCTTCCACTCGCTGACACCAGAAACCTTTACCATCGTCATACCTGCAGACAGTCAGTCATTATTACAGTGCAGCACATCTTTCACTGAATTTGGGTTAAATAATGCCGCTTCCTTGAATTTTCTTTTTAAAGGAACACTAGATTCCCCTTCAACATGAAACGGAACCGGACCTCCACAAATTACCAGAATCTACTCAAATGCTGAGCTGCTGCGGAGACCTTGAATCCAGGAACCCGTTTTAGCTTACTTCATCAATAGATTTGATTATTACCAAAACAAGCATACATTTTAATAACTGATGAAATATAATTCCTTGGCAGAGTAATGGAGAAAACAATGCGTTTCTTGTTCTGTATTAATATCTTAGCTTTCCTGCTCTGAGTTGTCATTAATTATTTATATTTGGTCTGTCACAATAATAGCAGCAATAAATCAATTAATTACATGAAATTAAAACCAGCTTAATATTTTCCATTTCCATGATTTATCATTTTTCAATTTTCTCTTTGGATGACAAAAGTCTTCAGTCTGGCGTTTTGGCCTAAACTGACCCCCTTTTACTGGAAGGATAGTTTTGTTTATAGAGACTTCATAATTTATTTTATTTGTCATTTCTGTTTTGTTAATTTATTTTAGATACTTGAAATGTCTTCCAGTGTTACATGTTTATTAATCATTCAGAATGTGTTTTTGCATTATTATGCCACTGCCATTATACTGTTTCAAAACAACAATATTGTTTATCACAATAACTTCTGGGACAATTGATCATCCAGCAAAATGAGTTATTGTGACACGCAGCATCACACCAGGATGCTGCCTGGTGTCAGACCATGTCAGTATTTTTAAAAAGTGATTACGAGGCTGACATTAGTCCTTACGCAACTCTTGGTTGCTGCACTCAGTTCAGCCTCCCTGTCATCTATATACACAGACCCTGTCTAAAAAACTAGAAAATCTTCAAAAATTGATTAATTCCAATAATTCCATTCAAAAAGTCTAAACTTTCAGACTCAGGCTCCACAGCTTAAACAATTTCAAGTATTTGTTTATTTTTTACATCATTTTGGCTTCTAGCTCATGAAACCCATGAAAACAGGAATTCAAAAAATGTGAATACTGTGGAGAAATCAGCTCAAATTTTACAGGGCATGAATGTTGTAAACTGAATGTGTGCAGGTTTCCAAAAGGGTGTCATTAAATGACTTCAGTTTGGTTCAATACGGGGAAAATTGCAGACCTAAGAATTGGCTAGAAGACCATCATTGATGTCGTCCATAGGATGGAGTCATAATTTATTGAAATCATACTTCCTTCTGTTATTTCTTGTCACTTGAGCTTAAGAGAAAGAAGTTTTGTAACATAATTGGCAATAACCTCTTTATAGCTTTTAAAATAACTAATATATATCTTTTAAATTAACTAAATCTCTTAGTTTCAAGATGTTTGAATGTTCTCTAGCATTGATGCGTTCAATAATGAGAGAAACACTGGATTTCTGAGTTTTCTCAGAAACTTAGATTGGTTTAATTGCTAACCTGATGAGACCGCTATGCTAGCTGGGCAGCTAGAAACATGAAATATTACCTCTAATATGAACCAATGAACAGAAGGTTTAAAAGTCTCAAAAATATTAACACTCAACACTAGTTTGAATGCACTTTTCCACATTTACACAAAAAGCAAATTTAAGTAAGTTTGAGTTTCCCTTAAACTCTGTAGGTTTGCAGTAAAAACTCCTTGGTTGCAGCTTGGATTTGTGTGTGTTGCATTACATTAGAGCCTGTGTGTAGTTGAAGATGGGAGTAACGCCCAGAAATCTCTGAATTCCCTCCATCACCAGAACAGGATTGGAGCGCAGCAAGGCCCCGTCCACAACATGCAGCTGAGCGGAGGAGCAGAAACAGAAACAGTCAGGATTCTAGGAGAGCAAAGTCCATCTGGAGGGAAGATTCAGATTTAAAACTGGAGAGAAAAACTAATTCATCTTCAACAAGAAGAAAATCCTCAACATTGTTTTATATGATGATTATTGTAATAATAAACCAGTTTTACCTGGCTGGGTTGGTAATACTGCAGCCATCGCTCCAAATGAGAGGCGTAGGCCCCTGGATAAAGACACCGTTTCTGCAGAACTAGCAAGGCTCTGGGGGCCGAGGGGGCTGCGGTAACCACTGCATGGAAGGTGTTGTTGAGCGCCGCTGGGTCCTGGTGGGCTCTCTGGTGCTGGAGTCACAAACAACAACAAAAAAAACTATCTGAAACCTTGTGCAAGCTAATATAGATTATATGAGTAACTTAAGGCTGCGACAGACTGGCGGCCTGTCCAGGGTGACCCCCGCCTGTCGCCCGAAACGTTAGCTGGAGATAGGCACCAGCAACCCTCCCGACCCCACTAAGGGACAAGGGTGCAAGAAAATGGATGGATGGAGTAACTTAAGGCAGAACAGATTCTGGTTTCAAAAGTTTAAAATTTCTGACTCAGGTGGGCTGAACTAATGTTCTCCACATTTTTCAGATTTTTACTAAAAGAAAAGAAAAAAAAGTCAACTTGGAAGCTGTCCATGGGTCCATTGGGGTATCGTACCTGATACCAGGAGTATGCTCTGTCAGACGGGTTGATGAGCACAGCCAGGACTTTGGCTCTGGGTAACAGTGCTGCTGCTCGTTTGGGGGCCATTTCTGAGTCAAAGTAATTGGCGCTTTTTTCAAACATGAAGTCTGCACTGACATTGGAGGGGAATGGGAAGAACTCCATGTACCTAAAAGAAAAAAAAGACAAAAACATGATCGTTCAAATCCATGACCATTAAGGCTGCATTATATTTGGAATATGTAATTCTGTGATTGTAATGTTGAATGTTGCAATATTGAGTCTCTTGTCTGGGACAGAGAGAATCTAAAAGTGGAGTAAAACATGTGCTAATGAGATCTACCAGTCAATCCCGTTGTCATAATTGATTCCACTGAAGAACTGGATTTCTTCAAAGGTGGTGGCGCTGGGGAAGGAGCCAGTGATGGCCGGGTGGAGGCTCAGGAATGAGTGAAGTGCTGTAGTGCCTTGATGGAGGAAACACAATGATGATGAAAGTCAAAAGGCTAAAGAGGAAAAGTGACTGAAAATGGAGATGAGGAGAGCTACCAGTTTTCTGTGGTCCAATAATAAGGAATTTAGGAAGTCTGTCACAGGTTTTCTCTTTGGACCAGATGTCTTTGTGTCTTTTGTCGTGACACGGGTTCTAAAAAGAAAATAGTTGTTTGTTTTACATTCAGTAGAAATGTCAAATACATATTTTTTTTATTATTTTCATTTCCATTTCTCAAAACTGTACCTGCCAGAGTGGGTTTCTTTCTTCTGGGAAGATCTGGAAATATTTTTCTGCCAACTGAAGGGGAGGCAGGGTCTGTAGCCTGAGGTTGGTCCAGCACTGGACAAACTTCACCAGAGATTCAAAGGTGTAGAGGCCCAGACGATCATTTCCATAGTTGGACAGGTGAGTCATGAAGATGCTGATCTGTGTTGCATGGACAGAGAATGAGGTCATGTGGGAAACTGGGAGGGTTGAAAAAGCAATCATTCCTATGATAGCAATTCTGTCCAGTTATAGTGTCCAATGGGGATCTCAAGTACAAAAAGACAAAGTAAGAACTTTTAGAGTTAACGCTGTAAAGGCTTCACAAATGAAACTGTATTCTAGAATCATCTTTCTTTAGAGTAAAAGAATTCTGTCCATGTTTAAGTGTCCTAAATACAACCAAAGCAAACACGCTAGCCTTGCACTCCATTTGTGTTTATATTTTGTGAGGAAGGAAGTTGCACTTCGTTCGTGTCATTTCCTTCAGTGGTTCTTGGGAGAAAGATGAGGGTTATTTGTTTGACACAATGTATTGCGAAAGAGAACCACAACATTTGTAACATTGTAAATGTTACAAATCAAACCAAGTCGACATCGTTGGTGGTGTAGTTTTCAACCTGAACCTCATTTCAAAAGCTCCTCCCCCTTCAAAGATTACTAAAGTTTTACAGAATCTGCAGTCAGAATAAATTAATCTAGTTCCAGTAGATTGAACCGGACACACCACCAGATATTTCCTGGGAATCTGCGCTGCTGAGACTGATCCCTGTTGCTTTGACATGACCCATGCTTCGGAGCCATCGTCTTCTTCTTCTACTTCTCCTCTCCAACTCTAACAACGAACATATCAACAGCTGGAACTTGCTGATGCATCTGTAGACAGAGCCTACAGACCCATCTGCAGTGTGGCAGGAGTTACTACTGATGATGTGAACTCAAGCAGCTCTGCGGTGCAGCGTCTATATGAAAGTGGAGTTGACTTACAGGGTTTAGGAGAACGGTGAGGAAAAGTTCTCCTCCTCTGATGCTCTTATCCAGCTCCTTGGAGCCTCCAGGGTATTCGTTATAGAAGATGGTGTGTGTGAAGAGGCCACAGGTCTGCCTGGGCAACACCTGCAGAATGAAGGCGAATAAGCATCTCTGCTCCTCTGACTTCATTAAAGCCGTCTCACCCACCGTATGTATTTTGAATAATTGTTGCATTTTTTTTTTCTATTCAAGAAAAAGTTAAGCTAACCTAATATTGGTAAAATAAGCTATATAATTTATGAAAAAGCTATTTTTATTCAAATATAAACTAATGAAATTTGATACATTAGGAAACTTTACAGATTTGGTTTAAATGTATTTTCCTCTTGCCAGTTGCATCATTTAAACAGAATCTCGAGACCATTTGAAAAGAAATTGGCTTCTAAATTGAACTGTGACACTAAAGATCGCAATCGAATCACAAGATCCTCATCTCTGTAGGTCGGACCCAACGGAAAACCTGCTGCAGAATCTGAAGCTGGCTGGGACCTGAACCCAGTAAAGCGCACTGACCTTGATTCCGTTGTGGATGAAGCCCCGGCGGTACCTCGCTGGCCTCAGATGAGGGTACTCTTCAGTGCTGGTCACTTTGATTCCCCACACAGACTTCCAGGCTTCATACAGCTGGGTGTGGACAGGGTAGACCCCGGAGTGGTGCGGAGCCACTGCGTAGCCCATGTCTGTTGGGATTCCATGCTCCTGCAGAGGGCAGCAAAACCCAAACGTCTCAGTGCTCCTTCCTCAGAAGAATAATGTCTTATTTATTCTAAGTAAGACATTAGAATAAGTGCAACACGTACGGTAAAGAGTTTAGTTTTTCCTGGAAGCAGAGTTGAGTTGTGTTAACAGCAATGTACTGCTCTCACTTTAGCAGGACCGCAACTAATGATTACTTTACTAATCAATTATTCTATTGACTAGTCTCACAATTTTAAAAATTCTGCAGATTTTTCATTTAAGTACTTTTTTTCACAATATTAGAAATCCATTAAAAATTATCAAATAATTCACATCCTTTTTTCAAACATGAAAATTACAATTTTATAGCCCAAAATGCAACAACAAAGCATTCCTTTAGTGTGTGTTTGATCATTTGTAGCAAAAGGATGCAAAGAATCTATTGATTCGTGTTTCGATAAATACATTTTATGCAAAACATGTGCAATAGAAGATTTTTCTTTTTTTACAGAACTTGAATCATATGAAACTAAAAATGAAACTTGTGGACTTCTGGGTTGAACATATTTAGATTTTTTTATTCGAAATCTATGCATGTTTGGCACAGTTTTGGCTTAATTACTGTTCCGGCTGTGTTGTCCTTTCAGCAAATGGCCATCTTTTTAAATACTCCAATTAACGATTAATCAATTAGCTGACAATTATTTCAATTATCAATTAACTGATTGTATAAACCAGCACTTGAGCACAGGATATCTAAAAATATGGCTGTGGAGAGACCTGGTGCCACATAATGATGAATTTATGGCTTTTTCGAGCTGGAGGCATGACACTGTTCATGACACTGTTCTGACCTGAGCTGGATGATTCTATTCTGAACACCAATTTGCTGCTACAGCTTTTGGATCTGTAAAACCTTTACTCCATCTTTGATCATACAAATAGGAGAAACTAAAGCATGTGAATGATAAGTCTGTAAAGCTGCAATGCTTCCAGAAGTGAAGTGGTTTATCCAGCACTCATTGAAAGCGTGGACCAGAACATGCAGCGTTACGGTATCAGGCTGTTTTCATCAGTTTTGCAGCAGCCAAATATGCAGAGAATCTTCTCCAAATGTCAGGAAAGGTTGTTGAGGGGGTAGGGAGGGGGGGCAAAAAAATACAGAAATCTTAACTCTCACATTCAGCTTATTGTTCAAAACAACAGATCAGGTTAAGAGAAAAGAGCTGAAAAGACCCAACATTGTCTGGCGTTTCTCCATTACTGAACAGTTCGCTTAACAAACATCCTCCATCTGAGTCTCCTGTTACCTGAGCAAAGATCCTGTTGAGCTTCATTTGCTCAGCCAGGACGCTGACATTGTGAAAGAGGTGAGGCTGCATGTGGCTCCACATGTGAGGGAACCACCAGAAGTCCTTCCTGTGCTGCAGCAGCATGTCGTCTCCCTGGTCCTCCTCATCGGTTCCTGGAAACACCCACATATAAACCAAAAAAAAAAATGATGGTCTCCTCCAACTTGCAGTCGGATTCTACAAAACTCAGAGCAACATGAATCATTAAAGAGGAAAAGGATCTATTTAATCTTACAATGTTTAGTACCTGTGTGGTAGAATTTTCCGGAAAATCCCAGATTGAAGGTAAAATTAGGAACCAGCGCTCTTAGCTTATTTTGAGTGTTCAGCAAGGCCTGTGAAAAACCAGAGAAAACTAAGCAAAGTATAAAAGACTTGTGAGAAACAAAAGTTTATTATAGAAATACATCTCTAATAAGCACCATTTACAGGTGAGAAAAATTGGAACCCAACATCTTTATTATTGTACCTTCTTGACATTTGACCTCATTTCAATAAAAGTACATTTGAGTTGTTTTGTTGTTCTTTTTTTTTCTTTTTTTTGCAAGAATGCTTTAGTCACATTGGCTGAAGATTCTGTCACATTTACAAAACTGATGTCAACAGCAGAATTTTTGAAATCGTCAGTCAGACCTGCTGACAGAGATAACCGCCAAATCACTGCTGGGTTCAAAAGCAGCATGTGAAGGGGAAGAAAAAGGGAAGTGCAGCCAATTCTTCACTCGGTTGTCAGAGCAAAGCAAAGATACAGCAAGAATGGAGGTTGGTGAATTTGCCAGCGGTTTTCATAAAGCTGACATGGAGCGGTTTCTGGGGAACCAATGAGAGCTAGTAACATTGATCTCCCAAAACTGAAACCAAATACAGAAAAAAAACTCAATCACAAAAAGAACTATGAATACCACAATCAATGCGATCCCAACTCAGCTAGCATCTAGTTTCTTATTTCATCAAGATCTTAGTAATATAGATTTGACTCACATGAAGTTGAGAAAAGAATCAGCAATGAGAACTGTCAACGTTAGAGATGCAAGTTAATCTTATCAGATAATAAAACTACAACACTGAAAATAAAGGTCCAAGTGGAAGTTATTAGTTAATCAACTGGAAGTAATTTTAACCTAACAATCCTAAGCTGATTTGAGTCAATTCTGTGTTGCATCGCTGGTCAACACAAAATGGCAGTTTCAAGAAACGTCCCAAAATATATAGAATTTAAAAAGTATATTTTTCAATATAATTTCAGAAAAAAAATCTGCAAATTGCTCAACTATAATTATGGCAAAAAAAAAAAAAAAAGTTTAATATCTTTTAAACTTCACTTATACGGCTAAATCTACCAGACTCAGTCACATTTTCAAGATAAACGAACAGAACATGAGCGTGCTAATATGTAACACAGGGTAAATGGCTCACCTCCACATCAGACACCTTCATACGAGTCCCCTCCTTGCCCACAAATATGTCATCCACGTCCACCAGGATGTGGCGGTCCAATGACAAACACAGTCTTTTCCCCGTCAGGTAGCCGATGGCGTCTACAAACACCAGCTTGTGAAGCCAGTAATTGAGATTATTTCCAAAGAGAACTCTCTGGATGCCATCATGGAGCCCCAGGTCCTGCACCACAGTGGAATAGAGGGCCTGCAAGGGGCCGGGTCCAAAATGTGCCAGGGGATCTGAGGACTTAGGGGTGGCTAAAAGAACTGGTTCATATGTAGAGTGGTTAGACAGGAAAATCGTCCAATCATCCCCCGGCAAAGAGCCCTGCTCCACCTGGTTGGGCTTGGTGATGTAAAGCAGCGGTGCACTGGGGTTTATACGGTAGTCCCTGAGTCCGAAGTGCGAGTGTAGAAAGAGGGGGAAACCTTTGAGTTGTGCACTATGAAGCGAGTTCTCAGTTGCTTTGAAGAAACCAATGACGCCCACTCCGTACTCAGCACAGTACTTGTCCAGCAAGTCTCGGTTCCACGCGTCGAGGTTGACATATTTGAGCACGTTTTCATAGATGATCAAGGCGTATCGTCCACGGTTGTGCTCCGTCAGCGTGGGCATGTCACTCTTAGCAGGAGCGATCTCTGTGCGGTAGTGGAAGCGGCTCGATTCTAAGATGGCAACGATTTCTTGGCCCAGTTGGGAATAGATGCTCTCCACAAACACCAGAACCACTGGCTCAGTCCTGGAGTTGTCAATCGTCTTGACCTCCTGGAGTCGCCCCTGGCGCACCGGAAGGAAGAGAGGGGACCTCTGGCCTCCTGTCTCGCCACCATCGGCCCCAGTACCCATTCCCACCAGCGTCTCCCCACCTCCACCACAATCACTGAAGGGTAAAGGTGGTGGGTCCTTGATTTTGGGGCTGTTGGAGACGTAGTAAGCCAAGAACGCCATGGAGAGCAGACAGAAGACTATCAATGCCAGAATCAGGCGGTGAAGCTCCAGCTGGCGGACCCCTCGCAGCAGCTTCAAAATCCCCAGGCCAGCGGCCATGGTGATGTGAAAAGCAGGCCAGACAGATCAGGAGGTGGTAGTGAATCCAAACGGACAAGGGCAGCGGCAGGGAGAGGGGGCGAGAGGAGAACTGAGAGGGGCAGGAAGATTGAGCAGTGAATACTGTCACTGAGCTGTGCTGATTAATAGCCATTTACACTAAGTCACCATGGCCAGCATCATTCATTACTTGCTTTCTATGTTTAGCTCTGAAGTGCAAAAACACTCAGATTGCTGCAAAGAAACGGACCTCTGTAAAACTATCTGATGTCTGTTCAGACAGGGTTTTGCTGCGCTGACGGCCTACGTCTGAACTATTCTCATCTCCATGATGCCTTTTGTTTGGAGGAGTCTCAGTGTAGCTGCTCTGGATTTCGGGATTTGACTCTCTCCGGCCACTTGTCCATGACATCCAAGACACTTTGGAACAAAAGCAAAAAAGGACAAAGAAGCAAAGAAAACATGAGGGAGACTGAGATTTATATCAGCATTGCTGATTTCTTACACAAAATGTATTCTGCATAATTCTGACAACATGAACAGTTCTACTTGTTTCTCACCGTGACAACATCGTATGTCCAGAAATCAGTGGATGTCAGTTGCAAAAGCCTCTGCAATATGAAACATTATGCCAAATTTAGTCAATTTAAGAACAATCAAACCCCCTGAATTTCATTTGTTATTATGCACAAATAAAAATGTTAAACTTTTGTTCGGCTAGGTAAGTCGAAGTTCAGTAAAATCCAAGAAACAACAGCTTCATACAGAAATAAAGCAATCTTTTAGTGTCTTAAAAGACTGTTTATAACATTCACAAAGCCACAAATATCCAAGTATTTATTAGTCTGTGGTGTGGGAGACCCACAGCAAGTGGAGCACAGCAGTGACCAGGAGGGAGAAGGATGATTTTTTTTTTTACAAACAATAAAAAAAAAAGTGTGAAACAAAAAATTTGCATTAAGCGTCCACCTGCCTTCAGAAGCCACTAAATCTGTAAATGCAAAATAAACTGACAGCAAGCAGAGCAATAATCGGTGAAACAGAGGAGCATGGTGACACTGGAGAAGCTGTTCCAGTTATAAAAGTATTGTATACATCAAACATGACTTAAAAGAAATTTGACTTTGCATCAAAAATGTATCTGACGCCGTGAAATTTTGCCTCTGTCTCCTTATGAAGGATGGAAACCCTTTCCGACACTCCCCCTTCAGCACATTGTCACAACAATGCAGCTCGGCAGACATACAGTTCCACCAGATGTTTGCTAATTGCTGCTAGCTAGTCTGAAGGAACTGAATTGGGGAGTGGTGGGGAAGGGATGCTTTGTGAGGAAGAGCCTCAGTCTGGAGACTGCAGAACAGAGGAGGAAAAGGCAGAGCTCAGAGAGCAAGTGTTTAGGCAGTTCTGAATGGTTGCCATGGAGATTAAAAGATTTCTCAAATATGCATGACAGAATCCAAGCATCACTCCAGAGATGTTTATGACAAGGAATAACATTATAACATGATGTAAAGCTAAAAAAAAAAAAGCTGATTATGCATAATACCATCCCCTTATGGGAAATTTATAAATCCAAACCAATCTGCCTCTGTATGAAAAGGTAATTTCCCCCTAAACCAAACACCAGGTGTCACCCTTGGCAGCAGCAGCTCACCTCCACATCAGACACCTTGCCCACACATCTATATAGCATGTTTATGTAACACTCATGACCTCGGTTCATTGTGATCTAGCTGGACCTCAGGGTTTTCTTATTCATATCGACGCCTCTGACCTTCAGCTCAACATCGACAACACTGATGTGTCAAAGCATTGGAAGACACTGTGGACAGGAAACAAAGCAAGCAGTCTGGTTCTAAGATTAGAAATGGGAAATCCAGTACTGTTTTAAACAAAACCTTCAAAACTGCTTGCCAGAGCAGAGATAAATCGTAAATAAAAAAACAAGTCAAGAGTTATCCAACTATCAGACTGTTTAGTATTGCCGCAGCGTCGCTGATAGACCAACACCTGTTAGCACAACAATATTCTTTCCCAGCGTCCCGTCAGTTCAACTTTTGAAGCAAAAAATTTACCTTCAGTGGGCCAAGAGAAGCGGCCTCATAATCCGTTGCTGCTGTTCGCATATATGGTCATTTGTGGATGACACTTGTGCGTTGGATTTATGGCTGTACCAGAAACTCACAAATACAAAGGTTCCTGCTGGAACCTTGTATGCAATAATAAAAAAAAACATTTTTAGGTGTCAAAATGTATGTAGTTACAGTAATTACTCTAAACTAACATGTTAAAGTCCTGTCCCTAATATTTATACTCCATGTCTGCACACTGCAAGCTCTTGAAACTGGACTTAAATTTCCTGTTTGTGCACATAATCTTGGCCAACAAGGTTGATTCTGATTCCAAGTGACCCTTGCAGACCAATCAGTGTTTCTGTGACGCTCTCTAAAAATAAGAAGACAGCGGTCTGGAAATGTGAATCTTTTACTTCGACATGTATTTGAGCAGATTCAAGACAACATGAGACATTGGGTTCTCTGCAGAAACATGTGCTGCTGAGTTATAAATAAACTTTTAACTAGAACTTATGATTTCAAACAGGAAGTTTTCTCTGTCTTTCAGTAGTGCATCTTGTCATGCGGAGCTAGTGAAGACAAGTGTCTAATAAAGAGTGAGACCTATTCTAATGTCAGGAGACAAAATATAAAAACTCCAGGAACCAAATCTAGATGTTCAGGATCAGCTCCAATTAGACAGGGCATAGATGGTTCAGACCTGTGTGAGGGAGGGACACTGGAAATATGGAGTAGTCAACTGGAGGTGAAGGGACTTTGATGGGTGTAGAGATGGAGAAGCAGAGGGATGGTGTGACAGGAGGACAGAGGCCTGATCAGAGCTCTGAAAGGAGAAAGTGAGAAAGTGAAAAATTAGAAAGGGGAAAGTGAAAGATTAGACCAGTTTAAGAAGTAGACCAATTTTAGTTGTGGTCTTAAAAAACCCGGAAAAAACCCCATCTTATTTCCCCACCACAAACAATGAGATCAGACAGTGAACTGGATTCTTTCACTCTAAGCAATAATTAAAGTATAACCCTCAGCTGCTGATGATGATGGAGGGCTTCTTCACAGCCCCTGGGGGTCGTGGCACCAACCGGGACAGCAGACGATGCTGCTGACAGAAGCCGGTAACAACCCGGTCACATGACGGGGACAGAAAACCGTGTCCAGCCGCCGCACTCCCGTCTTTTAACGGACCCCTGCCAACATCTTAGCTTTCAGCTGCTAACGTTAGCTGCGAGCATCAATGGTGGATCTTCAAACCTGCTTTTTGTCATCTACAAATGACTCTACGAACACGTCATCCTTCCTCTTCCCTCTCTTTCCACATAAACAAGCAGTCCAGCTGGAGGGAATCCCTCCCAGTAAAACCCCCAGTGTTCACCAGCAGGGAGAGAGCCAGTTAGCTGCAGGCTACGGCAGCCACAGATGGCTAATGGAGGCAACATTCACACGTTTCCGCCTCAGCGAGAAAAACTGGGGCTCGTTTTCACTTACCGGGATGTTATCGCATCGGGCAGCAATTTGGTTAAAGGAGTAGATGGCGTTTAGGTTTGGAATTCGAGATAAAACTGAACTTCAGCGCGTCAACACTCAAGCAGCCATCTTGTTTATGATAGCAGCCCGGACTGAACCAAGCCGGGAACCAGGAGGGGTGGAGAGAGCAGAACCTGTTCACCAGCTGCTCTGGGCCACTTACCAGCTCCTCACATACGTTCATTGGAACTGTGGATTGGAAAAGTCCTCTTTAAACTAAAACGCCTGTGTAAACTTATCATGCACACAGACGGACATTATTAGAATAGTGACGTGTGGTCAGCAGTGGCGGAGCTAGACTTTTAAAGTTGGGGGGGGGGCAAAAGGGGGGCCAGGACTACCTCTGGAGGGGCAAAATTTAAAATGTGTGTGTGTGCGCATCTATATATATAATTATATATAATAATTTTAAAAAATAACCAAACTGAATATTTGGTTATTTTTTAAGCCCCTCTGTCATTTGACATCCCAGATAGCACACGATGTTAAATCAACGTTGAAAAACAGTTGGAATCGTTGATTTTTGGTTGAAGTCGACAAATGACGGTGGATCAACCATCAAACAACCATCCAATCAAACCGTTGAAACTGTGTCATTGAATCAATGTTGTTTTGTGGTTGAAATCTGATGACTGAAATGCCGAGGTCTGATTAATGGTTGATTTTTGGTTGAAGTTGACAAATGACGGTGGATCAACCATCAAACAACCATCCACCTCTAGCCAAGTAACTAATGTTGAAACTGTGTCATTGAATCAATGTTGTTTTGTCGTTGAAATCTAATGACTGAAATGCGTTTGTCTGATCAACATCTGATCAATGTTGAATCAATGTCAGCTGTTTTGCCGCACCCCTACCTCTCCCCCTCCCCTCCTCCTCATCCGAGCTCTGGACACATCACACTGTGCATAATGATTATGCACAGTCAGTAATAATATTTACAGACAAGTAAGAAAATGTACTTGTCTGTAAACATTGGGTTGTGATTCCTTGTGATGAAGGAATCACAACCCAATGTTCTCAACATGTAGTGCGTAATTTGAAACATGATTAACCCCCACTTAGTAATAAAATGTTCTGACCCAGAGCTCAAGGATGTGGGGAGGGAAGAAGGGATGAGAGGAGGTAAAGAGGGGAAGGCTGGGAGGAGCAAGTGGGTGTGGGGGGTTTTGGAAGGGAGTAGGGGGAGATGAGAAGGTGATGAGGGGTGCAACAAACTGCACAGATTGCACACATGGAGGCCTTAGTCCAGGAGTGGGCAATCCTGGTCCTCGAGGGCCGGTGTCCTGCAACTCTTAGATGTCTCCCTGGTAGAACACACCTGGATCCAATAGCTGAATCACCTCCTCTGTTCAGGCAGGTTCTCCAGAGTCCTGCTAACAACCTTATTATTTGACTCAGGTGTGTTGAAGTAGAGACACATCTAAAAGTTGCAGGAGACCGGCCCTCGAGGCCTGGAGTTGCCCACCCCTGCCCCAGTCCCCGATGCAGCCGTCGCAGGCTCGATTCCTGGCCTTGGCAACCCTTGCTGCATGTCTTCCCCCCTTTCTCATTACCCCCTTTCTTGTCAATTAACTATCAAATAAAGGCCACTAGAGCCAAAAAAATCTTTAACAAAATAAAATGTGAAAATTTAAAACCCTCACCTAAAATTAAAATTGTTTCACCCGGAGCCCAAGGAGGAGGGGAGGAGAGTGGAAAGGGGGAGGAGATTGAGGGGTAGATGGGCCCAGGTGAGGGGTGGGTGGTGGGGGGAAAGGGGTGTGTGTAGAGGGGTGTGAAAACAGCTTCCATTGATTGAACATTTAGATCATGAGTTCTTCCCCAAACCTTGTCCTCAAGGCAAACTGACCTACGTGTTTTCATTTCAGCAAAACCCCGTTAATCAGACATCAATTAAAATCATGTGTGCCGAATTAGGGAAATGCCTAAAACTTGCAGGGCTTGGAGGACCAGAGCTGAAACACACTGGATTCAATGTTGGCATTTCAATCATTGCCAATCAATCAATCAATCAATCAATCAATCAATCAATCAATCAATCAATCAATCAATCAATCAATCAATCAATCAATCAATCAATCAAATCTTAACCTAAAGGAACTTTTCACTTTGACTATATTTGAAATAATTAAGTTTGATACCACTTTTGTATCCCTGGTAAGCCACCGTGGCTCTGATGAGGAGGAGGGGAGGGGAAGGGGTGTGGCAAAACAGCTGACAATGATTCAACAATGATCAGATGTTGATCAGACAAACGTATTTCAGTCATTAGACAAAACAATGTTGATTCAATGACACAGTTTCAAAGTTAGTTACTTGGCTAGAGGTGGATGGTTGTTTGATAGTTTATCCACCGTCATTTGTCGACTTCAACCAAAAATCAACGATTCTAACTATTTTTCAACGTTGATTTAACATTGTGTGCTATCTGGGAACCTTTTCAGCTTGTCAATGTTCCTCTTAGGGCTTCTAACAAGCCATGATTTGATACAGGTGCGTTAAACCAGGGAGAGAACTAAAATATGCAGGATGCTGGCCCTCGAGGACTGACTTTGGCACCCCTACCCTACTCTCTCCCAAGCCCCCCCACACCCTCCTGCTCCTCCCAACCTTTTCCCCTCTTTACCCCCTCTCATCCCTTCTTCCCTCCCCCATCCTTGAGCTCTGGGTCAGAACATTTTATTATTAAATGGAGGGTTAATCGTTTGAAATTAAGCACTAGATGTTGAAAACATTGGGTTGTGATTCCTTTATGTACATTTTCTTGATGGTTGAATCAACATTGATTCCTAACTAATTCAATGTAGAATCAACAGAAATATGCGTGCAGATCCACAGTCAAATGAGTGTTTAATCAACATTGATTCAATATAAAATCAACAGAAATATGCATGCAGAACCAGATTCAGATGAAGGTTGAATCAATGTTGATTCCTAACTGATTCAATGCAATATCAACACAAATATGTAAATTGACATACAGATGATGGTTGAATCAATGGTTGTATCAGCATTGCTATAATGTCAGTTATGGTCGAAACCCTAACGTTGATTCAACATAAAGTCACCGATCACTTTCAATATCGTTTCAATGTCAGCGTTCAATGTTGATTCAATGTTTCTGGCTGACATTGATTCAATGTTGTTTCAATCATTCTGTGCTATCTGGGTAGTTTGTATGTCTAAGTAATTCAGTAAAGTAGAAGCGGTAGCTAATCTACCACAGCAATTATTTATTAATAAAATATTAAGCCTAAAACGTACTACAACAACTTACTGAATATTCTGTTCTGTGAGCAAATTTATTGAATGTTTTTTTGGTGTTAAATCCTAAAACATGAAGTGGCATTTTGTCAGTTGCTATGGCAACGAATCTGCGTGCAGCGTGGAGAATACTTATTTCCCTTTTCTGTGGATCATAGCACAAAATTAATACATACATTTCAAAGTTTCACTGAGTTAACGCGGCTATGGATGACATGTAAAAGATTAGTCTTTTGCCTCCCAGCGTTGTTTGCCTGCGCAAAATTTCCGTACGTCCAATAACATGCATGGTGTCTATATAAGTCGTACGTCAGTGCCTCACCAGCAATGAACCTCACCGCACGTCACTGCATTAGAACAACAGGTTGCTGATGTGGATCCAAGAATTCAGGAAAATCTTATATTTTTCATTTAATGAGTGTGGCTTACTGGTACTGGAAACCCAGAATTTGTTTTCTCAGAAAATACAAATGCTAAAAATGGACAAAACAGCTACAGCATATTAAACACAGACTTTAAGAAAGCCAATTTTATCTTTGAAGTATTTAGAAGAGGGCTTGCCATGGTACTTCAAATAATTTCCCTCTTGCATAACCAGAATATGATGGCCTACCATTCTTCTTCATGATATTCTATCTAGTCAATAGCAGAAATTATGTCAACTCAACCTGATCCTTAAGCAGTAAAGAAGTCCTGACCATCACACCGCCATCACCATGCTTGAAAGAGGGTGCAATGTTTTGTTTCCACGGTTTTCTCCTTAAAAGTTGTATTCATTTAACTTAAGAGGAACTTATGCTGCGACCTAATCAGTTCAGAGTAATTCCCCAAAGTTTTGGGACTCCTCAAGATTTTTTCCTTTTTTGTTCAGCAGTGATTTTGGCCTTAGGATGCGTATGGACTTCCTGTCCAGTCTCTTTTGTGTTGACCTACATTTATTAGGTTATAGGAACAATAAGCTCATGTTGTTCTAAGACTTATTTTGCTTTTATTGACTCTAGTACCTATTTACTCACTGAGTAAGTGAGTTCTGAAAGTTAAGCAGATTAAAAGTAGTACGTCATTTTAATTGGTTGCTGGTTCTCCGTTAACCTGTGGCCACTTCCTGATGGGGGGGCGGTTCTGTTAATGTTGACAAGAGTACCCGATTTAAGGAACTAGAGTTGGTGTTTTATTAGTAGAAACTAAAAAAAAATGTGTTAAGTTAGCACTGGGGCTGGTTTGGTGTTTGGGAAAACTCTTGGTGAGCTGTGAGGCCAGCATCAACCCCAGGCAGAAATGAGCTTATTTATTTTTAAAAGGTTTCTTGTTCAGAACTAATAGTAGTTTCATACCTTCAGTGGCACTAAAAGGTTTTCTCAGATTTTCAATTGAAATCCAAAAATACTTTATTGATCCAAAAGGGAAATTAAATGTTGTAACTCATTAATTCAGGTTCTTCAAAGAGTTATTGTCGATTGTGATGGAAATATCTCTTGTTGCAGTCTATATAGAAGCCTCTGACTGAAAACACTGTTTCCCCAAGACAATCTGACAAAGAGGAGACTGGAAGGACTAAAATCTAAAAAAAAACAACAAATATACACTGATCAGGAATAATATTACAACCACTCCCAGGTGAAATAACTTATTTTGTCAACTTGCTATCCATTGATTGTTGGAACATACTAGACAGCAAGTGAACATCAGTCTTCAGTTCAGTGATCCAAGAAAAAAACGTAGTGAACCGGAACCAGGGTTCTGTATGGGTGGCTAAGGCTCAATGATGGATGTTGGAAGAAAATTCTGGCTCGTATGGTCTGATCCAACAAACTACTGAAACTCTAGTTCCTCAGCTAATACACAGTTCATCAGGTTGTGTATGGAGGGCAGATCAGTCAATGTCACGGAGGCATCATGACTGCTGTCCACCCAAAAAGCACCAACAACCCTTGGGTGCTGTCATTCCTGCGGATAATACCTTTGCATGTACCACCTTCTTAAACATCCACACTCTTTCATGCAAGGTGTATCCCGGATGGTTGTGAACTCTTCCAGAAACCACACCGACACATCAAGGTCAAGGTGTAAAATTGCATCTCAGTGCAGTAGAGCATCTGTGGGATATTCTGGACAAACAAATCCAGATGGATGCAAATCGAATTTCACAATCTGCAGTACTTCTGTGGTCCAGATACCATAACACACCTCCATGGGTCTGGTTGGATCAATGCCTTCTCAGTTCAGTGAAATCAAATTATATCAAACATGCAATTTCATCCTCAATTAACTTGCCAGAGTTCAGCGCTTCATCTTTCCAAGTATCAGACCAGTAGAGGTCAGTGTTCTCTCCAGTATAGGGGGTCTTGGTAAAGGTCAGACCTTCTGGACAAAGTTTTCACATCATTTAAAACTGTGCTTAAGAATTGTGATACTCACTTTTGCTATTCTTACATGATTTATTTAAATTCCCATCAATACTTAGATGTCTTTATATGATTGTATTTCATAAATTTATGATCAACTGATGGATTGTATTCTTGATTATATATTTTTTCTACATTATTTGGGTGAAGGCTTCCTAAGATATTTTTTCTGAATATCTTTTATCTGTTTTTTAATTGTGCAAAATAAACTAAATTCAACAGGACTGTTCAGGCAGCTAAAGGTGACCAAGATAAGATTTGGTCTGCTTTATGAATGATGATTACCAACAGTGTTTTGACAGCAGTAAAAATATTAAGCCAATATTAAAACCCATAAGTCAGTCAACAAGTTTAGTGTTTTCAAGGATCTTTATTAGGTAAACTCTAAACTTTTAGTATTGCTTTCTTAATCTTCAACCTTTTTTTTTTACTTTTTCTTTTTACTCTAAATTAGAATCTTTTACAATATGTTTATATAGAACCCATGGATTAAGCTACAGTTCTGAGGAATACAAAAATATCACAGAACATTTTCTACACTCGCCTTCACCTGTGAGGCTCAGAACTGGTTCAGAAAGACAACAGCTGTATGGACAGAGAGGATCAATGTATCCTAAAGGATAACAGCACCGTGGAGCCAACCCAGCTGAAGAAGTAGCTC
The DNA here is from genome assembly GCF_904066995.2 of Poecilia reticulata. Taxonomy (NCBI): domain Eukaryota; kingdom Metazoa; phylum Chordata; class Actinopteri; order Cyprinodontiformes; family Poeciliidae; genus Poecilia; species Poecilia reticulata. The sequence continues at coordinate 5,470,479 of NC_088844.1, read as the reverse complement.
CAGTTAAAAACACCTGTCTCTGAAGTCGGGTGTGGTGAAGTGCTGGCAATCAGGTCTTTACATGAGTCATGGAGGCGGGTCGTTTCCAGAGCTGCAGCACAGCTGGATCGGAGTCTCCCTCCCAGCCTCCTGCACACCTGGCCTGTGGATAAGCTGCCTCGACCGTCTAAGGGATGGTGTCCATGGAAGTCCATGTTCACACCTCAGTGTTCGCTGGGGGCAAACGCCTAAATGAAGTCTTAATCAAACAGATCTACATGGGACCCATAAGTGCAAAGTGTTCAGTTTTAAAGTTGCATCTTTGAAAGCAAAAGTCTAAACAGTGGGACGGAGCCACCGTGAGTCCTAGAAGGGGATCTGATAAAATGTTTCCACCCACCAGGAACGCCATTCTCCAGCATTCCCTCCTCCTGGTCCTGGAGTTCGACTGGCCAGCATCTTTTAGATGGATCCCTTTTTGAACACCTGGTCTGGAAGCAGGAATTACCTTGGAAGCTTATCACTGAGCTCTGAAGAAGCCCGGTGACTCAGAAATGGGAAACGGTGAGCAGAGGCAGGAAGATGAGGAGTACTCAGGGCAGCGTGGCCCACTGCGACCGACTCTGCAGGGTCGCCGCTGTCCTGTTGGTTCAGCTAGGCGAAGCTCTAGGCAATTTCCTCAGAAGTATTGAAATAAAAACGAATAAAGCTGCCACTCTTCAACAAACCTACGGATGTTCTTGACAATTTACAGCGACACCCAGCACGATCGGTGAGTCCCAGTACAGATTGTCCGTCTCTTGGACAGCACCAGCTGGAGTCCCGTTTTGGTCTAGAGTAGAAATGTAAATATGGATCGTCATGACAACCAACAGCAGCGTTTGAGCCTTATTTGAGCCAAGTCCTGTTTGTATGCATGACTAAGTCAGTAGAAAATATCAAAAAGTTTATACAAAATCCTAAAACATCTGCAGAATAAACAGTTTGCTTCTGTTCTTCTTGTCCCACGCTGCTAGAGGTTGAGATGGACAGAGACAGACCAATCATCACCCCGCCCTCTGGACTGGAATGTCACAGCATGACGAAGAACCTCACCAAACGTTTCAATCCAACCTCAACTGAGCAAAAAAAAAAATCCTAAAAACACTAGAAATTAAACATCAAAAGAAGAGGGGTACACGGCTCGTGGTTAAACAAATGTGTATGGCGGTCAATTGAGTGTTTCAAAACGGCGACCAGGCTTCTCCACTGATGATACCCAAGTGGACAAACACAAACTGGGAATCCATGGATGAGGGACACGGAGCCAGCTGCAGACTTTCTTAGCTTGAGGCCACACAGGAGAGAAAGAAGGAGACCCTGACAGAGCGGGGCCCTGTGGGGGGATGTGCCTGGCTCAGTGGGGTGGCAGTAGTAAAGCTGGAGGCTGTGTGCTGCTGTTTACGGGGAGAACGTGGCCATCTCCAGTGAGATGCGCTGCCACAGCTCCTTGGTCTGTTTGCCTCTCTTCAGATTCTGCAGCACGTCGTTGAACTGCATCATCCCCACCGGAGTGAGGCAAAACGCCCCCCGGGCGCTGCGGATGATGTTGACGAAGTCGTCATAGTCGGCAGGTGTCAGGTGGATGAGTCGATGGTGGATGTACTGAGGAGAGAGACGGGTGTGAGAAGGCTTGTTGGACGGAATCGCTGCTGGATTAAAACATCTCGGTTTTTCATTTAAACCAAATATTAGAACATGTTGTGAACATCAATGTTTCTATTTAATCTCAACTTCCTGTATGGCTGAACAATATTAGGAAAAATATGTCCTTACAACATCATTGCTCAATATTCTGATGGGGATGTTGGTTGAGAAAAAAAAAACACTCCCCTCTTTCTTGCCAGTTTGTTGTTCTGAATCCCCACTAGAGGGGATTGCTGAATGGACAATATTGAGTCAGGCAACAGCTAATTGTGCCTTGGGGTCCTTAAACCTGCAGTATGTAACGTTCAGAAGAAATATTTCTTACATATTTGTTGAAACGGTCACTACGTCATGACAATATGATATGAGACAGATAATCTGTGAAAAATTGTGCTTCTCTGCCTTCTCTAAGCGCTAGCTAGAAACAACCAATGAATCTCCATAACTCAAGCCTCACTGTAGATGAGGAGCCCATAAAACAGTCTCAAATGTATTATACATGTCTTTTCCTTCGTCACGAAGTTAAAAGTTCAGTGAATATTCATTAAAAGGAAAACGATCCAGATCCACAAACGACATTAGTGTCGATGTGATGATGACAGGTGGTGGACGGTGTGTTGCACCTGTAGGTATGCCTGCTGGCAGCGCTGCACCAGCTGGTGGAAAGCAGGGGTGCGCAGGTGAGCGTGGATGTGGGCAGGATTCAGCCTCTGCAGAGCCTCCATGATGATCTCCTGCAGGACGAATGGACTGAGGACTCCTTTGGCTGCTCCAACACAGAACTGGTACACATAGTTGACTCCTGGTAGAGAAAACAACAAGTCAGTTCATGACAATCACCATTAGTGCTGCGCATAACCTCCGTCATTCAGTTTTATATTTAAAAACAGATTGCTTTCAAAAGTATGACGAAAGCCACCCTTTTTTATATATCTGCTCATTTTAAGGACTATAAAGTGCACAAAACATTTTCACACTCTTTTATAAATGGAATCATGGGCCTTTTAGACAAGAATTTTCAAAAACCAATCAGTCTAGAACAGGGGTGTCCAAACTTTCTGTGGGGCCAAAATCCCCAAAATAATAGCACTCAGGAGCCATATTAAAAATGCCAAATAATTTTATCATAAATTGATCATTTGAGATTTAATCATGCAATATTTTCATGAAGCAAAATTGAAAAAAAAAATTGAAACTGATATTTTCAAATATTAATCAAATAATCAAATTTTATTTGTATAGCACATTTCAGCAGCAAGGCATTTCAAGGTGCTTTACATAATTAAAGAAAAAATAAAAACAGCATGTGACATTGAATAAACAGTAAGAAAGAGAAAGAGATTTTGAAAATAAATAAAGATTAAAAAAGATAAAAACATACTTTTGTTACGGAATTTAAGCGCCTGTCATCACCGGACTCCGCCGTCCGTTTAACACGGGTATTATCCAGGCCCCATCGCCTAACAGGACAAGGTCTCCAACCTTGCAGCACCAGGCTCCGTCCACCTGTCATGCGAATTTTTGCGCTAGGACTTCGCTGTCCTACATGGATTTTTGTGCACTATTTTTTACCTGTTAAGAGTCTAGAATTTACAGGGTTTTTCTGTTACGGAATTTAATAAGAGATGTTGTGCAGGTTTCTAACTCTTTTGGTCGAAGGTTTTCTATTTTGCTGGTTTAGAAAATGTTTTTAAACTGATAAATTATTAATAAAATTATTCCAAGGGCGTCCGCATCCCATTTTGGACATCCCTGATCTGGAACATTTGTTTAACTTGTTGTCTTTGAACCATTTGCTACTGTCCTCTTGCTACCATGTTTGGGGGCAACACTGGCGAAGGCGGAGGAAGTATTTGATATAAAGAGCATTATAAATAAAGTGAATTATTATTATTATTATGCTCTCACCTAGCCGTGCAGCTAGTCCCAGCAGCCACTTTACATCTTCAGTGTAAGGTGGACTTCTGGAGAAATTGTTGGGATGGTCATTATGAGCCCTCCTGCCCAGCATCTCCAGCGCCAGCATGCCTTGACACAGAACAGCAGCCATCCTCAACACAACACGTCTTTAATGTGAGAGTCAGACCTGACTAGGCGAAGTCGCTCACCAACTCTGTAGGCTGAGTGCAGGTAGTGCAGGCCCTGCTGGCTGATTGGCTGGCTGTGCTGCTCATCTTCTGCTGTGAAGGGGGCGCTCACCAGCGGAGCAGGCTGGGGGGAGACAGTGGGCAGAGTTGCCCCCTGTATGGCCTGAATTGTGGGGCCAGAGTGGACGCTGCCCACTGCAGAAACACAACAGTGAGGCGTTAAAATTATGATAACATGGGTACAGGCGAAGTGGGAACACGGTGCCGTCTTGACCTGCCACGGTGGTGCTCAGGGGCAGGCCCGTCTCAGTGTGGTAGGGGTGGACGGCGATCTGAGTCATGGACGGCACCGGGACGGCTGGGAAGGTGACGGCCGCAGCGGACAGAGAGGGCTGGGGGCCAGGAGCCATTGAGAAGGGGTACTGGGCCCCGATGAAAGCTGGATGCATCCCCTGATTAGAACATAGCAGAGCAGCTACAATGAAAACTGCTAATATTAGAACAATAATGATGCTTTATGGCTCCTTTCACACTTGATTACAATCCTGCTGCCATGTTTACTGGGATAAAAATAGTGCATAATTATTTAGTGAAAGATAAAAGAAACAGGGTTTAATACAAGTTTAACAAAAATCTCAAAAGAAATAAAATCCTGTGGGATCAAAAGCTGAAGTTGCATAACAAGCAGAATTCCAACAACCAGATTTCAGACCAGAGCATCTTAATGTCAGGATGGTCCAGTAGAAACCCAGAACTAAATACAATTCAAAATCTGTAGCAAGATTTAAAAATTTCTGTGAACAGATGCTCTCCAGCAAATCAGACTGAGCTTGAGCTACTTCGCCAAGACAGGTGGGCGAAAGTTTCAATCTGCTGATGTGTGTAGACAAATACCCTCAAAGACCTGCAAGTGGATCTTTCTTGATGCTGATTGGCTGTAGCTCCAAGAGCAGAAATAACAAAAACTGTGTTAGAGCTAAGAAATATACCAAAGGTAGTAGTGTTAGGGTTATTTGGTATATTTGAACTATTAAAACAGGTAGCCAAATGTTCTTAGAGGAGATTTTAGCTGTTAGCGGACGTCTGTAGTCCCCAACCCGTGCAAACACGAAGGGTCCACTGTAAATGTTTTCAACCAAAAGAACTGTTGCATATGTGTTGTATTTACAGTCCCTTGTGGTGTGCATTGAGATGACCTCTGACCTGTGGATATGAAGCCCCAGACACAGGGAAGACGGCAGGTCGGGGTACATGCTGCAGAGGGTGTCCCAGGTACTGCGGGGTGCAGACGGAGGGGAGGTGTGCCTGGATGGTGGTGTAGGGGTGCAGCCCCTGACTGTGGGGGTGGGACATGGCCTGGCCAGGAATAGGATGGGACTGGTAAATGGTGGAGCCCACGGAAATGACGGGGACGATGGCCGCCGCAGTGACCGAAGCTGTGACCGCTCCCACCCCCGAAGAGTCCATGTTGGCTACGCCGTCCAGCACACCGCAGGAGGCATCTGGGGGCCTCCGGCCAGAGCTCCCGTTAGCCCCACAGCGGCCTGGGGGCTCCCGCTGCTGGCCGGCACCGCCACCCACTGACTGCTCGTATAGCCAGTACCACTGATGGGCCACCTCGAACAGGACCTCAGGGTACACACCGCCACCCTTCGCTGCCTCCTCTACGGCCATGCAGGCCTTCTCCAGCATCACGTTATCCTGGAAGCAGGAAGGAACAGAGACGTAGAGACGGGAGTAGGTCATGTCGTTCTCCTATATGGTCAGCATTTAGTTTGATCTGATTCTTAGCATCTTTAAAGTTCTCTAGCGTTTGATTCAGCTTATCCAGAGATCAGGTAATGTTTCCTTCTGGTAAGCGGAAACAACATGTGTTGAGTCGAGTTGTTCATATCTACATTATTAACAGTGAGTATAAACTGTCAAAGTCACAATATTTTGTGGAATTCCTTGGAAGCATGACTATTTAAGTCTTTCTGCTCCATCTCTGCAAAGAGTCAAATCTTCACACAACAAAACATTACAGGCTAATCTATCAGTTACATCCAACATTAGACAGCACATTAAATCAGATACTGAAATATGAACACAGTTTTTACTAATAACACTAATAACACAACATTTTTTTAATAACTGGAATCAGAAACTTGGCTCAAGCTGGAGTCAGCAGTGAGTCGCTATTACCTTATGTTAGTTACAGCCATGGTAAAAAAACTCAAAATGTTAACACGACTATACATAGTCCTATATATACATACTATCACATGTGCTAGTATCAAGGTGTGCAGGAAAAGTTGACTTGCTCTACCTGTTCTTTGCACTGAACCAAAGCTCTCTGGATCTCATTGGGGTTGAGAGCATGAGCGTGAGGCAGGCAGCTGAGCGCCAGCTCTGCGGCCGCCCGGACCATGTTGGGGTCTCTGGCCCGTGATGCCCGGTCTGCCAGGGATGCCACCTCTGGTGGAGTCAGGTGGCCATCCCAGCACTCCACCAGTATATTCAGGGCTGCACTGCCAATCTCCATCGCTTGGCCTAAAGAAAAGGCAGAAAGGAAACCACGGTTACAACACCTGACCAAATGTAACGAATGACCATTAAAATGTGTGTCCTTTAAGCACACCAGTTATCCAGGAGACATGAGATGAGTAGGTCCTGGACAGCCAGTTGGGTGAAACAAAATTGTGGAGGCCAAGAGCGTACAGTCCAATCTCGAAGGCACAGAGATGGAGGTTCCTGTGTGGCCCCTGGTGACCGCCACTGGCTGAGGGCTGGGTGAAGATGGAGGTGGAGGAGTTCCCTCCGGCTTTGATCAGCACCGTCTTGGCCAGTTCAAAGTAAAAATGAGCTGCTGCCTCAGAGGGCTGGTTGGGCACATGGGGGGCATGACACTCCAGGCGGCGCCCCTTATATCTGAACACATGGAAACGTTGAAACTGGTCAACATGAAATCCAAACATGAAATTTCTGAATAGACCTTCACACTTCACAGTGAGGTGGAATAAAAACAGCTTTGATCAATGGAGCAGATGTTCCAGTCTGAGAATTTTCATATTCCATCGTAGAAATATCCATTAGCACATTTGTTCTCGTGTTCTGAGCTTCAACTGTTCACCAGCTACATTTTCATTGACCTTAAAATTGCACAAAGTGGAATCCCGAAAATAAATTTGCCTAGTGGAAACGCACTAATTTCAAAAAACTTGTGTTTATCGATAGGAAGCTTTTAATTCTTGGATGAGTTGATTTTTCAGCCGTATCAGAGTTAGTGTATTTGGCAAAACTGCAATGGAAACCTTTTTTTTTTGTGTGTCACACAAGTCACATGATCAACAACCAGGTGTTACTATTGGCGGAAAAGACGAGGAAGACGACAGGAAGTGGTAGGAGGCTGAAGGCGCCACATGTTTTTTAGTAAATTATGGCTTGAACAAACTTTAAATTAAAATCACATTGGAATATTTCTTATTTCATGGAAACACAGCAACTGTGAAATTGTGTTTTTTTTTAACGTTAGCAGAATATTGTGCAAATAATGGAAACGCAGCTTCTGTCAGATAAAATCATCAGTGTTGTCTGAAGATAACTAGATTTACCAGAAAGAATAATAAAGAATAATCCCCAGCTTTCCAGATCCGATGCAAAATTATTCTTGTGCACAATGAAACACCAGGTTATTTGAGATTACATTAAAAAGTAAAAGCATGGATCTTTATGGCTCTGCAAAGCAAACTCTGGGGCTGGTCCTTCAGCGGCCCTGAAGGACTGGAGCTTGACACCCCGACTGTAGAGGGTTGGGGTAGTCAGCATGCGTACCTGCTGGTGTCAGTGCTCTTGGCCCTAGCCCCGCCCCCAGCCCTGCGTGAACCACTGGAGGAGGAGGAGCCCAGCGAGTCTGATGAAGAGCTGCTGATGCTGTCGCTGTCCTGTCCACGTGCCCAGGACGCCGCTGCCCACCCACCCCGGAGGGGCCTCCGGCTGAGTGTCGGGGAGCTGTCTGAGGTCGTCTCGGGAGCGCTGCTGTCTATGCTCGCCATGCCTGTTCACACACATTCTCTTTAAGGTTTGCACACTGGGTTTGTTTCACCTCAAATCAGCGGAGTGTTTTCACCAAGAGGGTAAGACTCCCCAAAACAGAAAAAAAATATCAAGGCTAAAACCTAAGGGTGAGTTTTTGAAATTACAGTGTGTAAAAAAGGATTAAGTGTGGCACCCACAGGAGGACAGGTAAAGTCAGGTCAGAGTGCATACCAGTGTGTTTCTTCTTCTGGCGGACAGGCGAGCCCCAGCAGCGCTGGCTGTAGCCGCAGCGCCCCCCTAGAGCCAGTCGACTGGGAACTGTGGCCTCCGGTTTGAAGGACGCCGTTTCGTTCTGCTGCTCACTTGATAACTGTGCTCCATCTGAAACTGCAAGGACACAAATCCAAGTCAGTGTTCATTGGAAAACACATTTAGTTCTGATCAATTACAGAGGAAAGGGAGGAATGCTCTTAGTACGTTTAGGTACTCTGCACATTCACAATTTCCGAAGGCATTCTTCTGCCGTTTTCCACAGTAGTCTAAAACTTTTACACAAAATTTCACAAATGTGGGAACCTCAGACCAGGTCTGCCGTTTCTTCCGACTTTCAACATATTTTGATTCTGAATGTGTTGGGTTCTTACCATGCTCCTTGGTGTCAGCAGCGTTCTCCCCAGCCGTGCTGTTCTGCAGGAGACTGAGTTCGACTTGTGAGGTCACTTCCTCCCCAGCCAGAGCCACAGCAGAGGAAGAGCTTGAGGAAGATGCAGCCAAGGTGTTGGATGAGGATGATGACAAGGCGTGTTTGGTGACCCCTCCAGTGGCTCCTCCGATCCCGCTGTGGCTCCCAGCAGTGTGTTTGGACGGGCTGCGCTGACTGCCCCCTGCTGGCTTGCTGGAGTAGAATGAGCTCAGAGTCTGAGGCTTGTGGGTCTGGCTCTCCCTGTCCAGCAGCTTATCCAGGATCTGATCAAGGAGAGAGAACTCATCACTCTATACATAAATAAAATCTATACTTTACATTGAAAAAGTTCATATGATGTGCTTTGTGTGACAAACTGGACGTGTTCAGTTCAGTTTCAAAGAACCACCAAAGGAAACAAATAGCCACACTAGACATTATGCACTGCATACAGTGTGTGTATGTTGGGTTTGTGTCTAGTAGGGTAAGTGGGGACAAACTAATACAAGTGTACTATCGTTTGTTTCCAATAGCAACGTCAAAAATTATGACCAAGCTCTGTGCATTACAACTGTCTTCTTCTGTTTGTTGAGCATGATAATGTCTAGTCTGGAGATTAGACAGGAAATATGCTGACATGCAGTGATTCACACTACAATCACTTTAGAAAGCTGAACATCTCAAGGACTTTTAGTCATTCCAGTTTGGACTCTACTTTCCCCAGTTTTCATCAGTTTGTTGACTGCATACAATGCAGGACAATAACACCTCACCAGGCTGTGATAAGACCTAAAGCTGAACCCTACAGGTCAAAGGTTGTTTATTATATCAATCGGTATGATAGACAATCGATATCATACTGTTGGCTCACGTTTGATAAAGCGTGAGCCACTCTTTACCTTCTTGAGTTTGCTTTGGTCATCCTTGTAGGTGATCATGAGGGCTAAAGCCAGGTCACCCTTCACCCGCCGAGTTCCTTCGCAGAGCAAAGGATGCTCTGCCTCACTGACTGTTGTCTTCATACCTGCACATGCAAAGTCATGGAAACAGCAATTGGCACGAGTTAAGAAGTTTCAGGGCAACGGCAAAGGAAGACTGTGTGTTAAAATCTGTGAAGACAAGACAATCGGCCCGTAACACAAAAGGAGTCAGGGAACAAATTACCAAGAGCAGCTACAGCAGCTTCAAAGCCCAGCTCCTCGTCCCCGGGCATCTCATTGTTTCGGTTGCGACTGGGTGGACGGGAACCAGTTGGGGACACAACTAAAGAGACATCATGGAGATAAGACTTGTTCAAATGTTAGAATAAATAAAAACTACCTTGTGCAGTCATTGCTTCTGAGCTTACTGGGTAAAACAATTTGCCCAGTAATCTTTGAGAAATAGTTCAAGATCTGTAATTCAACTTCAGAAAATGTTATCGTTTTCATTTCATTCCATTGTGGAATGCAGGAAGAAACTCAACATATCTGTCAAGAAGTAGCCAGCCGAACATAATGAACATCATCATTCTTGATTTTGATGACAAATCAAAAGCAGACATGACAAAGTGGTCAGAAAAAGCAGTTCTTATCAAAAGTAAAAAGAAACAAAAAACAAAACAAACAAAAAAACCTCTTCTGCTTTATGAACATCTGAAGGCCAGAAATAATAATTTGGATGCCAACCTGGAGTACAGAGAACGTCAAATATGAAACTGGCCAACATCAAAGGCAGCACCGGTCTGTAATCACACAGGTTTCCGTCCCTGAGCTGCTCGGCTCGCTCTCTGATGGCCGACATCTCCACCAGGCCCAGGGGAATCTTCTTCAACAGCGCCACCACCTCAGACTCCTGGTACGCCAACTTCACCTGCTCAGTCACATGATTTGCTCAGTCACATGATTTGAAAGGATTTAGATGTTTACATGTGTTCATGACTGTTGTCTTGTCCTTATATAACATCCAAATATAACAGCAACTTATGCAGTTCGACTAGGTTTTCTCAGGGTTACGTCTCAGGTCGTTTTAAGACAAACAGATCGTGCATGTGTGTGACTGAGCCACAGACCTCCAGAGCTTTAGTAGAGGCAGGCGGCCTCTGCAGCTCCAATGAGAACATTCCGGTGCTGAAAGCCAGGTTGTGGAGCTCCAGCCTCTCACTGAGGACGGTCAGGAGGAAGGCGGCTTTAGACAGAGTGTTGGTGGCCACCTGAGTCTGTCGGCTGGTCGACACCTTGCTCTTCTTGCCCTGCGGTCCGTGAACATGTCAGAGGGTGTCAGAGTGGAATCATGTACTCCAGTGTGGTGAGACATTTTACCAGATACCTTGGTCTGGGGTTGCTCCACCTTCAGGTCAGGAGGGTTGGCCAGCAGGTCTCTGGCCAGCTCCACAGCTAGCTGACATGCCTCGTTACTGTAGCCATGAGCATACAGGGCTTCAGCACACGCAAACAGCACCTACACAAACACACACACACACACAACATGGTGAAAAGATACCAAAGCTCACAAGATGTCTGAACATCACAGTCACTTGGAACTACTAATATAGAATAACTGCACAGGAAGTAACTCCAGGTGGTTTTAAAAACTAAACTTCTAAGCTGCTGTTGTTTTGCTTCCTTACCTCCATGCGTCCTGCCTGCTCCAGAGGTTTAATTCCTGCAAAGATGTCTGGCTCTTCCTCCTGGTGGCTGTCGGCCAGCTGCTTGTCGGCTCCCTCCTCTGATGCAGCGCTCAGATAGTACGCCTGGTAGTCATCCTCAGCCAGAGCTTCTCCTTCAGAAGCTCCACCTGCGGCCTCCGCCCCCTGGTTAGCTGCTGCTACTGCTGCTGCACCTGCTGTTCCTACAGCTGCAGGTTCTGCCTCCCTGTTGCCCCATGGCGCCTTGGCAGAAGCTGGAGGGCTGCCAGGCCTGGCTGTCCCAGTGCAGCTGGATGGCATGTCTTCGCTTCTGCCGCCAGGCTCAGTGAACCCCTCCGCCGCCTCCACAGCCACGTCCAGGTGTTCTTTGGCAGTAAAGCAGGCTGGAGCAGACTCTGCAGTAGTCAGTGCCGCGGGGACGTGACCCGCATGCTTCATGTCGAAACTCTTGCTTCCGCCGCCGCCTCTGCTATATTTGGGTGAGTCTCGGAGCAGCGGGCTGGGAGAGGGCAGTACCTCCGCCGGGGCGGGGAGGAACTCGAAGGTGTTGCAGGCCTCAGCTCCCAGAGCCAGGTTACAGCTGTCATCCAGACTGAGGTCAGCCAGGTCAGGTTCCAGAGAGCTGTCCTCACTGCTGGTTCTGCGCTTGGCGCTGGCATGCTTACTGCTTCCCAACCCTCCGCTGCCCCCAGATCCTCCAGCCGACGGAACCTTACCTCCTCCCTGGGTCAGCTTCAGTTTGCCTCCGGAGGAGGAAGCAGCTCCTTTATACATGCACTTACCCCCACCATCCTCCAAAGACAGAGAGACACTCCCCCCCAGCCGGACCAGCATCCCTCCTCCTCCACTCAGTGACAAACCTTTCCGTTTGCTCAGAATAGTCTCCTTTGGTCTCACAGCCACCTCCTGCTGGGAGAAATGGCCATTCCCCCTTCCTTTGTAGTCCAGCACCACTCCGCCCTCTGCTTTGCTAACCGCTCCTGCTTCAGAGGGCTCTCCGGCTGCTCCGGCGGCAGCCTTCACTCCCCTCTGGAACTGCATGGCCCTGGGCCAGCAGAACGGGCTGTTCTTCTTGTCTGCGCTGCAGTAGGTGATGCCTTCCAGTGGATAGGCCGCCTCCCAGTTGAAGTAGCAGGATTCCACAGCGGGCTTGAAGCCCTGGAAGAGTTTATCCAGCGACTTTCGATGTTGTCCTCGTTTCACGATCTCTATAACTTTCAGATGCCACTGCTTCAGCTGGCTAGCCAGCTCCAACCGCCTGCAACAGACCATGTGGAGGCTGAAATCTCAACACTTTTCATTGATTAGGCAATTCAGTGTTGGTTTACATTAGGGCTGTATATGTTAATGCATTAATATTATAACACAGATTAATCGAACTGCCTATTTTGACCTAAAAGCTTCTCTCCAGCGGAGGGTTTCCTAGTTCACAGCAGCATTATGGTTTATTTGTATGGGCTTGAAATGTCACATGCATGAAATACACCAGTCGATCGGCTGGATGACACCAAGCGAATGTAGCCTCACTGTACAAGTTTCATAAGAAATGAGTGGAGAGGGACATTTCTAAACTAACCTTTAATACAAAATGAATTCCTTTAAATCTTCCTGAATATAAAACCTGGTAAAACTGAGACTCATCATGTTTAAGATAATAAAGCATTTTTTTAAACTGCATAGTTTTTGATATGGGCTATATGGGCAGTTGCCCAGGGTAGCATCAGAAAAGGGTGGGGTAACCAAGAACTAGAAAAAATTAATATATTTTATGTCAGTTGTCTCCTGAAAAAGTTGGGTAGTGCTTGTATGCATGCATACTGAAGTATGATTTCCTTAGTTGCTGTTGAGTACTAAGAAATGATCAAAATCAGATAATTGCTTGCATTTTAATTGGTTGGTGTGCAGCAGGAGAGGCCTGTCCAGAGCACCATTCCTGCAAGAACCACAACTGTGTTGATTTTTATATTTAAACTTACAAAATTAGGCATATTGATTAATTGTGATTAATCAGATTACATTTTTTAATAATCTCCCCTAGCTCAAATGTATATTCAAATCTGTAAGAATAGTTAAAATCATGCATGACTTGTGTCTGTGCTCTGACCTGGTGGGGCTCATGGTGGGGTCAAGCACCGCCAGCCTCCACAGGACGACCATCTCATCACACATGCTGGCGCAGGCGTGAGCCGCCACCTCTGATTGGCCATTGCTGCGCCCCGTGTGGCCACTGGCGCTGCTGTGAGATGCCGAGGTTCTGACGCTGTACCACCAGCTGATGATCTGAAACACAAACAGGGGTGGGTGTGAGCCAAAGTCTGGGCACAAAGCAACAGCTCTCAACACAGTGGTTTGAATGTGCAGTAGAACTCCAATGCAGACCAAAAAAGTGAACTCTGGTCCACCTGAAAACCTTGTTTTCGGTTTTATTTAAGTGAACTCTGGTGCGGATTGAATGCATATGTGGATGCAAGCGGGTCAGACACTGCTCCAAAAGCAGGAAGCGATCTACAGAGCAGGACATTCTGGGTAAATACGACCAAATCAAACATGCTCGTCTAGCACTAGACAGAGAACTGGTTCATCATCTTTTACCGAAGACAAAAGAGAAATCCTACTAAAATCTGGCACTCCTCCATTTTTGTTTACATTTTACAGCGACTGAAGTTGCACTCGGTGTCTTCTTCAGAGGTTTTTGTGTCATTTCCTTCAGTGGTTCTTGGTGCAGCTGCCCCACAAGCAAGGGGGGTGAATAGTTTTTTTAAATAGTTTAGATTGCTTGACAGTGCAGTGTGAAAGAGAACCGCAAGAGCTGAAAATGTAACAAATGCTGCGACTTTGATCTCCAATCGAACCGAGTCTACCAGACTATCAGGTGTGAAAACAGTCCCAGAATCTAATGGTAAATGGGTCTAGTGACAGTAAAACTCACCTGCTCATAGGTAAGGCACTGTTCAGTGAGGATCTCCAGCAGTGGTGCGGCATTGCTGTCTCGCCTCTTAAACATTTCCCTGACGATGGACAGAAGGTTCCAGATGCCCTCTGGCTCCCGGCCTCTCAGAGGGCGCAGCAGGCACGCCCACTCAGCAGCTGCCGGAGGCTCAGTGGAGGACAGGTACATGGAGTTCACATCACTGGTGATACACACACAAAGCTATTAGTAAATCTACTCTCTGAATATAAGTTGACTCTGTGGCAGATAAAAATATAACAATTAGCCAGAATTAGCCATCAACTGTTTGAGAGAATTTCCTGGGGAAAGATCTGAGGCAGACAGCTTCAGGTATGTCAGCTGATAGCTTCTTGTTTCAGTGAAAGAGGCTTTTTCTCAGAATAATAAGAAGCATGAAGAAGGAGAGTACCTGAATACGACAGGAGAGGGTCCACAGAACTTGTGCAAAGTCTTTTTAATGTTATCGCTGAGGGTCGACTCATCCAGATACCAGGTGCTCTGATCAGATGCTGAAGGCCCTGCCGTCGGATCTGAAAATGCAAAAATAACACGGTAAGATTACGCTTTAATAAAGGCCTCCAAAAGGAAATAAACTGCCTGGCATACTGCGGGCCACACCTGGAGCTCCACACACAGTGTTGATGGCTGTAGACTGAGAAGACAGCAACTCGTCCAGCAGACGCTGGGCTGTAGGTAGGATCTGGAGAAATACAAGGAAGAGAGCTCAAAATATTGACATTTACTGGATTAGGAGGGAGCTTTAGAGCCTTGTGTATCCTTAGAAACTAGCTAATATCTAATTTCTTCATTCTGCAGTTGATTGTTTTGGACCCAAAGTACATTTATCAGTAATTATGCAGCCCATTAAAGTAATTCATATAATAAAATCAAAATGTATTTTTTTTCCTGAATCAACTCTGTAGCAGTCCCTGCCGTTTTCCCTCCAAGTTGTTATGCAAGGAGAGTCTGCAACAGAGTTCTGGTGTGTGATCTGCGAACATCAGACATGTTTGGCTTCAGTTCATACTTTGTCTCGGTCTAAACAACAGTTTCTTAGCAAACTGGCTCCTGACCCCTCAGAGGGCGCAGCAGGCACGCCCACTGGATACCACATCACTAGTAACCAGTGACATGTTACCATGTCTGACTCATCACACCTAATAACACACACTTAAATAGAACTAGGTTTGTACATAAAATTCTGTAACTTAAATTACCAGTATTTGGTTACCTTAGCTGCCTGGTGTTCTTTTAAATAAAAAATGATCAAAGAATTAATCAAAATAGAAATATGCAAAAAAAAAATAAGCAGACTAAAATCCATTTTGAATTGATTACCAGTACTGGAAATTGTAATTCTCTATAGAATTGATTATTTCCTCTGTGCCTCTGCCAGAGCTGCTAGCTGCATGTACAGGACATGATAGACATCGTACAAACGGTGTGTAGTCTGTTTGTTCTGAGTGTGGATCCTACCTGTTGAGGCAGCTCACTAATGAGGTACTGGGCAAACTTTTGAAGCTGGTCCCTCTGCAGCCTGGATAAAGACTCAGACACTGGAGCCCTCAGACAGACAGCTGAAGCCTGCAAAGGTGTGAGCAGACAAATGGCAAGTAAACACTGCGTATTAACAGACTAAAGTGAGCCATCAAGATTAGAATTACCACAGACTGTCCTGTTCCTGGAAGAAAAGATTAGTTTCCTTTTAACAGCTGATCCATAAGTTTTGTTGTTGTTGTTTTTTTAAGGAAATATGATTATTGTCTTTGCAAGACGTAGAGAGGAACTTTGACCATTATACC
Source organism: Poecilia reticulata (assembly GCF_904066995.2). Lineage (NCBI taxonomy): Eukaryota > Metazoa > Chordata > Actinopteri > Cyprinodontiformes > Poeciliidae > Poecilia > Poecilia reticulata. The sequence continues at coordinate 5,454,650 of NC_088844.1, read as the reverse complement.
CGCTAACATTCCACTTGGATCTGACTGAGTATATAATTCAGAATCTTCTCAAGATGTTTTATGGTGCGTTCACCAGACGCGTGAAACGAGTTTGGTTTACATTCAAAGTCTATGTGGAGTCGTGTCGACGGCCCATCGCAGGGTGTTTTGCGAGTCTAGTGTAGCGCTATGTGAAGCGTTTTGAGGGTTTGACACATCAAGTACGTCCGACAAGAAGGACGGCAATGGCTGGAGTGATTTTGACGCGTCTGACGCGCCCTTAATGTGTCCTTGATGTCTCCTTGATGTGCCTCCTCCTAGACTTTGAATGTATATCTGACGCGCGAAAAGGTGGGTGTAGAGAAAATTGTCAAGCTTCTGCATTCAAAGTGCGTCAAACTTGGAGCTTCAGATGCATTTTTGACGCACATGACACGTTTGGTGTGAACACACCATTACTCTGATCTGAATCGCAGGGAATTTCTATTTTACTCATCAGCTCTCTTCCTCTCTTACATCTTTGACTTTATTAATCCTCTGCACTGATCCATTTTAAGATAGTTTAATATATATTGAGACATTTTTTCTTAATTTAGTTCATTAGAGTTCAGAACTGAAAGGATTCCTGTAGAGAAAACAAACTCACATTGTGTATTCTGAAAAGGCAGAGAGCGACTACGTGGGCACACCATTTTGCCCCGGCGCCACAGGTACAGCTGCAGGAAGTGATGCGGCAGCGGTCAAACATGACGGCCACGTTGTAGGCTGCTTTAGACTGACCAGACTGACTGGACACTACGGTAGCGCTGAGATGGAAGCCTGGAGACAGTAAGAGACACACTTCTGCTTCATTTGTGCAGCAAATATAAATGAGCATTCTACTCTCCAGATAAAACAACTCAAAATCTTCTACTATGAATGAAGTTACAATGCCGAGGTTGACTTTAACACAAAGAGCAAAAGTCTGTAGTCTGTTTATAGCTAAACTCGGTTGAGAACAGGCCTGAATCGAGCGGCTGGACGTACCGATCTGAAGGGGGTCTTTGACGGCTCTGATCCTGTACAGCTGCTCTCCCCGCTGGAACTCATCTGGACTGCCGTTAGCCAGGCAGGAATACAACCTGCAACCACGTTAAAGCAAACTCGGTCACTTCTCATTCCTTCTTCTAAAATCTGATGGAAAACTTGCTTCCACTTCATCACAGGAGTCAGTAAATCCCTCACGGGGAGTTGGTAAACTCTTCTAATTGTCAGAGTTAGCCTAATTTATTATTGTGATATTATGATAACAAATATTGCTGGACGACAAATTTTCCCAGAAGTTATTGCAGTATATGATAATCTTGTAGTTTTGAGATCATTTTCAAGTAGTGTAATGGTTAAGGCATAATAATGCAAGAACACATCCTCCAAGATAAACTTTAAATTCTAATGAACATTTAACACTGGAGCTGGAGGACATTTTAAATATCCAAAATAAATAAACAAAACAACAGAAACAACAAAGAAAATAAATTATAAAGTCTATGTAAACAAAATTTCATAAAAAAAATAAAAAAAGCTAGTCAAGACCAACGTATCAGACTGAAGACTTTTGTCATCCATAAAAACAAAAATCATGTAAATGGAAATCACTGAGGTCATTTTAATTTATCATGTGATTAACTGACTTATTGCTTAATGCGATAGGCCTATCTAGTCACATTCGTAAACATCCAAAATAAAACACACCAACCAAAAACAATAAAAAGAAAATAAACAAAAACCACACACACAACCAAAACCATAAATAAAATGGATTATGAAGTCTCTGTAAGCCAAAATGCCCTTAAAATAATATCAGTCATCAGATTGGAATTTATTGAGCTAATCTGATTAGTTGGTTAACAATTGTCTCTCACCTGATGTCCTCCTCGTTCTCTGGGAAGCTCCAGAAGGCGATGCGGAGCTGGAGCTGTTCCGGGACGGGGGGGTACACCTTCTCCACCACCTCGAACGGGATGTGGAAAGCTACCTGCTTCGCCGATAACTCCACCAGGGGAGTCACCTGGCCGTCTGAGGAATACCACAGAACAAAAGTAGAAACAGTCAATACACAATGGAATCAGCAACTTCTCATCCAGTTGAAGGACGCTGGAACTTCAGTGGAATAAATCCCTGTCTGGACCCGTTCACATTCAGCTTCTTCATTAATTCCATAATATATGGACAGCTATTTGTTAGTCAAATTCTGATTCCAATTTTGGCTGATACAATTTTTTTGTCTGAAATGTTGCTAAATATAGCAAGAAAGTCACTGAGTTGGCAACAGTGGGGTGATTATTGTTAACTGCAAACATGCAGACATGACCTGGTGGCTCGGTCTGTCAGTCAAACCTCTCTGACAGGAGAGCAGGATAGTGGTTGATTTTTTTGACATTTGCTGGGGTAGATAAGATTTATTTCACATGTAAGTATCGGCTGATCGCCAATCTAACAAAATTAAGGAAATTGGCTGGTTGATAAATCGGTGCAACCCTAATAAAATTTTTTTATTTATAATTTAATCTGACCCACCCATATAGACTGGGGTTTTGATAACTTTGACTTGCAAATTACAGACTTTTATATTTCATACTCAGAGTTTCCTGCAGTGTATTATAAGTCTGGCGGGCCACCAGGCTTTACTTGTGCCCCACCAGGCTAAGCACTGCTTATTTAATTAAGCCTTTGTAAAATGTTTGCATTTTTTTAAGATTTTAGTTTTATAGTTCAGGTATTAATCTTCACATGATTATCAAGTGATATTTTCAAACTTTCAACATTTAACTCAAAAACATGACAGACCGCTGGATGAATGACTGCCCTAGCACCCAACCACTGGGCTTAGGAAGTTTTGTGGAGGAAACCTTACATTCTGATGAAACCGACTCATTTAATAACAAAAAACGTGTGGAGGGGAACTCGGCAGGGTCAATGTAGAGGACACAGTAAAACCTATGTAAACATTCTCTATTCTAATGGGTAAAAGACACTGGTGGTGGGTAACACCTTAGCAACTTTGTGCCTCTGTAAGTGTCATTGCTACTGAAGAAACTACCCATACCTACAGACGTTCTGTGTTTCTTCCCGTCCATTGGACTGGAAAATAAAATTTAAAAAAAAACACTGGGAACACCAGTGTGGCATCATAAAGAGGGGTAGTAATAATTCTGTAAATGTAAGATTTTGAAGACACTAATAAATATCTGACATATTCTTCCTCTCATTATTGGAGCATTTAGTAAATAATTTTGGTAAACGACCTGAAACTTCAAAAAGTGAGGGGGGGAAAAAATGGTCGAATTATTTTCATTCAGTGTTGAAACCAAGACTCAGGTCTTGGTTTCAACATCCAAGACCTGAGTCATCAGTTCAACACAATGACTGAGTCAATAGTTCTGTTTAGAACATGCTGGACAGCAGCGCAGGTTAAACATCAGCACAAACTAGAGAGCTGAACTGTATTCTGGGAGATGTAGGTAAATGCTGTGGGTGGAATGCATTGGTGGCACAAATACAAAAACAACAGTCATCCTAATGTTATCGACTCAGCAACTTTCTTGTTATATTTAGCAACATTTCAGACCAAAAAAAAAAATCAGTATCGACCTAAAGCAGAATCGGCGGGTCAGGCTTTTTAAAGATCGTAATCGCCTATCAGCCGAAAACCTGCAACCAGTGGACCCCTACATTTTTCCACCCTACTGTAGCAAAAAACCTTAAAGACCGCAAGTTTGGGCAAGAATTAAATCTGTAAAACTGATGTGATAAAAAATAAAAAGTCAGAGCAGTTCTAGACTAAAGTTTCTTCTAAAACACTGTTATGTTTATGACGTTGACCAAGTCATAAAGACAGATCCATTGTTGATGATCCTAACACAGAAAACAGCAGCAGGGTTCTGCTGGGCTGAAGTATCAATTTGATAAAGTGCTATAAAGGCAGCTGCTGCTTGTTCAGGGCAGAACAACTTAGCGCAGTCAGTCTGAGAAGAATTTTACTTGTAGTCTCATTACAAGCTCTGTTTTTACTGCTTTGAGACCAGATTGGAATGCGTGGCAGTGGACATAGTTATGAGCATCTTTATTTAATTGGTCTCTATAGTAGAACCCTGGACATCTGACACCCTCTTTAAATGTTTCCAGTTTGTTTTGCTACCTGCTGTTCTCAGTGACCTGGCCAACTACTACTACTAATAATAATAATATAGACCAAAAACAACATATTTCTGAAAGCTGAAGCACTAAAATATTCACTAACAGAGGCTGTACAGCACCATGTGGTTTTATGAGTAACAAACCGTTCATTTCTGAACCTGTCAGCTATATTAGATCCTTCTACTTTCCAAGCCTGAATTCCTACTTCAGACGGCATTCGCAACTCAGAGTTCAACAAGTCCAACTTCAGAGTATAAATGAATCACATCAAAGACCCTCCTGTACAGAAACCTTTACAACTAAATTCAACAAGAAAGCAAAAAAGGCAAGTTTTCATCCGAACAGTTTTTGCTAAGCAGGACAAATTTTGCCACAGAAGGTTTTATCATCGCCAAACACACACAGAGTGTGTAGTATTCAAACTTTATCAGAGGACACAACAGGGCGCTCTACTTCAACAACCATCGTTAAGAACTGCTACTATATTAGATGTTAGCCTCTAACTAAAAGCATATTAATAATCATTTAGCATGAAAACATCTATAGAGGCATTCCTAAAATCAAAATCAACAACTACATAACTATAAAGACTAAAAGTATATTTTTTGCCAGGATTAAAACAAAATGTAAGATTTAGGTGGCATTAGCAAGCACACAGACATAAACAGAGGTTAAAAGAGGAGAAAATATTACTGGTAAATATTCTGATTATATCAGTTACATTACATGTATTCATTTCATTCGTCTCCTCATTTCTGATTCCAACACTCTGTAGACTTCAGCATCTTGGTTCCTGCCTCTGTGGCAGGTGTGAGCTTCTAAAGATTCAGCACACTGAATATTACATGGGCATGTGAGCTGATGATAAGTTACTACATTCTAAGCATGGCCTTAGCAATATTAATAGGCCTATCACAATAATCAATAAATCAATTAATCGCATGATAAACTAAAACACTTATTAATTATTTCCATTGGCATGATTTATCGTTTTTCTCTCTTTCTACCAAAAACTGGAAGATAAAAGTCTTCAGTTTGGTGTTTTGGTATCTACTAGTTGTTGTTTTTTTTCTAGGACAATTTTGATTGCGAAGACTTCAAAATTCATTTTATTTGTTGTTTTGTTTATTTATTTGGGGGTATTGAAATTGTCTTCCAGTTCCAGTGTTAAATGTTCATTAAAATTTAAAGTTTATTGATTTTTTAGAGTGTTCTTGCATTATTATTTTGTCACTACCATCATATTACTTAAAAATGGTCTCAAAACAACATTAACATTTATCGCAATAACTTCTGGAACAATATATCGTCCAGCAAAATCTGTTATCGTAACAGGCATAAATATTAATATGATACACACCGATATTGTGATGGCCTTACATCAGCAATATAACGCCCAGCCCTACATAGCATATCTGGAAAGTATTCAAAGCACTTCCACTTTTTTCACATTATATATAATGTTACAACCTTTTTCCAAAATGGATTAAAAACATTTTCTTTTCAAGGGATATGAAAAACTGGGTCCATAGCAATGTCAAATTTTAATACTGACGTTATGGTCAAATATAATATTGAAATATTATATTTTATTAAACTTTCAGCACCTGCTTCGACTGAACGCCCCAAACAAATGTCATACGGCCGTGAATATCACATGGCTGACCCCGCTGCCTCCAGAAACACACACACACACGCACACACACACACACACACACACAAGTAGCTATAAGATGGACATAAGCATGGATTGTTCACATGCACAATTTCACTTCTGGGACTAATAACGTGATGTTTAAAACTGTCCGTATTGTGGGGATTGTAAGTTTTATTATTTTCAGAATTACTTGTTCAATGAGAATCAATAAATATCAATGCATTTGAAACTATGATTGAATGCAGTTAGAGTGTTCAGTTCAGTGATACATATTTCTTCAGGTGAAGCACATTACGATTGGGACTACTTTCCAAGAGGGATAATCACAGTCATATCATTACCTAAAAAAAGAAGTAATGAATACTTCTCATCAACATTTTTGTCTTTAATACAATAGTACCATAAAATATTGTGATAAAACTTTCAGTCCATATCGCCCACCCCTAACTAACATTGCAGATATATCATGAATCCTAACATTCTAAGATCAATACAGTTTGTCCAACCTTTAATCTTGACGGTCGGGGAGTTGGGCCCGGCGGACTGCTTCCTCCATCCTCTCCAGTTCTGGCAGAGGCTCTCGGCCTCGGAGATGAAGGAGCACAGGGAGTCTTCCTCGAACCTGTCTGAGTCTTCAAAGGAGAACCTCTCCCCATCCTCCCACTCAGCAAACATCAGTTCCATCACATCAACTTTTCTGGATGATTTTAGAATCTAGACGGCTGTGGCTTCGCGTTGCAGGAAGTCCAGAGGGCAGAGGCGCAAACTCCAGGAAGTTTCTGAACTAGGGGGGTCAAGGTCAGGGAGAGAGCATCCAGAACACAGCCTGACAGGTTACCACTTGGCCCCAAGCATAGCTACATGACAGAAACACTAACCAAGTTGTGCTCGAGCTATCAAACTAAAATGTATTTACAATAACAAAAAATAAAAAATAAAAAAAATACACTGACAATGTGTCTGTATGTCAATTAAAGTTCTACCTTCTACCTAAAGACCAAGGCTGCATTTAACTGCACTCCAGGTCTGGCTGACTAATAAAAAATGCTGCCTTAAAAGGACAATTTCATGACACCAGCGATGTCAGTTCACACTCTGCAGTAGTGAAGTCTTACTCTTAAGGAAGCTTTTCAACCTTCAGCAGGGACAGATCTATAATTTCATTCTCAGGGAATCAGAAAGTTGTTTTCCTTCATCCCCATCTCCTTTCATCCAATCAGCTGCACCGTGCTAACAGAAAACATCCCGGTTCGTGTCAATCACAAGTGTCCTGACTAATTACTTAAATATACGATGCGTTTAGGCTAAATCAGCCCAATGCTGTGTCGCGTTTAACGCTCAGTTCTTATTACTGTAGAGAAGCTACAGAAAATAACTGTATGCGTTAGCTTAAACGCTAATGTCACTATAATAAATGCATACATGGATACCATAAACTAACACCACCCGCTCGAGACAGCAACAGAGAGACTAAATTTAGTTGGCAGCAGTTTGTTTCCGTTTATCTCGGTTTTCTGTACTTCAGTCCTGCTACCGTAATTAGCTCTGTACATTAGCAGCTGAGTGCTAACAAGCAGTCGGCTAACTAAAGCTAGCTGTTTGTTTACAGGCTAGGCTTCTGCTGCACTCTGTGAACTGCAGCGACCGGAAGCGTCTTCGTGTAGCCGTACTCCTGTATTTAAACAGCTTACATCTGCTCCATATTTCGATATTAATCCCTTTTGGTTTTCCGTCCTTTGTTAATGCTGTTAGAGGCTTTTGTGTCGAACGTTAACAGCTGCTATATTCCTCTGTCAGAACTGCTCCTTCCTAATTCCTGCACGGTTTCCTCTGGTTGTCCTGGCCTTTTAAAACCCGTCTGTCGCCTTCGAATGACACCGACATCCTTCTTATTTTTCTAGTAGGTCTTTCGCGAAAGCTCCGAGTCCGTATCCGTCTGCCGGGGGAAGATGGCTCACCTTTTTTTTCAGCTCTTCCTCCATCAGCTGATCCCAGCTTCCGGCTGCCAGCTAAACCCTGTAACCTACATTCACACAGAGTGATTCTGAAAAGAGGAGAGGAGGCTTTATGTGGAGTTAAATTAAATCCAGAAACTTAGAACCTCCTTAGAAAATAACACAATCTGTTTCGCCACCCTTTGTTTCTTAAATGTTATTGTTTTCGGCTTATTTTTTTCTTCTTATATGTTTATACAGAAGGAATTTCATGTATCAGAAATTTGTGTTTCATTATCGTTTCGGTGCGGTTTTGTGGGGGGTGTTCGTTTTATTTCAGCATTTTCAAGCTCGCTGAGACATTTCGAACACTTTTTTCAGTTCATTTTATAATTTTTAACAATGAGGCTGATAAATTGCTATTATTGTTGTGCATTCAGTACACAGAATGCTCTCCTTTATTCCACATTTTTATTTTAAACCAAATATTCGAATACAAAAGTAATAGCCTAATAATGACACTGCTACGACCAAATTGTTATTTTGCATAACATGCAGATCTTTTAACATAATTAACATTATTTTGCATTTCTGATTGGAATACATTATTTTATGCCTCATGACCAAATTATTTCATGTTCAAATCATGTTAATGTGTCTTAAATTACATCTTTTGAATTAAAATAGAACATGTCTAATTAACCAGAGATCTGACGACCCTTTCCAGGACCTTCGAGACCCCCACATTGAAGACCTTTGTTCTAAAGAAATAAGCCAGTCACTCAGTAAATGTTGAAATTTCCAGATTTATTTGAAATCAACCAGTTTTCATCCTGTCATACTTCACTTCGCTCTGTTGCTAGGCAGACAAGTAGGCTTTCTCGGCTCAGTGATTGGTTTGCTGTCTGGTACAATCCTCAGGGATGTTTTGCTCTGTTAGATAGCTGATATGAATGACAGTGAAACCAACCAATCATGTCATTCCTCTAAGTGAGCTGGCTTTGCAGGCAGAGGGTTCATGACAAATTCATAATTGCCCAGATTAATTATGCAGAAGAGCCCGCATTGAAGGGAACTTTTAACAGCTCCTCAAATGTTCTTCTTGCGATTTGAAAATGATATTGACCTGAGTAGATAAACTGTAATGTTGGAATGCCATACTTTTTGGTTGAGATGAAGACAATGATCCAACAAAAACTGCGGGAGAAAAACTCCGCAGAAGTGGATCAGCTCCGCTCTCCAAAGCCTCTGGTCCGATCAGAGATCAGAGGTGATTCTCTGACTGATATTGTTCTTAGTATGATTAATAATGAGCTCCACGATGTTCTCTGTGCGTAAAGCTTAAACTGTCTGCGCACCAAGTGGTCAGCTGATCACAGTCTGGACAGAAACCAGTGAACTGCTCTCTGTTCTTATCAAGACGAGGCTGAGGAGGGAATCTGGCATATTAACTCAGTTAAGTTTTTACTGGTTTTGTTTTTAAAAATATATTGTATATTTGGCGTTTGTCATCTCATGTGGGATTGATTGGAGCGTAACGGTGGAGCATTTACGCGCATTTATTGCCCAGCGCTCTGCGCTTGTTTCTGCCTAACGGATCTGCACTTTAATTTCTTTCCTCTCTCAACAGTCAGCTGTTATTCCTCTACTTAAACTACAATAAGTAGATCACATTCTCTTTAGGTTTTCTCCGTGTGCTGCAAACTCATTAAATGTAAAGTCATTAGAAGCCCGAACCACCATCAGGCAAATAATTCTGGTCCGACCCGAAATATTGTTACCTGTCAAATGACCTGTCCAAACAGAGCTTCCTAACCAAGGTGTCCATAACTCTTCAACACGCTGTCAGCTCCCGGTCAGAAAGACATTTAGTTCAGTGTCCATGAGATGATATTCAGAAAGGATCTTTTATTTGATTGATTTTAGTTTCCTCTGCGATGAACTCTGCATAAAGTCTATCATGTCTCCATGTGCGCCAGTCAAAGGTGTTAATTATAACATGTCAAATGACAGAAGGGCTTTAAAAAATAACCAAATATTCAGTTTGGTTATTTTTAAATATTATTTATATATATATATATATATATATATATATATATATATATATATATATATATATATATATATATATATATATATATATAATACATAGATGTACACACAGACATTTTAAATTTTGCCCCCCCAGAGGTAGTGCTGGCCCCCCCTTGGCCCCCCCAACTTTAAAAGTCTAGCTCCGCCACTGCATACAAGGTTGAGCAAAGACAAAATTGTCGCCACATTTCTGTATGTATGTCTTTTGTTGGCTTAGCAGCAGTCTATCAGCAGTCTTTCCCTGACGTAAATGCATAAGTGGCAATTTGCTAGCATAACAGATTTGATTACTAACTAGTCTCCAGCTGATATGTGTTTGTTATTGTGTTGCAGTTTCTACGCTCTGTTTAGTGAGTAATTGAGTATCAAGATGATGCATCTTTATGAGTGTTTGGGTTCTAATCAGTGTGTATATTATGTTTAATACTGTTGCCTTGTAGCAAGAAGGTCCTGGGTTCGATTCCCGGCCTGGGGTTTTTCTGCGTGGAGTTTGCATGTTCTCCCTGTGCATGGTGAGTTCTCTCTGGGTACTCTGGCTTCCTCCCACAGTCCAAAAACATGACTGTCTGGATAATTGGTCTCTCCAAAGTCTCCCTACCCTAGGTGTGAGTGTATGCATTGTTGTTTGTCCTGCCTGTCTCTGTGTTGCCCTGACCTGCAAGTCATCAGTCTGAAACTGTGACTGATGAAGCAGTCTTCAAACATTCTCTTTTTCTTGGCTGTCTAGTTGGTTTTGATTCCTTCTATTTAGTCACTTGCAGAATTCTACTCTTTGAACAATTTTAAGTCTTTCTAAATCATATATATGTATATGTGTAAATATAATTACCCCCAAGCAACCCCCCCAACTCTTTCTGCTCTTACAACTGGATGATCTGAATGTCAATAGTGCTTGATGCAAACCACCTCCTAGCCCCACATACTTTGATGTACAGTACAACCCATGAAGCAGCATGGCTCATCGCGCTTTTATTTTGAAAACCAACACACAAAATAAAGCAGTGGGCGGGGTTGGGGGTTATTAAGGGTTATGGGGGAGCTGCAGTTTCCTTCTGCTCATACAGGTGACCTTTTAACAAGATCCAAAGAGACCTGCAACGAACCTCCAGATCAGATGTCACAGACCTCAAGGCACACTTGAAACCCTACCCCATCGCCATATTGATAGATTTTTATTTTTTTCCTAAGCTTTATTAACGATTCACACAGGAGCATAGATAGCAAAATATGGGAGAAATTAAGAATATAAATGGCGTTATTGTCCTGAAGGTTCAATAATGAAAAAAAGAAGCCTTTGTTTAGACTTCTGTGTTTTCTGCATTGATCGGTGACTACACCGTCCAGCACAGTTAGTTGGACACATGGGGCAGCAATGTTTTGTCTCTACGACTTCTTTGTAGACGAAGAAGACTACAGAGCAAAATGGCTGCGCCCATGAGTAACGTGGAGGAAATTCGCAGTCGGGTAATCTTGGGAGAATTTGGTGTAAAAAATGTAAGTTGTTTCTGTAACTATGGCAACGACGTTCTTGTTTCTCTGTGTACTGTATGTAGATGTACCAATGGCGTGTGGTTATGTAATGTATGAGTTTGAACGGCTCCGGTGTGCTGCTGCAGCTGGTACTCCGGTCAGTTAGAGACAACCGTTGGAAACACAGAGCCTCGGTGTTAAACTGTGTCCTCCCATAAACACTAAGTTAAGTAAAATCTAACATTTATTCTGTTAGATGTAACTAATGGTGGTCTTAGTAGATAGAATGTGTTCAGTTCTTTATGTCCCACAAAAAGAACTGGATATGTGAAGACACGATCCACATACAGCATGTCAACAAAGTTAACCACACTCAACAATAATATTAGCAGTGAATAAAACCGCTGGACATTCTAAAATATGTCAAGCTTGACTAAACATCACTAGACGCCATAAATATTTTGGGAAATATTTGTGTTGCCATTAAACTTCACCACATGTTTAGTTATTATATAATATTAAGTCGCTGTTGATCCTTCAGTTAGCGAGGAACTATAGGTTTGAGATTCAAGGCACTCTGCTCAAACTTTTTTCTTCCAGTTAAGCCGTTTGAGTCTCCAGTGTAAAATTATTACGTTTGTAGTTTAAAAATTGTATTTTATATACGAATATTTATCTCTTATTGAGTAAAGTTTCCGTAAGTGGTTTGAAAGTTGTCATGATTTTCTGCCTGATTCAGTGCGGGTTAGGTTTGAGATTCAAACATGATTTCATTTAATATTGATCCCTGTTACCCGATGACATGCTGGAGTTTACAGTCGACACTAATATACCGATGAGGTGACGATGACAGAACGTTAACGTAGAATACTTTATCATATCTAATTTGTTGGTTAAAAACCCGCACAAAAAAAAAATCAGAAAATTGTTCATGAACAATATTTTCCCACCACCATCTTCATATCTCCTAGATCCAGGATTTCCCTCAGTGTATAATAACCCCACCAGGCTAAGCGTTGTTTATCTATTTATGTATTTAAAACGTTAGCATTTTTTTTTTCAGACTTTATTGTTGGTGTTCAGGTATTAATCTTTCAATAACACACAATTTTGTGATATTTTCAAATTTCTTGTCAACTTTAAATTTTTTTAACTGAAAAACACAGCAAGCTGTTGGATGAATGACTGTTCCAACACACAACCATCAGACTTAGCAAGTTTTCTGGGGGAAAACCTTGTACATCCCTCATTACTGAGAATAACATGTCTTTCACTGTTGTGTCTCACTACTCGTTTGTAATTTTTATATTGAATAAAACACAATTTCTATGATTACTATTAAAACTATTATAATGAGTCTCAATTTGTGTCAGGTTCACACAACAGATTTTCCTGGAAACTACCCAGGCTTTGATGACACCTGGGACATGAAGCGATTTCAGAAGGTGAGTTTTATGGTCTGTAAAATAATCCAATGTTTTAAACCTTTTGCTTTCAGAACCTTTATCCTCAGAGCTGATGGTGTTCTGAACAGTTGTTCTTAGTGTCGGCTGTTCTTCTCCCCTGTTCGTCTGCAGAATTTCCGGATTGACGTAGTGCATCTGGATGAGAACAGCATGGAGTTTGACATGGTGGGGATCGATGCTGCCATTGCTAACGCCTTCAGGAGAATCTTACTGGCAGAGGTCACATTCCTTCTTTTCAATCAGTCTACTGACACTTTACAAGAATAAATCACTTTGCTTTAAAAAAGGCAGCAAAAAAAGCATTATCTCTGAATGAGAAGTTTGAATATTTGGTGGCATTTGATAATAAACTATTTTATCATGATTCACTCTAAGTCTGTTAAGAATATGAAGAACACAGGTCTTTCCCAAAGTTTAGGTGTCTTTTATGGCTTAAAAAAATGAAAATTCAATGTTAAATATCTCAGGAAATAAACCCATGTTTCTCTAATGATTAGAAGCAGAAACTAGCCTAAAGAGCAGCCAACAGGCTGGGAACATGGAAGACAATCAACTAGCAGCCCAAATATCAACCAAATACTAAACCATTACATTCAAATATATCGAGTGTATTTTTATATTGATTTAATTTTTTTTTTAATGAACCATGTCTGAAACTTTTATTTTTGCTTCCAGGTGCCCACCATGGCTATAGAGAAAGTGTTCATCTATAACAACACATCTATAGTCCAGGATGAAGTTCTGGCCCACAGGCTGGGCCTCATCCCCATCAAAGCAGACCCTCGTCTGTTTGAGTTCAAGAATACAGGTGAAAGCAACAAAATGAATCCCTGAGAGATGGTAGTGAACGGCATTACCCATTATGCTTTGTAGCCTGACCTGGGGTATTGGTGGACAATCGTACACCAATCAGGGTTTTCCCCCACAAAACTTGCTAAGCCCTGTGCTCGGGGCACCAGGGCAGTCATTTGTCCAGACGGTTGCCATGTTTTTGAGTTAAAAAATATTTAAAGTTGATAATAAATTTTAAAATATTACTTGGTAGTTATACATTTTTGGAAGACTGGAAGATTAATACCTAAACGCCAACTATTAAGTCTTAAAAAAGGCAATAATAAAAAAAGAAAAGAAAAGTGACTTATTTTTTTTGCATTTATTTTTAAGCGATCATTGGAGTTACTGATGTTTGTATTTCAACTGACTTTGTTAAAGCAATAATTTCTTAACATTGGATTTATTTCCCTACTGAATAAATTGTGTTAAATTATTTATTTCAGTGCTAGATTAAATCAGTGAAATAAAAATAGATTTGTTAATCTATATTAAGTTTTTTGTGCATCATTGGTGTACATTATAAACATTATAAACATAAAATAAAATTTTTTCAGGTTGTATTTTGTTCTCCACTCATCACCATTTAACACAATAATACACAGGTTAGTTAGCATTGATACATATTCTGATAATAACACTACATGCTGTTACCTGCGGTGTGTAAAAGAAGCTGCTGTCCAGTTAAACAGACTGTTGTGCTGTTCTGTAACCTCCAGGTGAAGAATCTGCAGAAGAAGACGCTTCAGAAATAGACACCATTCAACTCCAGCTGAAGATCAAATGCAGCAGAAACCCCCGAGCCAGCAAGGACTCCTCGGACCCCCGAGAGCTCTATCTCAACCATATGGGTGAGTCCAAGGCAGAGTTTTCATCACCCTCTCTCCCCTCCACCAAAAAAACGAGATAAGATCAGACTTGTGACGTCATAAAAAGTGACAATCACACATTTACTAGTACATTTCTGTCTCATTTCAGTTGGAAGGAATGACTGTGTAACCAACTTGTTTTACCTACAGGTCCAGCAGCTGTAACAAAGTCAGGATGGATGTCTTTCTGTCCCCTTTGTCTCCTTGAGACAAAATAAAGTCCTAATGTTATTTCCTGTGTCTACTCCTATATTTCTTTTCACAGTTTATTCCAAACACATAGAGTGGGTCCCCATCGGCAACCAGGCGGATGTGTTTGCCGACTCATGCATTCGCCCCGTGCACGATGACATTCTGATAGCACAGCTGCGACCCGGACAGGAGCTGGACATAACCATGCACTGTGTCAAAGGAATTGGTAAGATCATACAGGCATGGATGTGTTAAATATGCACAGTCATGTCATGTAGAGACAGGGATTGGTTCTTTTTCTCTGAACTTTGCCCAGGCATGAAAATTCATCCAAATGTTATTGAATTGTTTACATAAATCAGTTTTCTTCTTTAGGACAAAGGGGATATTTCACCATGGTAACCAATGATCACATAAGCTACATGGTGCTGTTCAAATAGCCTCTGAAATAAAACATTTATACAAACTAATTCAAATCATATTTTATCAAGTGTCAACAAAAAGTCATTTCAGGACTCAACATGAAATTACAACGTCAAATCTCTTTTAACTCATGTGGATATATGTAGCATTTTTATAACAACTTAAGTTAACATGGTTACTTGATTTTGCTATAAAGTAGCATCATACTGCCCCTTTAAGGTCGTAGACTGAGGCGACCCTGACAGTGTGTGGTTGTGGTTTCAGGTAAGGACCATGCTAAGTTCTCTCCTGTGGCGACAGCCAGTTACCGCCTCCTCCCAGAGATCACCCTGCTGGAGCCGGTGGAGGGTGAGAAGGCGGAGCGCCTGAAGCGCTGCTTCTCACGGGGCGTCATAGACTTGGAAGATGTCCGGGGTGAGGAAGGAGGAAAATGCTCAACAATAAAACCAGAAACTTTCTAAATAGTAATGGTATTTTTGGTTTGCGGATCTCAGGAAGAAAGGTCGCCAAGGTTGTGAACAGCCGACTGGACACATGTAGCAGGGAGGTCCTCCGACACAACGATCTGAAGAACTGCGTGAAGCTGGGAAGAGTTCGAGACCATTTCATCTGTATGTCTGTAAAAACTGCCACTGATGTGTAGCTGCTCTGAGAACAGGCAGCCACTCATGAGACAGAATCATTAACTGTTTGCTAACCTGACCTGTGTAGTTCTGGTCTGTTTAGAAATCAAGGCCGGCCTGGAAGTTTGTAAAGAAAATCTAGAAATGATAAATTTACACTCAAAGTATGAATATATTAGATCATCACTGACTAACATCTGCTCTATTCATTAATTTAAAGGAGCAGTAGTAGGTAAAATTAAATTTTTTGAAACTTGCATAATGTTATTCCCTCGTCAAAAACATATCTAGACTGTTGCCTTGATTTTTTCATGCATGTTTGAGAAATCCTTTAATCTCCACGGCAACCATTCAGAAATGCCCAAACACTTGCTCTTATTGAGCTCTGCCTTTTCCACATTGCTCCTCCTCTGAGCTTCAGTCCCCAGGCGGAGCCTCATTCTTACAGAGCAGCCCTCCCCAGTGACTCCCCCACTCAGTCCCTTCAGACTAGCCATAGCAATTAGCAAACATCTAGTGGAACTGTGTATCTGCTGAGCTACTTAAACGAGCTACTTCTCAGTGCAACACTGGTAAAAACTTTAAAAGGTTAATAGAGGAGTCATCTTGTACTGACTTCCTGAAGGTGGAGTTTTAGAAAGAGCAGCAATTTCTTAAAGAGACAGTCCCAATTTCAAGGTGTAAATTTAGAAAGTCTATTTTCTCTTTTTGATATTTGTGGCACACGCATATATATATATATATATATATATATATATATATATACACAAATACATATATAATTGTTATAACAACGGTATGTACTTGCTTGTGCTATAAAATGGCATTGTGCCTTGAAAACACATGTTTCTTCCCCTTTAAAAACAGATTTAAATGGATTTACCTAGAAGTCTCACCAGTGGCCACCAGGTGATTCCCTAAACCTCTTGACTTACCAGTTCAAGGAGACAGTGTTCTTTGAAGTTCTTTCCAGCCATGCTACCATTAGCAATAGTAGGACGTGGCCATATTCCAGTGAGTTTGTGCCAAAGGACAGAAGAATATCATCAGATCTGGTGCTGTGTCCTACAAATGGAAACATTTTTACTTTGACTTGGTTTAAAAAGCTCAAATCTGCTGAAACAAACTGAACTATCCTGCTATTCCTTCCACCATCTGAGAGTTTCTTCTTTACAGATTCACTGTGATATGATTTCCACCTAGGAAACCACTGCTGATGTTCTTTGTAGAACTTAAAATATTCTAGTTTATCCCTTTAAAACCTGAGTCATTGCTGTTTTTTTTTTTTTGTTTTGTTTTTTTTACTGATGGTTTGACATCTTTCTCTTTAAGTGCATCTATTATCCACATACAACCCAGTGTTCTGGGATTGCTCCCAGATTGATTGATCAGATTGATGTGGGAGGGAACATCCTCTTTGTAACATCATCTGTAATGAGATCAGCTTAGGTAGTAGCAGGTGATGAATCAATCCTATTTTTATTAGATTATACTGGATTAGGGCCTGTTTGATGGAGTTCCCACGTTAACAGCAGTGTTTTATTCGGAAGTGCTAATCCAGATCTGCTCTTTCCTTTTCCAGTCACCGTGGAGTCGACGGGCATCATGCCTCCTGACGTTTTAGTCACAGAGGCCATCAAAGTTCTTATGACCAAGTGCCAGATGTTTCTCAACGAGATGAACTCTGTTGACATGGAGTGAACTGACTTGGTTCCTGAAAGCACCACGGCGTCTGGATCAATCTGACGGCATCAACGTCTGCTCTGAAAATATTCTCCAGGCTGAAGTGGTTCTGATCGCGACACTCATTTTTTCCCATGTACTCACTCTGAGGTTGTTTTTTTTTCTTTAACATGGTGGATTAATGAAATCATCAGCCTGATGATCTCAAATACATCAGCATGATTTATTTCTCTTGACAACGGAGATAAATAGAGACTGCATCACAGAACAGTGAGCAAAAGTTCAGCTTGGTCCAGCAGGGATTGATCATCATCAGTTTCTGTTACTGCTCTGAGTGTCTCATGTAGAAACTGAAGTTTTCTCTAACCTTGCTAAGTTCAAGATCAAATGTTTTTGCAGATTTAATTAAAAAAAGAGAAAAGAAATAGACTCAGACTCAATATTCATCTTCCCAACAGATTTCAACAAATGGAGAATCTTTATCAATTGGTTCCTGAGCTGAATCCCTGCAGTTTACAAAGCAATCAGTACGGTGAATTATGCAGTCAGCCTGGGACTAAACTTCATCCTGCAGTACCACAATCACACACAGACACACACTGGGATCCTGTTAGAGTCACCTTTCAACCCAGAGACTCTCCACCAGAAGCTCATCCAACCCACAGTACTGAACTTCCATCTGTCAGAACCATCAGCACTAGCGCTCCCCCAGGGTTGTGTTCTCTCCCCACTCCTCTCTGTAGTCTACACTAATGACTCTACATCAATGGAGTCATTTATGTAGACTACTGAAGTATTCGGATATCATTGTTAGCGGTCTGATCCAGGATGGTGATGAGTATGCACACAGGCAGGAGGTGGATTGGCTGGTCCACCGATGCAGTCAGAACCACCCGGATCTTAACCCTCAGAGACTACCTGACCCCTCAACAACACTGTAGATCAGGTCTGGCTCCTAGGAACACGATGGATCTTTACCTGAGACACTTTCCAGAAGAAGGTTTAACAGACACTGGATTACTTGAGTCAACCCAGGACGTATGACCCACCATAAGTGGGTAATCTTCTCAACAGATGTCATTCATTCTGTCCTGTTCGTCCATCATTGTGTGGTTTGACCCGTCCACAGAACAGAACTGGTCCAGACTGCAACCACCAATTAGGGTTACCGAGAGGATCATCAAGGGTGACCTTCCCTTTAAGCTGGACTGGTACAGGACAAGGGTCAAAGAACAGGCAGCTAACATCTCTGCAGACCCCACACATCCACAGTGTGGACACAAACGGTGTCCACACCGTCTCTGTGGACACAAACTGTCCACACCGTCTCTGTGGACACAAACTGTCCACAGAGACAGTTTCTTCCTCCCAGGTTGTATCTCTGAAGACAACACAAAGAGCCCCTTTCAACCAGATGCTCAGTCTACAGTGAAACAAATTAAGCATTTTATTCCACTGAAACAAAATAGATTTTTCTTTCTTTCTAAAATAACAATTGGCAGCAAATTTGTGTCTACATTGTTCATTTTTCCTAATTTGTTTCCCCTGTAGTTGATAAATTCCCATTTTCTACGCTGTGATCGGAGCTTGGAAACAAAATCTTGGCTAGTAGATCTGATTGTGATCTTTTAATGACCAACATTTTATTTCTACCTGGAAGTAATATAAATGTTTTTTAGCGGCTCAGGAAAAACCCTGACTTCAATCTGATGGAGAATTAAATCAATCAGATTGGACTGAAGTTGAGCTGAAGATTAGGGTGATGGAAAGGAGGCCGTCAAACATATCCATTTGAAATATGGTTAAAATGAGTGTGACGCCATTCTGACGTAAACTGACTGACATCAATATTCAGAAACAGCAAGAGTAGTCACAGCTGAACAGAACTACAAAATGTTCCCAGCAAAGCAGAGAAGCTGGGTGACGGAGGCCTCTCTGGGTAGACCGAGCTCTGTGAAGGCTAATGCAGACACTTGTGTGTCTTTATGTAATAATTTCTGTAATGACTTATTATTGTTTATGGAACTACCGCTACATTAGCGTCGGAAGTGGCACGCATTTCCCAGAGGCGTCACTTCCGCCTCCTTAGTAACTAAAGAAAATGGCGGCCGTCGTGGAGAGAGTTGATGGATGTGTTGGATCGCTGGACCCGGACGCTGTGTCGCTCAGACAGACCAGCTCGCTCCAGGAGCAGCCGCATCAGAATAACCCACTGCTGGGCCTGCCCATCGTGGCTATCGAAACCATCCTGAACTTCCTGTCCTACGATGAGATCAGCATGCTGCGCTCGGTAAGCAGAGCACAACAGGGCAGCTGGAGGGCTGCGGAGCTAAGCTAGCTCCAGCCCCGGACAGGCTTCGGTCCCACCGGCGGGCTGGGAGCCAGCACTGCGGGGCCCCGGGTGTCTCCGCACACCTTCGGGAGGGGTCCGGCCTCGGCCTGGCTGGGTGCTACTGGGAGAAGTAGCAATAGGTTGGTGCTCCTGGAGAAGCGGGTCTGCAGGGTCAATGTCATCATTGATTAGTCAGTATTCATGGGTTTTAAGATGAACTTAGACAGTGTTGAAGGTTAGGAGGAGGCGCAGGTGTTTTCCTGCTCTAGCTGCTAACTTTAGGTGACCCAGGTAGAGGTGGCCCACTTTTTCACTCTGTGAACTGACCACGGGATTAAACTATGTTTGCAGAGAAAACAGGAAGCAAAACCTGATGGTTGTTATTAATAATTTCTGCTCAGACTAAACAGATTTAAAGAGGAGACGCAAAATCAAAGGAGGTTTATTAGCAGAGCCAGCCAACAGCTGATGGAGTCATCCAGGACATATTGCTGTGGAATATTGAACTGTTAGCATGTCATGATATCAACATCAACAATCTTCAGTCAAAGGCTTTTGGAGATGTGTTGCAAGACTGACTGCTACAGGAGTTTTGTTGTCTGGATCATGAAGACTTTAAAGTTGAGAGGAGCAGTAAGATGTAATTTATCTTTGACTGGGCCTTATGTGTTCTGAACTGGTTCTCCAGGAGTGAACTGCTGGACCGTAGTGAAAATGTCCTAGATCTGCATGATGTAGATATTGACCTGTGGTGTGTGTGTGTGTGTGTGCCGTGTCTCCTGCAGGTGTGTAAGCGCATGGACATGATCTGCCAGCGTGTGCTGAACCAGGGCTTCCTGAAGGTGGAGCGCTACCACAGCCTGTGCCAGAGACAGGTGAAGGCTCAGCTGCCCAGGTGAGTGCCATGCTGCCGCAGAATCACCATGGAAACATTCTGACTGCTGTTCTGAACCCCAGAGGCTCCTAAAGCTTCTATCATGTTGTTGTTGTTGTAGGATCGATCCAGCGCCACTTACAGGATAGTCAACATAGTAACGTTTTAGTGTTTTGTGTGTTTGTGTAGTTGAAGACTTTTTAGACAATTATCTGTATATCTATATAGATGTTTATAGGTATATCTCAAAAGTATTCACACCCTCCTACCCTGCCAGAAATGTTGGGTGTGGTTGCATGAAACATGACCACAAGTCGAGAATGTTAAAAAGTTTGGCCAACAAAACAGAAAACACTTGATGAACCAAAAATATTTTATCGTTTTTTGTTTTGTTTTTTTTAAATAAAACAGTCTCCTTTATCTGTAAAGGAGACTGTACAGATTTAATGGGAAAAAAAATCACAGTAAGCTAATTTTTGCATTTTTAATGTAATGAACTTTGTGGCCTGCCAGCAGTTTAAATCTGTCAGTTTTGGATCCCAGGACAAAAAGTTTGGATACCACCAGTCTAGAAGAACCTCTGTTACATTACGGGGTTTGGTTCCATAAACATCCATAAGTGACTAAATAATTTCAGTGTTAATAAAAAGTGACTTTTTAAAATGTTTTTTTTCTCCTTTCGTTATGTTTCTGCGTACTGAACCCCAGATCGGGTTTATCAGAGGATCAGATCAGAACGTGACCCTCAGCTCAACTCTGTCAGGCTGAAGCTATATCCAGTAACACATCATCTGTTTATGAGTGTGTTAAGGAATCCTTTTGTATTGTGTTGCCTGTGGGTGGGTGTGTTTGCTTTTTAATTTGTCTTCCTTGTTCCTGAATAGAGTGTGTTCTCCTGTGATATGACTAGTAAAACACCTCCGTAAAAACATCTGCGTGTGAACAGAAGCTGAAGAGCTTCTTTAGATCCTCCAGGAGGCATGGAGTAGGTGTGGAGGGCTTGCTGAAATTTGGGCAGTAATATATGTGTTGTAACAATATTCCATGGTAATAATTCTGATGCCATTCGAAAGTGAGTTTGTTTCCAATGTGAGGAAAATACTGAAGAGGATGTGGGTTTAACCATGAAGAACTCGTCAGATCCTTGTTTGAAAGAACATGACGTATTGGCAAGACGTATCTGTGTATGTACCAAAGGGGCCTCAGTAGTTTGGAACAGAACCAAACATAATGGCAAGAGATTGTTAGGTCAGCTCCCCCTGCAGGCTGACCAAAGCTACTGGAGACTGACAGGGATTCTGGGGTGAAAAGGGGCAGAATGTTGGATTTTGGTGTGACTTGAACTCAACCAGCCTGAGGAAACTTGGACTAAGCTGGACTCTGTTCCCGCTTTAATCATAAAATCCTCCTGACTCATGGATAGATAGGACAGTCTTGCGTAGTTTTTAAATGTTCTCTGTTCTCTTGATGCGTTCAGGCGTGAGTCAGAGAGGAGGAACCATTCGTTGGCCCGCCACGCAGACATCCTGGCTGCTGTGGAGACGCGCCTCTCTCTGCTCAACATGACCTTCATGAAGTATGTCGACTCCAACCTGTGCTGCTTCATCCCCGGAAAGGTGAGATGGCCAATACACATGCACACTCTCACACACACACACAGGCCTCCTAAGGGCCTCCTAAGCTGTTCAGTTGATACTGAGGATGTCCATTTTTACTGTGGGAGTTTTTTAGACTTTATTCTTTTATAACGGACTAAATTTAGCCTGGCTATGTATTTTTATAGCAACACCATTATGCAAAATGGACTATTTTGAGCTACGCATTATGTTTCAGTGTTATTCCCTCATCAAAAATATACCTCGAGTGTTTTTGTGTATGTTTGAGAAATCCTTTCATCTCCCATGGCAACCATTTAGATGTGCTCAATGCCCGGTTGGACCAGACCATTTCAAATTAGATGGTGTGCAAGTGTTTGTTAAATGGGTCAAGTGGTCCTTAGCCTGAAAACGTTTGAGAACCACTGCTACAAAAGAACACTATGTGTCTGTAAAAGGCATAGTTCTGCCCCTGTAAGGTAAATCTGGTGTAGTCACATTGCTGTTGCTTTTGTTAACTGTTGTTTGGACTCTGTAGAAACATATTTTTATTTTGTCTGCACCACCGCTGCATGTATAGCTGATTGACAGACATGTCTGTCTCCATGCTGTCTCTGAGCCTGTTTGATCACCTTTCTCTGGCATGAGACTTCCTCCTCTGTGTGTTGAATGCCAGAGATATTTCCTGTTTGCTCTTAGAGCTGCTGAAGGTGTTTACCCAGTGTTTTCTGGATTAAACCTCTGCAGGAAGTAGCCTCCAGGTACAGAACGGTCCTCTTCTCTCCTGTACCTGGGAGTCCAAATGACAAATGGCCGTTGTGCTGAGATAAGCAGGCAGTGATGTTTCTGTTGACAGGTGATAGACGAAATCTACCGCGTGCTGCGCTACGTGAATTCCACTAGGGCCCCCCAGCGGGCTCATGAGGTCCTACAGGAGCTGAGGGACATCTCCTCCATGGCCATGGAGTACTTTGACGAGAAGATTGTCCCAATCCTGAAGAAGAAGCTACCTGGGACCGATCTGTCTGGACGGCTCATTGGTTCCGCACCAGGTTTGCTTCCTTTGGTCGCTCATGGCTCCTAAAAGTTAGCCTGAATTTTTTAAAACTGCAGAATATTACTTTTATTAAAAAAAAAATTTTATATGATTTTTACGTATTTTTTTTTAAACTGTCACCATGTCGCGACAGTTGATGAGGTAAGTAATTTGTGAAAAGATTGATTTTCTCCCTGAGCTGCTATTGCCATCTGAAGAAATGCACCTCTCCAGATCAGACACAACCAATCAGAGCCAGGGGGAGGGTCTTAGCGCTGTCAATCAACCTTGCGTATGCCTTCTCAATGTGCTAATGGCTAGTTAGCATGGCCGCCGATGACGGTGGTTAAACGTTTTTCATGGAACAGCAAGTCTTTGTTCTACACTGCACATTCAGGAGCAGGTACATGAGGTTGATTGACAGTGCTAAGACACTCCTCCTGACTGATTGGATGTTTGTGATCTGGAGCGGTGCATTTCTTCAGAGGGCAATAGTAGCTCAGGGAGGAGGTGAAGGAGATTGATCCATCAACAGGCTATCTGTCTCATAATACGTTGTCACGGCAATATGTTATGATTAACTTGCATGTTCCTCCTGGTTGTGAAGCACCGATTCTGATTGGCTGCCATGTCTCCTCAGTGGCTGGGCCCTCCACCTCCCTGACCACCATGTCGCTGCTGGCCAAGAACACGCCGTCCCGCTCCGAGATGACCAAGGTGCAGCAGCAGGTGAAGGTGAACGGGGCGTCCATGACGGCGCTGCGGCGGGAACTGCAGGAGGTGCGGGTGAAGCAGCTGGAACAGCAGAAGCAGCTGCAGGACCAGGAGCAGAAGCTGCTGGAGCAGAGCCAGGTGATGGGCGAGCAGAACGCCCGGCTGGTTGAGCTGGAGCACAAGCTGCGCGAACTCATGGACAGCAGCGCCGCCATGGGGGAGGCCCGGTCCTCCGCGCCCGCTGCCACTGGCACGTCCGCGCCAATGGTGGCGAGCAGCGGTGCGTCAGTGGCCGCAGCGCATGGCGGCGCGGAGGGCGAGGGCACTTCGTCGCTGAAACGCAGCAGAAAGAGCTCAGACCTTCCACGACAATCCAAACGGCTGCGCAGCAGGAAGTGACTCGCTGCCTCGTGTAAGTGTTGTAGCCAGTTTCCTGTTTTGACTGACCACACTCCATATCCAGTACCCCACGTCCGCCTCACCCCCCTCCCCCCACTCGCCTTGCATCACGTGCGCCATCTCACTCATGCCATGATGTGGACGTGCTCCAGCCGCGTCAGACTCTTCACCAGCGTTCTGAAGCTCACCGACGTCAATAGACGCATGACCGAAGACAGGCCAGGACAACGTGGACATGGTCAACATTAGGATGTCTCCCAGAGAATTGGTCAGACACGCTGGTGGTCAGCAGGCTGCAAGACAACACGCAAACGCCGCACCAATATGCCTCCGTTTCACCCAGAGAACCAGAACCCTGTTCACCAGGAGAACCCCGTTTACCAGGAGAACTCTGCAGGTGTGTGTGGACTTTTCAGGCCCTGTCCTCATTATTTGTTCAGTCAGGTCCACTTCCTACTGTGGGCAGTCCACAGCATAGGTCCTAATCAACAGTGCTAGAAGCTCCGCCCCCTACTGGTGTGACCCAGTCAGCGCAGCCAGTATGAAAACTCCTAACCACCAGGATGTCCTCAGTGTGTTGAAGACATCGGCCCACTCGGTCCACTTCTCGTCTGATGCTCATTTTCCTCTAGAGGGCGCTACTGAAGGTTGAGGTAGCTTGTTTGAGATTCCTGTTAAAGCAGAGGTTGCTCAGATTTTTTTTTGTATTATTATTATTATTATTATTATTATTATATTTTTTAATGAAGTAACATTTCAGCATTATTCCAGTTTCACACCATGTGACCCTCGGCTGCAGCTTGATGTGAGACGTCCCCAGAAGCTCCTTCATTGCCCAAACTCTCCAGTCTTTGCAGATAAATCCCATAATTCATAGTCCAGCTTCCTTCGCTCTAGGGACAAGCTGGTAACCATGCCAACATTTTAGGTTTTCTAAAGCCACTAAAAGGTTCCTGCAAGTGAATCTCCAGAGAGAGAACCACACTGATCAGAGTCCTGTCCAGCTCAGTGGGGGCATAAAGTGGCCCCTCCCCAACATATTGCTGGCTGAAAGTAGAATTACCAACTAGAAATAGTTCTGTTCCTGGGAGGTAAGGCGGAAATGGAGCCCCACCTATCTTTCTTAAGGTAACGGTTCTTAAACTACAGCTGGCAAGCTGTTGAAGATGAGAAGTCTATATTTTTATTTAAAATCCTACGTTATCGATTGGATTATTAACAACTGCAATAATAAACGGATCATTTTGGCAGCAGCAGGAATAAAACGATGCTGTCTGTGGTCCTAATGGCGCTGGGTAAAATCATGTTTTAGATTTCTGTTAGAAATACAATATCCGCCTACTATGATCCATATCTGGCATGTTCAGCTCACCCACCTCAGTTGGTGTCATGTGTGTAACGTGTCACAAGGGTTTAGACCCAGTTTTAAAGCTAATAAGTGAAACTGAAGGATATCATGAAGGTTCGGTTCGGCCCCGGGGCTCACCCAGAGGAAGAAACCGATGTCGACATCATCATGCAACCTGAGCACCGCCCAACACAACCGGCGTCCATTTAAAGGTCAGGTGTCCGTTCTCCTTTAAATTCCTGGGGGAAAAAAAGGTTTGAACTTTCCGATTCCTTCTATTAAGAAACCACACAAATACAATCTAGTAGAAAGCAGCCCACGGTAGGCCCTAAGGAGCAGGTTTATGCTCGTTCTTTCCCTTCCAGTCCTAGTGAAAACAGAAGCTGTGAGTGGTTTGCAGTGATGACGGAGGAGCTGCAGATGCTCATGGTGAGCAAGGTTTCTCTGCTACTGTCCTGTACAAACTCTCCTCCTGCCTGGAGCTCCTAGTTTAGCTGTGAAGTCATCGTGTGGCTACTTTTTTCTTTCTTTCGAAGCGTTTCTGTTGTTTGGACAAGCCGAACCACTCATGGCATGACTCTTTGGAAATGCACTTGTGTGTATAATAGTAACACTGGGCTTCAGAACATGCAATGTAATCTAGTGGCTTATAATGAGAGAACTTGTACTGTAATCTCCATGTACTTTAAGGTGTAGATTGTCAATTATTTCATGTTTGTAAACAAAGAAACTTATCTTTTAAGTTGGCCAGTTTGGGCCTGACTATGAAGTTTTGTTGCACATATTACTGTTATGATGTATAAACCAAACCTATTAAATCTCTACAGCTGTTCAGCTCACTTTCTGGTTTTTGTGCCATCTATAAATCTTCATATAGGTTCTCGCTGAGGTAGAATAGTTCAGTTTGGACACACTGACTCACACACACATACATCTATAGATGGATTATAGTTGCAATAAGCTGGAGCCAGAACCAAAGAATTTATTAAATTAAAAATGCGAAAGTTACTTAGATTTTTTTTGTTTGTTTTACCTACTGAACAAACTACATTTATGTATCTGTTTATTATTAAACAGGGTTTCCCCCCAGTGTATTATAAGCCTGGTGGGCCACCAGGCTTGTTAATTATTTGTCTTTCTAAAATGTTTTTAAAAAATTTTTAAGACTGGTGCTGAAGTATTAACCTTACATGATTATCAAGATTCCTGTCAACTTTAAATATTTTTTAACTCAAAAACACGATGGGCCGCTGGATGAATGACTACCCTGGCACCCAAACTTAGCAAGTTTTCTAGGGGAATCCTTGTTAAAGATCCAAAACACAAAAATGGTTTTGATGTTGCCTTATTAAAAGAAAAACAGACAATTTCTAAAGTTTGGGATCATCAACTGTTTGTTTTTATTTTAATTTTGTTGGCCAAATTATTACCACTCCTGACTTGTACTCAGGGGCCACAAATGAACGCCTGCTGTCATTTGTTTCTTTTCTTTCTCCTTTGGATGCCCATAACTATGTGTACAATAACAAAATCCCATATAATTAGTTTTAGATAACTCAAGGTCTCACTATTTTTACTGCATTTTCTTCATAAATACGATTTTATTTTTTTTTGTTGCATTTATTAGAAGTAAATACTTTAGAATTGCAGTCTGAGAAATCATAAATCTGAACCTAAGTATCTGTATTTAGCATAGAGTAGGCTAGATAAAGCTAACTCTTTATGCAGGCGTTTGTTGTGCTGCTGGGTTGTTTTAATATTGATTTTCAACCTATTGTAAATTCTCATATGTTCAATGGAATTCAAATTCAGTTCAAAAATACCTTGTTAATCCCAAAGGGAAATCAAATTTTGTTGTAGCTCATTAATTCAGATTCTTCAGAGTTATTGTAGACGTTGATGGCTACAAGAAAGATCTCTTGCAGCGGTCTGTATTACAGGAAATCTGAAGAAGCCTCTGAAGATATTCTGTTTTCACAAGACAGTTTCATGAAGAGGATGTTCAGTGTTGTCCATAATTTTCTTAACTTCATGAAGAATCCTTCTTTGCATCGTCATCTCCAGAGGTTCCACGGTCGTCCCCAGAACAAAACCAGCCTTCATCAGGTTTTTGAGCCTTTTTAGGTCCCTGGCTCTGATGCTGCTGCCCCAACAGATGACGGCAGAAGAGATGACACACTCAACAACAGACTTATAGAAGATCTGCCACATATTTCTGCAAACCTTGAAGGATATTAGCTTCCTCAAGAAGTCCATTCTGCTCTGTTCCTTTTTATAGACTGCTTCACTGTTGCATCTCCAATCCAGTCTGTTGTCCAGATGAACACTGAAATATTTATACTCCCCTCAACCACCTCCACTTCTTATCCCATGATTGAAATAGGGTTTGATCTAACCCTGTTAGTCCTGAAGTCAACAATCATATCCTTTGTTTTGTTTACATTCAAGATGAGATTGTTCCCACACAATGACGCAAAGCGTTCCACCAGATCTCTGTACTCAGCCCTTTGTCCATCTCTTACAGACCCAATAACTGCAGAGTCATTCGAGTATTTCTGGAGAGGACAGAAGTTGGACTTGTGCATGAAGTCTGAAGTGTAGAAAGTGAAAAGGAATTATACGAGTACAGCTCGCATCATTCCTTTTCACAGGGGTCTCTTGTGTTGCTGACTAAATGGTTAGACACAGTCCTTCAGTCTCATAAACTGTGGTCTGTTTGTGAGGTAGTCATAGATCCAGGTAATTGTTGAATGACAGTATCACATTTAGTCATATGATTCAGGTAAAGGAAGTTCTGGAGCTGTTTTTCATCTACAGTATCTGCTGAAGAGGCCTTTTTTCTCTGTGTGCAGGTATGTCTGGTTAGTTGTAACATGAAACTTCAGCCGCCAAAACCCCCACACACACACACACACACACACACACACACACACACCCCCACACACACGCACACACACACACACACACACACACACACACACACACACGTACACACACCCCCACACACACACACACACACGAAAAGACAGAATGTCATACGATACTTGGCCATGTCTGAAAACAAAAGACATGCTATTCATTTTACAGCAACACACTTGCTTCTGCTCTGTGTTCTTCAGGGCGAACAGACTGCTCTGATTTTACAACCTTTACGTTTAAATAATGTTTACTTCTGGTGACGCTTCAGATCTTTCATGTACATGGAACAACCTGGAATAAGCTTTTCAAAATTGCAACTGTGTTGAGATTTAAATAATCTAGAGAAGTTTGGTGAACAGAAAAGGAGAAGTACAGAGGAGGCTCATTACAAATAGGAAATTTGCATAACTGTAGGAAACTGAGATCATTTTTACAACAGAGTAAAAATAAGAAGGTGTGCTGCTGTTTCATTATCAGGTTATGGTGTCCTGGGACCTTGTGGAGTCCCACAAGTCCCACAATTAATATATTTCTGTATTAAAATTGTATGCTTTTTATTGGTGTAATGTCATGTTCTTATCTTAAATGTCATGTTTTAATTTTCACTGGAAGAAGAAATTTATAACAGAAATAAAGGCTCAAAACTGTATGGATTTGTTTTGTTATTCATGGGGGTCATGGACCACAGAGCTTTGGATAGCTAAAATATGCAAAGACTTCAGACGCCCTCTAAAAACATGTGCCTATTTCAATATCCTAAACACGAAATATACTTTAATATGCCTTAATGCACAGCGTGGAAACCGTCTTAGCACTACAACAGAAGCTAACGCCTACAGTCTCCCTTATCTCCTCTTTTGGGGGTAAAGCCAATCAGGTTGAGGTCTACTGTAATGCGTTTCATTTAATGTTACTAAAATAAAGGAACTTTTATTCTTATTGATTGAATAAACCAACGTGTGCCTTGTCCTGTTAGCTGCCTGAATCAAATATACAGGCTAATAATGTGACATGTGAAACAGAAAGAAAAGTAAATTTTCCTCCTTTGTAAAACACATTAGAAAATGACACAGTTAGGCAACCTGACCCACCCATACCGTTTGCCTAAGCTGCCACTTCGGGGAGCAAACCCCGCACCCCCAGCCTTCCCCAAACTGGCACCTCTCATCGTCACCTGGAAGCTACCGTAGCTCATCTTTCGTGAGAAGTTAACCCTCCTATTATGTTCGTTTCTGAGGTACAGCAATAATGTTCGTGGGTCAATTTGAGTGTTTTATCATGCAATAGTGTCAGAAACCAAAAAATTCCTCCAAAACATTTTTTTATCTGATTATTAACTCTAATACTAACCATCTCAATCAAAATTTGTGCAATTATGTTTTTTTTATTTCTCAGAAATTAAGGATTAATGACGACTCAATTACTCATTTGGACATAAAAAATGGGATTTACATTTTTTATGTCCACTGAAAAAAACCTAGACACAAAAAAACAATAATTTCCTTGAAAGTGATCGTTGGTAAATTTTTTTATATTACATTATTATTTTTTTTTTTCAAAGGGTGATCTTTATAATTGAACTTGAGACACACATACTGTTCCGGGTCAAATTGACCCGTCGATTAAAATCAAGACAAATGAGTCATGCAAAGAGTATTCATGATTTCCTCCACTTCTACTGAGTGTCCACTCAGTGTGGGTGGAGTTTGCCCACGGGAACAGAATAGGTTCCCGTCAAAAGTTGTATGAACACCTGCTTTCTCGCAGTTCATTGTGAAGTAAAGAGAGCAGGGAGAACGTGTGTGTGTGTGTGTGTGTGTGTGTGTGTGTGTGTGTGTGTGTGTGTGTGTGTGTGTGTGTGTGTGTGTGTGTGTGTGTGTGTGTGTGTGTGTGTGGTGAAATAAGGTTCATAGCTGTAAGGAAACAAATAGAATTGGACATTTTTAATCTTTTTTTGCACTTTAACTTGACTGCCAGGTCAAATTGACCCGAACAGTATCAATGTGACAAATAGACGCAGGGGGGGCTGCAAATGGGTAAAATGAATACATTTTCAATTTATATGTAGAGTTCACCTATTAAGACAAATAGAAAAAGTTTCATGCAATAAAAATACTTGCAACTATTTTTAAACTTTAAAACTGGTCAATTTGACCCGCAACATAATAGGAGGGTTAAGTAAGAGTCTTATATATAATAAGAGTCTTATATAGGCTATAATGTAGAAGGTCCCATCATTTAGCAACTGAAGAAAAGGCTGAAGCTGTAAAGAAAAGCGTGTTAAGACATGGCAAGACATCACTGGCACTCAACTTCCTGAAGTTAGCAAATACCCAACGATATTGTTGTATGACTCCAGAAAACTACAGCAGGTCTGGACAATAAAGACATATTTTAGAACGTTCAAATATCCAAGACGTCGAGACCACAGTCTGCAGTTACATAAACTGCTTCTGAAGTTTATGTAACTAGTTTTACTTCTATATGACACAAAGTAAAGTTCATTAGCACCTAATATGAATTGTACTCGCGGCTCATTACATTTACATTTTCTTCTAGACACTTAAACCGCACAAAGAATCCATGTTAGGTAACAGAAAAGCCACAAGTTACGTAGCGAGTCTCCGGAGGGAGGAGGGGCCTCAGACTGGCGCAGGGCTAGCGGAGAGAAGCACGCTCGGACGCTCCTAGTTAATCACAATCTTCTGACTTTCAACAAAGCTGTTGGTGTCGGTGAGCAGCTGTAGACAGCGTTAGAGAAGATGGGGAACCGAGTGGGCCGTGAGGACTACGAGTGGGTCTACACGGACCAGCCGCATGCAGACAGAAGAAAAGAAATTCTGGGTAAGCTAGCTTATGCGTTAGCAACTTTCCAGATGACAAAAAGTAAACTCCGAATGACTTAAACTTAGTTTAATAGTGTTGTAAATATATGTTGTGTTATATTGTGTATCTGTGTGACAAGCTACGCTTTTAGTTTGAAAATTCTGATTGCCGTCTCAGATAAGGAAAGCTAACGGTCCCGTTTCCTCCGATTTAAGCTAACTGAGCCTAAGTTGGATTTTACGGTGGTTAACGGTTAACGCCCTTTTGAAGGAAGCACAGCCGTATCTGCTACCAGCTTCATGTCCTGTATGTTCTACAAACATGGCAATTCACAAATGCTGTTTCATTTAAAAGCCGTCATGCAGGAATAAATCTGCCTTTACTGCTGTGTTCCGCTACACGACGTTAGGGCACCACTCCCTAAAAGTAACATTTTCACCGGGTAGAGAGACGTCAGCACCGCAGCATAAATGTCTGAGGCTAATTTCAGTAATGTTTCACGGGCTCAAATGGGAGAGAAGGTCATTTGAATTATGTAAAGTTTGGGGATTTCTAACATTTCCACGTCCATCCGGTGGCTATACAACAAGTTGTCCTTCCATTCATAGACAAAATGAGTCCGGCTGTCGGGCCGAGCGGCAGGCCATGACATCCAGCACTGATGTTATGTCCACTGGCAGGCCTGGAAGACAATAGATGGGGCAAAAGTCGAGACATGTTCACAGAATTAGTCAAAGTTGGAAATCCATGGATGGGTTTTATTCGAGGATTCAGAAATTTGTTTTCGTATGTATTCAGGTTATTACAGCATTTGTCATCTCATGTGTACCGGTCAGATTTACATGCTGTCCCATTGTGTGGTCACAATTAACATCCAAGCACATACAGTTCAATCCGACTCCAATGAAGAAAAGTCAGTAAAGTTTATTTCACTTTATGGGGCGGTTCTGTCAGGTTGTTAGTCACAAATCCAGCAATTTGAGTCAACATTAAAGCTGAGTTATCACTTCTCTTAATGCACCTCAGGGTTATGGAGAGGATGAGCAACAGGATGTCCAGCTCTACATGCCGTCTGGTTCTGCTTGGAGCCGACTGGTTCTGTTGTGAAGTGAACTTATTTAAACAGGAAAAGATTAAAAGAAATCGGCTCTGGCTCGGCACAATTGCTGTTTTACAGCGAGCTCTTGCTCTGCAAAACATGAAAACACACAGATATCCCACATCATATCACATTAATATGCATTATAGACTTCTATAAGCAATGTTTACACAGAAAAATGATCTCGGGCTGCAACAGTTTTTAAAAGCTGGTAGTGGCAAGTGTCCACTTGTACCAGACCTAGTGGAGTCACTTCAGAGCAGAAAGAGCTACATGGTTGGTATCATGACAAATCTGAAAATACAACTTAATATCACTGTACATAACATAATTTTGAAAAATTAAAGCATTTGGAGTAGAAAGTACTGTATAGTGATGAGTCGAACTAGGAAGTTTGTTAGGAGTTTAGCACAATGCTAAGAGTTTTCTAGACTTTATGGTAGAGCCTGGCTATGGGTTCCAAGATGTCAATGTTAGTGAGGGAGTACAACATGGCTGATATTATTATGGCATGTAGATAGGTGTTTGTAACTAAGCCTGTCGGAATAAATAATACATTAATTAATTAGATTATAAATAAGAACAAGCTTAATAATTTCCATTTGTATGATTTATTGTTCTTTATCTCTTTTTATCAAAAACTGGATGACAAAAGTCTTCAGTCTGGGGTTTTTGTCTAAACAAGCCTGCTTTTGAAGGATTATTTTGTTTATAAAGACTTCCTTATTCATTTTATTTGTTGTTTCGGATATTTAAGATATCTTCCAGTTCCAGTGTTAAATGTTCATTAGAAATGATAGTTTACTGATCTCTTGCATTATTATTATTATTATTATTATAGGAAATTCTGGGACAATTCATTGTCCAGCAAAGTTTGTTACGACAGGCCTAGTCTTTACACTCACACTTTTGGGTTTTTGTGTCCTTCAGCTAAATATCCAGAAATCAAGTCCTTGATGGGTCCAGATCGGAGGCTGAAGTGGATTGTGTGCATGATGGTGGGGATCCAGTTCTTGGCGTTTTACCTGATCAAAGACTTGGACTGGAAATGGGTTCTGTTTTGGACATATGCGTTCGGCAGCTGCATCAACCACTCCATGACCCTGGCCATTCACGAGATCTCGCACAACACCGCCTTCGGGAACAACAAAGCCATGTGGAACCGCTATTTCGCCATGTTCGCCAACCTGCCCATCGGTTTGCCATACTCGGCCTCCTTCAAGCGCTACCACCTGGACCACCATCGCTACCTGGGCGGCGACGGCATCGACGTGGACATCCCCACTGACTTCGAAGGCTGGTTCTTCTGCACCCGCCTCCGCAAGTTCATCTGGATCATCCTGCAGCCGCTGTTCTACGCCGTGCGGCCGCTCTGCATCAACCCCAAACCGGTCAGCCAGCTGGAGCTGACCAACGTGGCTGTGCAGCTCTGCTTTGACGTCCTGCTGTACTGGACGTGGGGGGCCAAGCCCGTGGTCTACATGCTGGCCGGCTCCATGCTGGGGATGGGCTTGCACCCCATCTCTGGCCACTTCATCGCTGAGCACTACATGTTCCTCAAGGGCCATGAAACATACTCGTACTACGGCTGCCTCAACCTCCTCACCTTCAATGTGGGCTACCACAATGAGCACCACGACTTCCCCAGCATCCCAGGGCGAAGGCTACCTTTGGTCAGTACAGCCCTACAACAGTCATCTGAGAGGAATATCTATCTAAATTTATACTTGTTTCTGCTCCTTTTTATTCATAGTTTATCTTAGTTTGTTACATGATCTATTCATATTTATCAGGACTGCACCGATAAATCGGCCCCGATTTTCTTAATTTTGGGAGATTGCTGATTGGCCGATCCCTGCATGTGACGCCGATCTTATCTGTCTTTCAAAAGTCTAAAAACCTGCCACTGTCCTCCATTGCTCTTCAGAGAGAGAGAAATAGGTTTGATTGTTAGCTCCAAACACCAGGTCATGTCTGCATGTTCACAGCTGACAATAATCACCCCACTGTTGCCAACTCAGCAACTTTCCTGCTATATGTATCAACAATTCAGACAAAAAGAAAGTATTGGCCTAAATCAGAATTAGTAAGGTTTTTTAAAGATTGGTAATCAGTGATCAGCCAGAAATCTTCAATCGGTGTTCCCTGACTTATTACCGCTGTTTAAAAAGCCTGACTTGCTGATTATGAGTTTTGGCTCAAACTGATTTCTTTTTTGTCTGAAATTATTCTAAATACAGCAAGAAAGTTGCTGAGTTAGGATGACTTTTACTAACTGCAAACATGCAGATATGACCTGGTGGGCGGGGCTAACAGTCAAAGAGGACAGTGATAGATTTACTTTATTAGACGTTGGTCAAATTAGATAAGATTGGGCTCACATATAAGTATCGACCAACCACCCATCTCCCAAAATGAAGGAACTTATTTGGACTTATTTGTGCACCCCTCGTAAATCGCCAATCAGCCTGACAACCGAATGACGTAAAATATAAAATGATATGAAACCTCAGCAATGGCTCAGTCTGACGAAGAAAAGAAACGGTTCTAACCCGACTCTCCGTCTGCTTCTAGGTGAAGAAGATGGCTCCAGAGTACTACAGCGACCTGCCGCAGTACACGTCCTGGGTGAGGGTCCTGTATGACTTCATCATAGACGACACGTTGAGCCCGTACTCCCGGATCAAGAGGAAGCTAAAGGGAGAGGTCAAACAGGAGTGACCGAAACTGCAGGATCCACATGACTGAGGCCTTTTCACATTTCTCTACTGCTTCCTGCTTCCGTTCAGCTCAGTTCAACACAGGCAGATTTACTTTTGTGTTTTTCCACAAAAAGGCTTTGAATTGTGGATAAAAAGATGTTACTGAGATTTTTACTTGTTGCAATATGATTATATTTCTGCTTCACTTCAAGACCATCAGACGTTTTTAGAGTTGGGGTTGTGTTGAGTACTTATAAATCATCCGAGTGTTATGTTTTTTTTTTTGTTTTTTTTTAGTTCTGATTAATCTAGAGATGAAATGGTTGCCATAGTAACACTGTATGTTAAAATAAAATGACTCATGTTTTTGTAAGCTCGGTTTTGAAGCTTTCCTGTCGGTTTCATTTCTAATTCGTCATAACAGCTTTGCTGCAGTTATATTGGCTCTAACAGGGCAACTGCGGTGGAATAATATGAGGACCAATGGTTGCTATGGTGATTTCCATAGTACATACAAAGCGTGTGGGGGGGTTTATAGGGTTGATGCATGTTCAGTGTTGGCTATGGATCTGATGTGGTGGGTCAGTAAAGTGGATTAAACTGTAAATCTTAATCTATAGTGGTAAAAAAAACAAACTAAAACAAAGCAGATTTGTTGAGCTAAAGTTCAACCATATGTGAGCTGGTTTAAACTTTAAACTTTGTAACGTGTCTCTACAAATTGGCTGACCTTTTGACCTCCTGGCTTTTCTTTCTGGGTTCTCTGATATCCCAGTGCCGGCGCTCAGTATTTCCATCTCAGCAGAACTTTTTTCTGCATGTTGTGTTTTTTGTTGTTGTTTTTTTTCTTCCCTGGGATTCTGCTAGAATCGGACAGAGCTTAGCACCGCCTGGCTAGTAACCCTCGGGCATAGCTGCAGCTGTGTGCAGCAGCGACATGGACATGTTTCATTTTAGTCAATCAGTGAGTGAAAAGATCTTTGTGTTTCTGTATCGGTCTGCTTCACACAACCCCACCTCTGAAAATCACCAGTGGCCTGGCAAGGATGTTAAAGAAAATTTAAATGAAAATCAATTATTAGACAGTTTGAACAGATTCAGCTGTATTGTGCTGAAGGTGATCGTAAATATTCTCAGTAATGTTGCAGATGAAGGCTTCTCATGCCGAAAAGCTCGAGGGGAAGCCTGCGTCCAAATCTGTCCGCCATCTTGGTTTACCGCTCAGACTAACTAACCCACGCTAACCTTTGCACAAACATTCAAGGCCTCAGTGATGCAACTGTCCCTGTTTATTTGACAAAGGTCAATGTGTCTCCATGACAACTTGAGTGTTTATGTGGCTACCAATGCACTAAAGTTCCTGAAAGTTGGCACACGCTACAAGTGTTGTGGATGTTACAGTGATAACGGAGTGGAGCTGTCAGAACTCTGACTTGTCTCATGTCTAGAGATGCTAACAGGCGATAGTCACATCTCTGCTGGAAGACCCTCACTGCTCTGTCTGCTGCTGCTGACTGCATTGTGACCTTCATGTCCTCCACCCTGAACTGCTACATTCTAGGTCATGGATGTGAAGCACAGAGCATCATCATGGGTAGGATCTGTGCGAATGAACGGAGGCTGATGTAATATGCTGCTGTCAGAGATTCCTACATGTTTCCAGAGTGCAGCTTTTCTCCCAATATTCATCACCAGAAAAGTTTAATACTGCCTTGTTCTAATCTTCCTCCTAAAATTAAAGCTGCTCCTGCCTCATTCTGAACTTTCTGTTCGAAGCAAGCTGTGACTCAGTGAACATGAAGTCTGATCTTATTGGCATCGGTGCTCTGCTTGCTCAGTTTATTGATTTCATATTCAGTATTGTGATTTTTAACTCGATGCAATAAAAACTAATACTTATTTTCATACACTGGAAATGCCTTCTCAGTTTCAAATAGTTTTTTTTTCATCATCACCACATCCTGCCGTCATCTGGAACAGGGTGGACACCAAGTTTTCAGCCAAGAGGAACAGAAAAATAGTTTGAGGATGAAAAGTAACATTACTTTTC
Organism: Poecilia reticulata; assembly: GCF_904066995.2. NCBI lineage: Eukaryota > Metazoa > Chordata > Actinopteri > Cyprinodontiformes > Poeciliidae > Poecilia > Poecilia reticulata. Next base: position 5,417,359 of record NC_088844.1, on the reverse strand, counting down.
GTTCTAAGATGTTTCGTAACATCTTAGTGGTAAGATGTTAAGAAAAGTAACATCTTACCACTAATATTGTGACTTATGGAATACAGGTGGTGAGAATATGACAGCGATTATCACATATCTTGACCAAACTGTAAAGAAACATACTAAATATTTAAACCAAACTGTTTATGCTAACTCTTCTTAACAGTGAAAGTTGAATTTTTTTCATGATATACAAAGAGAAGATCCATTAATGACCCATATTCATTACATGCAGGTGAAATGACGAGAGAAAATGACCCAAACTTTAGTGGGCGGACATCACTTACTATGTATATTAAATTTAATTGTTCACAATAAGATCAACTACATACAAAAAAATGACAAATATAACCATGGTGAGCAATTGGTTTTCAGTTAAAAAAAAAGAAAAAAGGAATTTATATTTAGGGCGCAAAGGACAAACGGAATACAATTTCTTATTTTTGTCACAATTGGCAGCAAAATGAGCATGTAGTTTCAGTCAAAAAGCAGGTGGTAAACTAAGCCATCAGAAATGAAAAGTGCAGCAGGCTGAACTGGAGGCAGTACTGAAAATAAAACCTCTGCTCCGACATCTGCAAATGACACAAAGCGCTGGGCGAAGAGAGACAATCTGCCGCCTGCTGGTTGTAAATAATGCATGAGCCTAATTGTAAATAGTTTAAATTGTTAGAATAATGTACTGTTGCTTTAGCTCCTCAAGCTACATGTACAGCACAGTGGGGGCTGATGCAACGTGACTTTGATAATCTGATAAAATGAAGCAGCAGTGGAGAGGTTTGTCACATATTTTATTAAAAAAAAAAACAACAAAAAAAGAATGTGTAATAACACTTCCACAAAGATATGCAAATACATAATTGTTGTGACATCTGTCTGCGGTTCGTTGGTCATCTGCTGAGGGACTCTCTGAGCTGCTCATACATCAGCTGGTCCTGCAAAGACAACACACAGCCGCCATCAGGACGTGGTTGTGTGAGGTAGGTATGAGTAGTGAGCGGACGATATTCAACAGGCCAGCCCGATTCATTTTAGGATTAAAAAAAAAGTTCAGGTTTAGAATGTGGAGTAAAAATCCAGACTGCAACATTCACATGAGTTTTTATCTATTTAATATTTGAATTAGTCTAAATAAGTAAAAAAATTCAGATCTCAACAGCTCTGTAATCATGGCCGCCAGTTTCCAGACGGCTCCAGCAGAGTAACATCCCAACCCAGCAGCGATCACCCAGACGTTACTTTCTCACCTTTTTGGACACAGACGGTCGGACGGTCTTGAAGGCGTCCTCAAAGTTCTGTCTGCTGACCTTGATGGCAGCTGTGCAGCCGGCAGGATGCGGGTGAGCTGCAGGCAGAGGGGAAACAGGAGCTCAGAGACAGAACTCTGCAGCAACACAACGGCTTCAAACAGAACGGGTCGTTTTAGGATGAGCTTCCATTACGGTTTAAAGAAACGGAGGCTTTCCAGAAAAATCTGTAAAAACAGCAGCACCAACCAGAGCACAGTACGTGGTAATTAAAAAAGACCCCTTACATACTAAACCAGAATTCCACAAAAGTGTGCATAAAGGATCAGATTCATACAACTTGCAATAAATACACTGCAAAGAAAGAAAAAAATCACTAAATCTTCCCAAATTGGCCAGATTTTGTAGACTTGTATCAATCAGCCTATTTGTGTCCTCATGTCCTAAATAATACACATGTATGAACTGACAGGTTTGCTTTCCCAACTGTTTTTAAGTTGGCAGGCTTACAACCTTGTTTATATGAATAAGAAAAAAAGGGGGACATCAGAGAACATTTCTGCTTTTTAGCTACCAACTCTATATTTCTGACTGAACAAAAATAATTTAAAAAAGAAAACTAAGTATTTTTAGTCTGGTTTCTAGTGCAAATATCCTTGTACACTTCAAATAGGACAAAACTAACTTGCAAGTAGCTTTTAAGCAAGATTGTCTAAGTCAAAAATTGCTTAATATAGATGAAAAAAGCACTTACTAGAAGTGAAATAATCTGCCAGTGGAACTTTTGTTTAAAACAAGCTTCTATAGCCCACTGAAAAGTTACTTGTAAATTAGTTCTAATATATCTGCAGTGGAAACTAGACCATTTAGTGTTTTTGCAGTACAACAGTGATCAGCTGCACACAGAGGAGGTGAGCGGTTACCATGGTGCTGAGACTTCATGAAGGCCTTCAGGGCATTTACAGATGCTTCCCTCACCAATGCCGTCAGGTCAGCTCCACTGCAACACACACATACACGCACGCACGCACGCACGCACACGCACACACATGAAAGTGAAGTATCCAGAGAAAAGCCACATGCACCAGGACAACAAGAGTGAAACCTGAACCACATGACCTTGAACTCAACACTTTGGATAAAGTCACATTATTATTTCTGGTGTTTTTTACGTTTTGTGTTAAAAAATTGATTAAAATGAAAAACATTGTTTTCTTTGAACCATTAACCCTTAAATCTGGGTCAGAGGTTAACTACGCTGGTTTATGAATTGGAAGTTATAAACTAATCACATTTAATCACATTTATCTGCAAAAAAAAACCCCATCACATTACAAAGTGATGAATCTAATCCTCTAGAGAACAGAATTATGTGTCGTATGATGTTTTCAGGAATAAGCGATCTGAACGAATCTTCTGACAGATTGACAGCCGGAGCAGGAAGGCTGGCTCTTCACGCAGCAGGAACTTACGAAAAGGAGTTGCAGCGTTCGTCAAAAGCAATCTCCTCCAGACGGACGTCCTGCTCCAGTTGAGGTCTGGTGCCGCCCTGCAGCAGACAGAAAACAGCTGAGGAACCACAGAGAACCAAACATTCTGATGCAAATCTCCATGACAACACTCGTGTATTGCACACTAATCTGTAGTTTAGTGTTGAAAGGTTCTAGACCCCAGCAGTCCAACAGTATCTAGAATCTAGTTTGCAAAAAACGGAACAATAGAAAACAATGTGTTGTTTTCATTCAGCTTTACCATCGTGGTCTGCTTTGTGCTGCTGCCTTGTAAAATTACAATCTAAAACATTAAATGTTATAGGTTTGATCTGACATATTGTGAACACTTTAACAGACAAGGTATTTGATCCTACTGGAGGTTGCTTTGTTTTTGTTTATGTCCCACTTAAATGTTTTATTTTAAACTATGTTTTCCAGCAATTAAACCCAGTCATCTGAGAAGCAAGTCAGCTGGCCATGCTGTCCTCAGTGCAGCTGGTCATCAGTCGTCTTGGAGATGCTCTGCATCTCCTGGTAGTCAGATTACCTTAGTAACGGTGAGCAGGATGGCATGGCGATCTGCCGCACATGGAAGCCCAACATATAAGGTCTTATCTAGACGCCCTGGCCTCAGGACGGCCGGGTCGATGATATCTGAAAAAAAAAAAAAAAACACGGTTTGGAGGTCAAAACAGCAGAAAAGGAACATTGCTTAACATCTTTCTACCTACTTCCTCCAGATAAGCCCCAGACTGAAGCTGAGACACACTAACAACCTGCACCATGTGGGCCTCAGTCTGAAGAAATTAAGTTCATTTTGTGGAACATCAATTTCATTTGTTTTAGTTAACTGCAATAACCTGGGTGTAAAGCTCTTTGTTCCATATGCAGTCAGAGCGCCCTCCAGTGGCCAATAAATGAGTGAATCTTCATCAGTGCAGACTGAACTTCTGCATGGCGTAACATAAGATGAAGTAATGTTACTGGGTCATAACCCTTGACCTCTGCATACAGTATGTGCAGTACAGATGGTGATACTAGATAGTTATCCACTTCCTACAGCACTAAGACCTGAGGCCGACCTGGACCCGTGATGGAGGGACTAGGAGCAGCGTACCCGGCCTGTTGGTGGCAGCCATGATGAAGACCTGTCTCCGTGTCTCCAGGCCATCCATCTCCGTCAGCAGCTGATTAACGACCCGCACACTGGCTCCTGACTGAACACAGGCAACGTCCGTCAGCAACACGGCAGCAGAGAACAGATCATACACGAGCAACATAAACAGGCTTCTAAAGCTGTTTGCTGACAGAAAGGACAAAGTGAAGCTCTGAACGGCTATGAGCTAGCTTAGCATTCATGAGACATAACCACCGACTCCCGCTGAGAAGTCACGGTTCAGGCAGAAAGCTACACGGGAACATTTTCAGGTAAGAAACCAAATGATTCAGTTTCCTCCCAGCTGCTGTGATGATGATGATGATGATGATGATGGTGATGATGAAGAAGAGAAGGTGGTAAGTTAGCTCCTCTTCCTCACCTCATGGCCTGACCGGCGAGGACACAGAGCGTCAATCTCATCGAAGAAGATGACACAAGGAGCCGAGTTGCTTCCTCTCTGGAATACCTGTCGCACGGCCCGCTCGCTCTCCCCCACGTACTGCACACACCACGGGGTCAGAGGTCAGCAACATACGACTGGGAAAGGGGGGAATTTTCTAATAATAAAGACTTGAAAAGTAAAAATAATTGCTAAAACTCATTCATTTCCATGAATTTTCTAGAAAATTTCTCAGATTAATCTAAAAATCTCTGCGTTTTTTTTTGTTGTTTTTTTTTGGGCAAAAACATGTCTTTTTTTTTTCTATCTACAACAAATGGTTGTCATTGTAACAGCGCAGCATCAAGCTCCTCTGAGTTCCACACTGACCATATTGAGCAGCTCTGGACCTTTCACTGAGATGAAGTTGAGGCCCGACTCATTGGCCACAGCCTGCAGAGAGAGAGAGAGAACAGGAAGAGGAAATGACCTCACCAAATGACTGAGAAAGGGGGGAATTTTCTAATAATAAAGACTCGAAAAGTAAAAAAATGGCTAAAACTCATACATTTCCTTGAGATTAATCTCAAAACCAAAAAAAAAAAAAACAAGGATTTTTTTTTTTGGGCAAAAACATCAGACATGGCATGTCTTGTACCACCAACCTTGGCCAGCAGGGTCTTCCCACAACCTGGGGGTCCAGCCAGCAGGACCCCAGACGGAGCGCTGAGGCCCAGAGCCCTGAACTGCTCTGGGGAGCGGACCGGAGCCTGCAGGACACAGCAAAACCAACAGGTCAGAACCAACGGGTCAAAACCAATGGGTCAGAACAACCGCCAGACTGGGTCAAACCACCACTTAAGATCATGGAGGGTCTTGTATTGTTGTTAGTTTCAGTTAGCTTTTTAGGTGTTGGGCTGATCAGTTTCCTCTCTGTCTCAGTTTGAGTTTTTGTTGAAAAGTTTTTGAGCAGAGTACTGTTACTTTGACCTCTTTTATGATCCCAATATCTGTATTTTGTACAATTTACCACAGTTTGCTTTTTTTGGACTTTAAGCTGAACCATAACGCCCTTAGTGGAGGACGTCCCAGTAACAAACTGCAGCAGCTCATAGGGCTCTGTACTGGTCCGATTGCCGTTTACCAGTATGGCCATGGTCAGCTCCTCCCTGATGTTCTGCAGCGCTCCAACGTTCTCCCAGGTGACGTCTGGCACCGTGGCGAAACCCTCCCTCTTGGCCGAGGGCTGGACTCGAACCAGCGCGTCCCGGAAGTCGGACATGAGGATGGACAGGCCGGACAGCTGCTGCTGCGTCAGTGTCTCTGTGGCCCTCAGCAGGTCCAGGAGCCGTCCCAGTTCCCCCAGCTGGAGGACACAAGCAGATGTTAGAGCACAACCTCAAATTTTATGTCATTATGGGCAAAAATGTCACATTGAGGGCAGTCAAGGGCCATTTTTATGTCTTCAACAATACACTGAATATAGACAATAAAAAACTCAAATAGTTGTAGAAACAAAATCTGTAACTAACTGTCAATTGAAAATATAACCAGGGTTTTGCACAGCTGCTGTTTTAAATGACATGTAGATATTGTTTACAACTTTTGGGGATTTTTTAAGAACTTGTTATTGCAAGAAAAATACTTTTAAAAATATTTTTTAAAACCTTGTTATTGAAAGAAAAATACTTTGTCCTGTCACAATAAGAAATAAATTATATAAATGCATGATAAATTAAAACGATCTCAATAATTTCCATTTGCATGAATATATATATATATATATATATATATATATATATATATATATATATATATATATATATATATATATATATATATATATATATATATATGTTTTTTTTTTTTTTTTCATTCTACCAAAAACTGGATGACAAAAGTTTTCAGTATTTTAAGTTGGTCTAAACCAGACTTCAGAATTCATTTTATTTTGTGTTTGTTTTGTTTGTTTATTTTGGGTAATAAAATGTCTTCCAGTTCCACTGTTAAATGTTCATTAGAAAATAAATTTATTGATCTTTAAGAATATGTTCTTGCATTGTTATGCTATTATCATAATAATACTTGAAAATGGTCTTAAAACAACAACATTATTGTTTATTGAAATAACTTCCAGCAAAATTAGTTTCTGTTATAGGCCTACATAAGTACATACATGTTTTAAGAAGATTTTATTTGTCTGTAAAATTGCAAATTAATTGCAAATCTGCTTCATTTTTTAAATTTTAATTTTGAGACAATTTTCAAGTGATATTATGGCAGTGGCATAATAATGCAAGAACACATTCTCAAAGATTTTAAATATCCCGTTTTTGGTAGAAATAGAGAGAAAAAAAGAAAAACAATAAATAATGCAAATGGATATTACTGAGCTTGTTCTAACTTATTGTGTGATTAACTGATTTCTCGCTCATTGTGACAGCCTTACCTCTACCTGCTGCTCTTCCCCTCCAGCCTCAGGCTCTGTGTTTTCTGATTGTTCTGCAGCAGAGTTCTGTGGCGGACCGGGAGGCGCCGGTCTGGTTTCCAGCAGAACCCGGTTCACTGCGGCCATTGCAGCCTCCCGGCACAGAGCCATGAGGTCGGCGCCCACGTAGCCCGGCGTCAGCCGAGCCAGCAGCTGGTAGTCGAAGCCCTCCGGGAGTGTCAGCTTCCTGCACAATGTCTTCAGGATCCTGGCAGAGCAAAAAAAAAGCATCACACCATCATGAATATCAGCCAATCGGCTGCCAGTCCATCTCTTGGTTGCCAGGTTGTTACCTGAGCCGAGCGGCCTCGTCGGGGATTCCCAGGCAGATCTCTCTGTCGAAGCGTCCGGCTCTCCGCAGGGCCGGGTCCAATGAGTCGGGCCTGTTGGTGGCGCCGATCACCAGAACCTGAGCTGTCACCGTCAGGCTGTTGAGGTCTAGAGGAAGGAAGGGAACAGAAAGCATGAAGGTTTCCACACTGTATCAGCACACTGTGGCTGATACGCAGCCACAGTGTGTATTGTAGGCCTGGTAGACCTACAATACAACTAGATTTTTTTGTTTTTACTGTTTGGCTTTTTTTTTTTTTTTTAAGACTTTATAGTTGGTGTTTAGATATAGTTAATAACGTCTTCCAATAACACATAATTACCTAGAGGCATTTTGAAATTTTCTGTCAATTTGAAGCATTTTTTTAACTAAAGAACCTGGTGACCTGCAGGATTACTGTAGCGCCCCCTACCAGCAGGCTTGGAATGTTTTCTAGGGGAAACCCTGAAGCATAATGGAGGATGCTGAGCGTCAAAGCTTCATCTGCTCTCTAACTTTAACCTTCAGGCAGCGTACACAGGATGCCCGACCTAAACTCTCTATGAGGACCCTCACCTGACCCCAGATAACAGACCAACCTGCTAATCCTATACTGGCCTGATGTTATGTTAGCATAATAAATCAAATCATTCATTAGAGAACCAGCTGCATTGTAGAAATTAAATAGAATTATTCTATAACAAGAGAGTTAAAAACTATTAAAACCCTGCATTTATTTTTAGAACTATATTTAAAAGTATTAGCTAGTAGAACATAATTTTTTCGTCAAAGAATTTAAGAGCCACATGTGGCTCCGGAACCGCAGCATGAGGAGCGCTGGTCTCAGTCCTGTTGCTGTCATGAACCGACTCAGAATCCCATAAGGACGCTTAACGCAAGTGTCACAGGTTCGATTCCCGGCCTGGTGACCTTTGCCGCATGTCTTCCCTCTCTCTCTTTACCTACTTTGCTGTCTGAGCACTTTCAGATAAAGGCCACTAGAGCCAAAGAAACCTAAAATAAATAAATAAAGCTTGTTTGGGATTAACATAGAGATGCACCTTTCTGATATTAATATCCATATCAGTCTTGATATTGAAAGAAATTCTAGACAGTGTGCCAGAACCATAAGAACATATCTATTCAGTCTAATTCTATGCTTTATGCTCTGAGCAAAATCATATTATTTATTTTACATATTTAGAATTTCTAGTTTCACTTTCTGAACCATTTGAAAGAAAGTTTGTTGCAGTTTAGTTTTATAAGCTAGTTAACCTGTTATGCTGTACTGGTGCAAAGTTATCAAATTTGTTTTTCAGTACATTTATGTCATCGTTCTGAACTGGCTCTACATTTACAAAAGGAAGCCAGCATCGTACCGTCCATGCAGGTCAGCAGTTGGGCTACGATCCTCCGCTCCATGTCTTTAGAAGCCACCTCTCTTTTAGGCGTGATGGCGTCTATCTCATCTATGAACACGATGCACGGACTGGAGGTCTGCAGAGGAAGACAGAGGAGTGAGTGGAGGTCAGAGGTCACCAGCTGTGCAGTTCCTGCAGGGGACTGACCACGGCTATGTCGAACAGCTCCCTCAGCTTCTGCTCCGACTCTCCGGACACGCCGGACACCAGCTCTGGAGCGGACACCTTCAGCATGGGGATCTGCAGCTCCTGAAACAGTCAGCAGGCGTTTAAATGAGCTGATCTACCACTACTGTGTTCGTATATCACTTATTAATAATAATTGCAAAATAAACAATTATTTATGTTTTATGTTTTGTTTTCACAAGCCTGAAAACATAAAACTGTAATGGACTGAATGTTCTGTTTGTGAGGGAAATGTTTGGGTGTTTTTTGGTGTTGATTCCCGATAAATCAGTGGCATTGTTGTCAGTTGCTACGGCAACGAGTCTGTGTTTAGCACAGTCAACACAGAAAGAAAGAAAAAAGAAGAACACGAGTGGTTTTGAGTTATTCTTCAACATTTTTTCTGCGTTACTTTTCCCTTTGCTGTGACGCACCGCACTGAATTAATAATACCTTCATCTCCAGGTTTCATTTTGTTAACGAAGTTGTTCTACCACAGCAACACGGCAATGGATAGCAAGTAAAAGAATAGTCTTTCTGTCCTCCAGCCTTGCGCACAAGCACAAAATTCCTGGGTGTAAACAATAACATTCAACGTGTCTATGGTCACCTTCCCAAATAACGGCCTAGTTTGACACTCAGTCTCAAACATCACTAATTTAGAAATGTTTAGAAATTTAGAAATAATCCAATGTTTTTGACCAATTTTGAGAAGGATTTGCAGTAAAATCAGAAAAACTTTATGAACCTGTTTATTTTGATTGAATTTTGCAGATTTGTGAAAAACTGGACATACTTATTGATGTAATTTGAAGTCTAGAGGGCCACATAAAAAGCTACAGTGGACCAGATTTGGCCTCGAGTTTGACACATGTGACCGAAGCGATTATTTGAGGAAGGTGATACATCCGGTGCTGAGCTCACCCCCGCCACAGCCTGGGCCAGCAGGGTCTTTCCACAGCCGGGGGGCCCATGTAGGAGGAAGCCCCTGGGAGGAACCATCCCCAGATGCTGGTACACCTCAGGGTGGCGCATATGGACTAGCAGCTTACACACCTCCTGCAGTGCAACATGACAACCATGATGAGGTTAAGGAGAGCAGAAGCCCTGCTGAAGGAGGAGAGAGGAAGAGGGGGTTACTGACCGTCAGGATCTCCTCATTCCCCCCCACATCCTCAAACCTCAGAGAGGGGAACTGCAGCTCTGGAGACTTGGACTTGGCTGAGAAATTAAAAAGAAATAAACATTTACATCTAACAAAACAAGCCACACATTCCAAGATAAACTGAAGTATTGACACACCTCATAACATAAATGTGTAAATGTTGTAGCTGGGTGAGAAGCATCATGCTGCCACCATCAGTCAGGTTAGCTCGTACCTTTCTTGTCTGCGCTGCGATACTCGACCGAGCTCTTTGCCCTTTTCTTTGACTTCTTCTGACTGGTCTCCGGCTCCAGGTGGGACGCACCTCTCTGCCGGGGCCATGAACACAGCAGGAGGTCAATCTAGCACACACTGCTTGCTCAGTTTTCTTTACCTTCTCAGAGCCACTTCCCGACACCCACCCACCCAAAGCATCCCTGCATCAGCCACAGTTGTGTTTCAGAACCAAGTTTCCTGTTACTGTGGAATCCAACCTGGAACCTGAAGTGCTCCTGACATGTGCCCCACTCAGACCCCACCATTAAGAACTGGGATCCAGATGAAGATTGGGCCTCTGTTTCTCTGCTTTCTGAAACCCCGCTTTCATAAAGTCATCACAACACAGCTCCTCTATTAACCCTTGATGTTTTTACCAGTGTTTCACTCAGAAGTAGCTCGTATAATGAGCTCAGGTGGTACGCAGTTCCACCAGGTGTTTGCTAATTGCTGCTGGCTAGTCTGCAGGAGCTGAGTGGGGGAGGACTGCTCTGTGAGGTGGAAGCTCAGAAACAGAAGGTTTTGCACAGCTGAATGGTTGCCATGGAGATTAAAAGATTTCTCAAACATTCACAAAAAAAGTCAAAGCAACAACCCAGTTTTTGAAGAGGGAATAACATCATATAATGAATTAAATAATGCTCCTTTCATTCAAAAATGATCCAGTTCTGGATTTTAGACCTTCTGCTTCTCAGAATATCCTGATGTTTCATCACCTGCTCTCAGTGTTTGTTGATGATGTTTGTCTCTGTCCAATCTACAGCAGTCTGATTTGTTCTCCCTAAAAACGACTGATTGACCCTGAGCACCCTGGGCCCCCAGGGGAGCCCAGGGGAGGGTGTCTGCTCCCACTTACATTGGTTTCCGTATCGACCAACTCGTCTTTACTGAGGTCGATGAAGACAGGTTTGGTGGCGGGGCCTCGGCCCTTATCGATGAACCAGCCTCCGGGGGAAGCCAGGGTCCCTTCATCTGGAGCTGGGTTGGTCCTGCTGGCTGCTGGGCCCTTACGGTACAGGGCTGTGACAGAGCTGTTGGGCTGTGGATGAAAACACAAGAACATCCGATTCCACGTTTAAACAAGAGACTGTAGGAAACACTTGGATAAGAAGGATGATGGATTCTAGGCAAAGTAATGTATGATTGAACTGATTGGAGACGGGAATTAGATCTGTTTGTCTCAAAGAGTCCTGGGATGACAGCATGCGGGACATAAACTAACTGAATGGAAGTGAGTCCACCATAATAAGGCTGATCTAGTTTAACATTCAGAGATTTAAACATGTACACCTTTGGAAATGTTGGCACTAGCCTTTAGGAAATCTTAGGGTTAATGTAAGTTTTAAAGTTCTCTGAGAATTACTACCAGAGAAGGCTGATTTAGTAAAGATAGCTTTGCTAACCACTAATATAAGACACTAAACACTTTTTGAAATGCTAACTGTAAATCAGATTGTCTATATGAAATGATAAAACACAGTTTTACTGCTGTCACACATGTGTGGTGTGATGTTGCCTCTGCTCAAAAGGTAGAGAAATAATTCGCCGTGACAGGAAGGCAGTTCTAACCACTTCCTGCATCATGAATATCACAATTGGTTCAAATTGGTATCAACATGTTAAAGCTATACAGAACTGGAGACTGGAAGTTGGCTACAGAGTTCTGATGAGTGAATTTCCAGGTAACACTGCTAACGCCTCGCTATATGTCATTTTATCCATTGCTGAAGTCCTAGTAGTAGCAGATTAGCTCCTCTCTCATACAGAAGGTCAGCTGGATGAGCTGGTCTACTGCATAAACGTGGCCAGGACAGCTGATTATGTGTTAAATCTTCTCAGCAATGTATTACCGTGTTGCCCAGAACCTGTTGATCGCTTTCTGAAGACTCGTCTGAGCTGCTGCCGTCCCTGCAAAAACACAGGCAGGAATAAACTCAGTCTGAAGTCAGAGAATTTTCCCAGTAAGTCCAGAACTACTCCCAGCACACTGTAACCACAGTGGAAACATTAGGGAGACTTTTATAAGGCCTGCGTTGGTTACAGATAACGTCCTCCTAACATCTGCTATTTCTTAGGAACACATCATCTACGTCAGTGGCAGGTCTACGCCAGTGCTTTCCTAACTTTCTAGATTCTGATCCAAAAAATAAAATTAAAAATTTTCATACAGAACTGATACAGTCAATTCAAAATCAGGACAATGGCAACACAATCAGTATCAACAGCCAGTTTGCATTGGATGGCTATTTGAGGATTTCTTCTAAAATATTCTACAGAAATGCAGTTTGGGAACCTGAACTATCTATGAACCATGCTACTCCCCAATAGGCTGCTTGCTATGCAAGCAGCCTATTGGGGAGCACCATTCATTTTCCTTAATGCTGATTGGCTGTACCCCCAGAAGAAGGGGATAAGGATGACAGTAGATGCTAGCTTCTGCTGTAGAATAAGACTGTTTACACTGTGTGTATTAATGTATATTAAGATGTATTTGGAATTTGAACAATTAAATAGGCAGTTGTAAGCATTTCTAGAGGAACTCTCAGGTATTCGTAGTTGTGTTTGACCAGTTGTGTTTCATGACTTCCACTTGTCCTTTTAGGACAGGTATGATGAGCTCAAATGACTTGTTCATGTTGCAAAACATGTTTCTTTTTGTGTGTGTGTATGTGTTTCAATGTATTCATGTATGTACTCTTGCTTTCTGGATTTTTGTTTTACTGATTTGTACGAAATAATTAGAGAAAAAAAACTGGTGTGTGAGATGTGCAGTTACCCAGTTTCGTTGCAGCTGCTCCTGGCTCTCTTAGCCAGGTGTTTGCTCTCCAGGTTGTTCAGGTCTGCGTCCTCTTTCACTGCATCGTACACTTCAACAGGCATGCAGACAGGAGGAATTACAGCTCTTCATCTTGAGACTTTGTGTGTGTGATCAGTTCATAATTCTGCTGTTGAATCGCTGTTAAAGCATAATCAGTCTGAAAACCATGCTGTGGTTTTTCCTTCTACCTTTCTCCACCTGGATCCTGAACGCTGTCTTGTTCCTTCTGCCATATTCCATTCTAAAAGCAGAATCAACAGTTTCAGCTACTGACCAGTCCAGGTAGCAGGTAGCTCAGAAACTACGGTTCTAACATGCAGAAGCCCATTCTGAGGCAGCGCAAACGAAGGTCTTGTACTCTGATGGGACTGAGCATTTCAACTGTAAAGCTGTCATTACTGTTAAACAATAGTAATCCAACTTTAGCTAAATTATGAAGAGTTCAGATCAGATTAGCTGAGCATTCTCACCTGTACTGTTTTTGAAGGTCCAGGGCCATCTCTGCCAGGTCAACATATTGACTGCTGCTCGAGGCCAGGTACTGAAAACACAGGTCAACTGAAAAGTGAGGAGAACTGCATGGTTTTCTCATGTGCTTCTCCTAGGTCTCGGTTCAGTTGAAGTGAATCTAAGGCTGTTCGAATGCATATGTAGACGCCAAGCAAACCAGAGATCACTCCAAAAGGAGGAAGGGTACTAGAACACAGGCATTCTGGGTAAATAGAGCCAAAACAAACACATGAGTCTAGCACTACTGGGAGAAGTAGCTCATGAAGCAAAAGAGAAATCCTACAACCGCTAAAATGTGACGCTACTCCATTTTTGTTTACATCTTGTGAAGAAAGAAGTCTAGCTCAGTGTCTTCTACAGAGGTTTTTGTAGTCCTTCCTTCAGTGGCTCTTGGTGCAGTGCCACCACAGGTGAGGAGGGGAACTCATTTCCCAATTACTTTGGATTGTTTGGCGGTGTGATTGCGAACCACACCAGCTGAAAATGCAGCAAATGTCGCAATTTTAGCTCCCAATCGAACCGAGTTTACTGCAGGGTTTCCCCCAGTGTTTTAAAAGCCTGGCGGGCCAGCAGGCTTTACACCAGGCTAAGCATTGCTTATTTACCTAAGTATTTTTAAAATGTTTGCATTTTTTAAGACCTTATAGTTGGTGTTCAGGTGTTAATCTTAAAATCTTTCAATAACACATAATTATCAAGTGATATTTTCAGATTTCCTGCCAACGTTTAACATTTTTTAGCTCAAAAACACGACGGGCCGCTTGATGAATGACTGCCCTAATACACAACCACCAGGCTTAGCAAGTTTTCTGGGGGAAACCTTGTGCTGGACTATCAGGTAGACTCATCCTACAACTTTTAGATGTTTGCAGCAGACCTGGCTCCAGTATTAGCTCAAAGACAGAGCTCTGTAGAGCTGGACTGCATACTAGTGAGGCAGTTCACTTTGAATTCCAACATCTAGGGACACATCTAGAAGTTTTAAAAGGACTCTGACCCTCTAAGACTCCAGTTTGTCTGGAGAAACCCAGAACATTTCTTGACACATCAGAACAACAAATGCCACAGAATCTCTGCTTTTCAAACAGGAGCTTTGGATACCCTGGTGTGGTCCGGACTGTACCAGCTGTTATTACTGTTCACATCCCTAACTTGTGAGCAGAGTGTCAATCCACCCACTGTTCTTACTCTTATTGTTCTAGTCATGGTGTTCCTGGTACTGCCTGTGAGGGGTTGGATGTTCTATGTGTGCCTGAATGGGTTTCCTCTCTACTCTGGTAGAGTGGACTGAGCCACTCAGAGTGTTTTCCTTTCACATAACAGATATTCCAGGTCCAGCATTTCTCTTTAACTCCTTTCTGCATCCTTTTTTTCTCACATGCTTCTAGTTGAGGTTTTGTGTGGGAGCTTTCTGAATTGGATGGGTCGATTTTCTGTCCTTTCTGTGACTGATCTGAGTGACACATTTCAGGACTCGGACCTGCTCCACTCTTTGTTTAAGTCGAGAGTCCAGCCAGCCTCCGCCTCGGTTCTTCATCTTGGTCTGGAGAAGATCTGAGCCTGGAGGAGAAACGCAGAGTAAGGAGCAGACTAAAACCTGCTTTATTTACCTGCTGAGAATCAGTCAGGGTGATGAACTTCCTGTGATGGAGTGGTTCCAAACTATAAATAAAAGTTATATTTTTTTATTTATTTCTGTAGATTTGGACGATGTTGTCTGTCTTACGATGAAAGAAAACCAAACCAAACCAAGTTTGTCTGGAAACCAGGATTTGACATCAGAGCAAGTTCATGTTCTGACCAACATCTGGACTTAGGACTTGGTTGGGCCTCTTTGCTGGTTCTGTATAAAACTGTAGTTCTAAATGATGATAATAATAATAATAATAATAATAATAATAATATGTATTGTTCTAGTTCTGGCTAGACTTCTCTGAACCTCTCATACAGCAGGATTCACTAAAGCTTCAACATTTCATGGCTTCAACATTTCATGGCTCTGTTCTTACTGGAACAAAACCACGCGGGCTTCCTGTTGCTGTAGCCTCCTGGAGGTGTCCTGCTCCTGTCACCATGGGAACAACGCCGAAATCCGGGAGAACTGCTCTTCGGCTCGAAGATGCAAACCTCATCTGGTGTTCAGCTTCAGAATATCATGATCGAAACGTGAGCACCGCGACTCCACACACCCGGAAACAAAACCAATGCTGCATTCCATGTACCTCGGAAATCAGACTACATCGGTCTGACCCCGTCCAGACGGTAAAAGTTGAGGACAGTGAGTAGGATAATTTCTTATACTATTCTACATATTCTGTACTCACATACTCTGGTGTTACTGTTACTGACAGTAGGAGACAGGACTGAGGCGCGAGCTCAATGTGGGTGATAAACTTCCGTCCTGGAGTAAGTTACTTCCCTGTAGCGTTCATGAACGTCGAAAGTTCTGCTTTCCCAGCACGAATGAAACGCAGTATGTGACGTACATCCTGTCAGGAATTTCAAAATAAAAATTCCTGACAGGAATTTGGAATGACAAGAATAGACACAAGGTGGAATATCTTTGACTAAATGTGCTCCAGAAATGTTTTAGTTTTCTTTTTTTTAATCAGTTAAATTTGATAAAATGCAAATATACTGACCCATTGAGAACCTGGAGGCAACCTTCCTGAGGCAACCTTCCTGAGGCAACCTTCCAATGAGAAGGTTATTGAAGATTATTTAATTTTTTTTAGTTCATCATTGAAGCGCATAGATTAATTCCACGCAGACTGTTTTGTTTCCAAGAATTTATTTCAGTTCAGATTCTTCATGTCAATATATCCATACTGTTCATACGTGTCTTAATCTAAAGTATGCTAATGTAAAAAAAAAAAAAAAAAGCATTAATAATAGTCTTTTTTGTTAGTGTTTTTCGAGACAGTGAACATTTTATAAATATGTGACTATGTCTTAAAAATGTCTATGAAGTGTTTATGTCTGATTAGTCTAAAGAGTCAATAGAGATATGGTAAAAAGAAATCCCGATTTGTTCAAGTGTGCACTACATAGGGTGCTGCACGTACTCGGTGCTGCACAACGTCGTTCCCCAATTATTAAGAATGAAAAAATAGTTTGGCGCTCCGCCGGCCATCAAAAGCTGATTGCCACGGCAAACATCAGTTAGTGACGTTACTGGGTGAACACACTAAACAACAGGTTGAAAATGAGAGATAACAAACAAACCAAAAAAAAGAATCTATTTCATTCGTCTGGATGAAGCCTTCTCGCATCTTCTGCTCTACAGGTGGTGAAAAGTTCAATTATTTTTCCAAATTTAGGATGTTGTGACCGCAGGGGGGCGCTGTTGCTTCTGTAACCCTTAATTAATTGGCTCTGACATTTTAGATCACTTCATTGCTGGTTGTGACGTAAGCAGGGCGTAACACGGTGCCACATGCTGATAGCTGTTATCAGAAGGTAGGAACACACTGGAATTTAATGTCAAAGTCTTAACAGTTTTTAAATATAACTGTTAGGTGACCACATGGCATTTGATGAACTATAGATCATAGAAAAGGGACAGAAGGAAACTGTACGGTATCTTTGTTTTTGATCATGTAAATGAAAAAAAATAATCACACGGGTATTTCCCAATGACAAAAGTCACTTATTTATCGTGAAGAAAAAACATGTTTGACCAGTTATTGTGGGACACCACCTGCTGCCCACAATCAGGCTAGTTAAAACAAGAGCGGGGCTCGCGTTGTGAGTATGGCTTATTTGTGTGTTTGGTCATAGCGTAAAGCTGCAATAAAGTATATTCTATTCTGTTCTATCACTTTGACAGCAGGAGAAAACACACCCGCTGACTTTCGCTTCCTCTTCTGTTGAGGCAGCTCCACTTCCTCCTCAGCAACCCGTCTCTCTCTCTCTCTCCAGCCGCCTGTAGGTCATGAAGGACGAAGAGCAGGAGGGCTCATTGTCCCGCCGGGACCTCTTTGAAGACTACCGGAGCTGCTTCCTCCGGCCAGGGGCCGAGATTCGGCCGTGTCGGCACCCCGGGCTCCTGAAGAGGGCGGCCCAGTTCCTGCTGAGGACGTCGGAGCTGAGAGACACTTTCACGCTGTTCCCGTTCTGCCAGGCGGTGACGGAGAGGTGTGTTGTCGGCATCGATGGCAGGAAGCACCTGGTAGCCTTCATCAAAGCCACTGAGATGCTGGAGAGCCTCTGCATCCACATGTTCCTGCAGCCCTGGAAGAAGGAGATCCGGTCTCTGAAGGTGCGCTCTCACCCGCAACAGTCCAGCTTGGACGGTGCTGAAAGCTTTGAGTTTTTTTTATTTTTTATTTTATTTTTAATATAATTCAGGAGAAACTTGAGGAAATGT
This sequence comes from Poecilia reticulata, assembly GCF_904066995.2. Lineage (NCBI taxonomy): Eukaryota > Metazoa > Chordata > Actinopteri > Cyprinodontiformes > Poeciliidae > Poecilia > Poecilia reticulata. Next base: position 5,399,559 of record NC_088844.1, on the reverse strand, counting down.
TGAAGCGAGGTAATTTGTCACTTGGTTTCTCACTGATTGAAAATAGGAAATCAGTCCCCTTTACTCAGATACGTCCACATAAAATTTAATAAAACCAGACACCTTCAGAATTCTGCCAGTCAGTAACAGACATGTCGATTATATCTTGTATTCGATTTTTGTAAAAATAATATACATACAGATCATTCTTATTTGCTACCAAGTTTATTTTAAAGGGGTAATATCTTGTAAAATTGACTTTTTGAGCTTTACATCATGTTGTAATGTTATTCCCTCTTCAAAAACATACCTGGAGTGTTGTCTTGACTCTTTTAATCTCTATGGCAATCATTCAGTTGTAGAAAACACCTGGGTGGAACTAGCCCCGCCTCCAAGATGCAGCTCCTCCTTGGAGCTGCAGTTTCCAAGCTTATGTGCTTTTGCCTCAAAGAGCAGCCGTCCTCTGCCACTCTCCCTCTCGGCTCCTTCAGACTAGCCAGCAGCAATTGGCAAACACCTGGTAGAACTGCACACCTGCTGCTAACAGAGCAGCACTGTTGTGATAACCTTCTGAAAGGCAGTTTCAGAAAGAGCAAGGAGTCTTTAAAGAGACAGAGGCTCAATTTCACAGTCACATTTGATTGATTGCTCTATTTGGAAGATACATAATACTGCCTCTTAAAGTATCTGTACATTGAGAGCAAAGTGGAACCATGCAGGGAGAAGGTACTGGAGACGTTTAAAGCAGGATATCTTCTATAGCAACTTTCCAAACTCTGAACATCTCCCAGAGTTAAACCCATCATCTGACTATGGAGAGAACATGGATCAGCTGCTGCTCTGAGTCATGTTGGGGACCCGCTCAGATCAAACTAAAATGGAAAAGTTTGACCAACGTGCAACAGGTTATGTTTGGTGAAAACTGGGTGGGAGCCTCATCTTCCATCAGTACAGCAGCTCTAAACATAAAGCCACAGCTTCAATGGGATGGCTTACATCAGAGCATATCCATTTGTTAGAATGGCCTAGTCAAAGTCCAGACCTAAATATAACTGAGGATATGTGGGAAGATTTTAAGAAAAAAAAGATAAATATAGAGAACCTATTCTGGAGGGAATACAAATGGGCACGCTACACTTTTCAGTTTCATTTATAGAAAAAAATCACAAAATGTGAATTTCCCTCTGGGATTAATAAAATATATAATAAAATATTCAAAAAAAGGTTTGTGGGTTGAACATTCCTGTGATGGGGAGTGAAAACTTGTGCACAGTGCTGTGTGTCACATCCCAGAGGCTCTGAACTCCCTTTTTTTTCTTTTTTTCCTGTTTGTTCCAGACGTTTACGGGTGCCTTCGTTTACTGCCTGCTGCCAGTTCTCAGCAGCTCCACTATCCAGGCTGTTCTGGCCTGTATGGGCTACCGGCCCAGCAGCGACGCCCCCCAGAGGTGAAGACACACACAACATACACCTCTAGAAATGCTGCAGGTGTAAGGCATCCTTGTAGCCATCTTGTTTCCTCCTGTTCTTCCTCCTTAACACTCGGCCTCTGCTGCCTGAACTCCAGCAGCTCAGCGATGGGTTTTCTTCATGAGGCTTTTATTGTGCATCATAAACAGCATCTGAGCTTCAGAAAGCTTTGTGTCTTCTGCTTGTTGCTAGAACTACAGCTGCATCACTGCTCACGTCTTCACCCAAACAGGAAACTGAAAGTAGTAGCTTGAACTTGTTATCTTTAGAAATCTCCAGCTGTTTTTGTCAGCTTGTGGCTGATCTGATCAGCCAATCAGATCATGTATAATTACAATGTGTTTGCACCAAATGCGACACAAAGGGGCTCCATGTTAGAGCGGGCGCCAAAACGATGGTGGAAAAAATTATTTCTAGTCAGCGTTTTCTGAATAGTATTTTCAGTGCGTGATATTTTATTTTAGATGCTCTTAATCCTTTTCGACAACTGTACTGATATCTGCTAAGGAAGGAAGGCTTTTGTTTAATGGTGTCTCTAAAATAATCCCTAGATATTATAAGAAAACAAAGTTACAAAATGAATGATCCATTATATGAGGTAAAAGACGATAAATTGTCCCAGAAGGTGTTGCGGTAAACAATAATATTGTTACTTTGAGATCATTTTCAAGTAATGGCACAATAATGCAAGAACATGTTCTCAAAGAAGATTTTAAATATCCAAAATCAAAAAACAAAACGATAGAAACAACAAATAAAATTAATTATGTAAACAAAATTGTCCTTTAAAAAAAAGCAGTAGTTGAGACCGATGCACCAGACCGAAGACTGTTTTTGCTCCAGTTTTTGGCAGAGAGAAAAGAGGAAAATTCTAAATCATGCAAATGTAAATGATTGAGCTTGTTTTAATTTATCACATGATTAATTGATTCATTTGCTTATTATGACAGGCCTGTATGTCAGAAGGCTGCTGTTCATTAATTCAGTTGGAACAGGTTGGGTTAACTTCAGGTGATGGGATTAGAACAAATTTAGAAAAATTATCTATCAGCTTTTGCAGCGCTGAGCAACACACACGTGGTTAGATTCATATCTGTGTTAACTCCAGCTGAACAGGACTGGATGCAACTTCATTTGGACCAATTAAGTTTTTTTATTTTGCTGCCTTTGGTTGTAAATAAACTATAGAATTTAGGTGTAGTAACCTTTTTTTTTTTAAATTTAAAATCATATTTCCAGTATATTTTCCCATAATTCCATGCTTTTTCTGTGCAGTGTGAGTAGTCTGTGTTTAACGTTCTGCTCTCCGGTGTGTTTCAGTGAGTTCACACTAAGTTCTGATGCTGATGCAGATCGAGCTCTGCTGTTGGGATTTGAGCTGCTGCTGGCCAGACTGGAATGTTGTCGCCTCCTGGATCTGCTGCTGGAGCACCAACTGGGACCACAGGTCAGAACTGGGATGTGTCTGCTTCCAGGTCGACACCCAGAGAAATCCAGCCAGAACACACCGAGACCAGGATAATCCAAACTTCCCATGTCCGCAGTCAATAATATTAGTCTTTTGTCTTCTAAATTAACAGATAAAATAATTACAGCTAGATGGCTCAGTTAAAGTCTCGCAGCCTCTTATACTCCCACCCAAATCTCACAATAATAGCGGTGCAACAGAAAAATTATCCTTTGTAGCAAGACAAACGAATCTTATGCATGAGCCAAAAACATTTTTTCACAACTCAGACCACAACAATATACAGTATTTTAACTGCTGAAATCAAATGTGAATTTCTTTTATGCAGTGGCTCTTCTAGAGCAGATTTACCAGAGGGGGCCGGGCAGGACCACAGAACCAAAGAATGAACCAATAAAAGGTCAATACCTCATGTTCAGCATGTGATGAGATCCAGTCCAGAGCTGCAGGTTTCAGAGCCGTGATCTAGCAGATCCACTGGGATCCTCTCTCAGTACGACTGAAGTCAAAAGAGCAATAATAATAATAAAAATAATAGCAACACCTTCACTTTGATTCATTGTTGAAGAAAAACTAAGAGAAAAGTAAAATGGTAAAATGGGCCCAAGGGAGAAATTAGTGACCGTTTCTGTTCCATGTCATTTTTAGACATTGATTTAGTTTCATCTGTTCAGATTAAGGGCCCAGGGCCGGTTCTACAGGGACACTGGTCCCTGTTGGACCCAGTCTAGAATCACCCATGCTAATATGCACATAAGCCAGTGACCATAATTTTGTGCCTGATGGATGAGAGAAGTGTCACCTACAGTCAGGGATGTGCACAGATAGACACTAGGTGGTGCTAGAGTATTGGCCCCTTTTTTTCCCCTCTGGATTAAAAAAAGTGCCCTTCTAAAAAAAAAATTTTCTACTCTGTATTGTGTGCCCTGTAATAATACATCTCACGTTACTAAGGTAGCCAGCGATTCCATTTGCCACACAAGATGCCATTTTTCTATTCTTGAATTACCTGCTCCCCACCCTAAGTGTCAGCACTGCGTAGAGTGAGCGTCTCTGTACTGATTCTGCTGTGACTTGGACAGAGTCGGAGAAGTTCCACCAAAATGGCTTCTGAAGCGCAGCGTCCCATTTGGCTGCATTCAGCTTTCCATCCTTGTCTTCTTCTCGGCAAAGTCCGAGAGGAAGTCCTGCCGGTGCAACCACATTGTTCACATTCCACACATTCCCAGTGGCAGTGGGGCTTGGGAATGTGTGCAGGTTCTCCTGCCTTCAACCTTCAGCAGATTATTCCATGGAATCCTAACCAGTTGGACTGATTAATCACACCTGATCTTATATTTGGACTGATTCTGCAGGAGTGGTTGGATGTTCTCCAAAGAAGTAAGCAGCCTTCTAAGTTGGTAGATCCCACAGAAAAGCAGACGGTGGCGGAGCAAAGAAAAGACAACGACGACAAGAGGAAGGAGTCGGATAAGAGAGAGGTATTACTGGAGGCTGGTTCCGGAATCGGGACGAGGGGAATATTTCTTCCAGATGGGTTTGACGTCTTCTAAAATAAAAAAAACTTCACCTCTGTTCTGTTCGTTTGTTTCCAGGAGTCCCAGCAACCTGAGTCCAGGCTTCCATCAGTTCCTCAGCCGAAGCCTCGGCGTCATCGCCCCAACGTAGACCAGTCGGACATGGAACTGCAGTGGCAATACCCAGACCTGGCCTTCAGGGGTCGCCCTCTGCTGCCAGACCAACCTCCCAAAGCAACCGCCACCATGACTGGCAGTGTACCTGACAGCACTTCTGTACTTCCAAAGACCAACCAGACCAAAGAGGACAGAGATGTTTCTCCATCAGTCTCCACTGGAGACGATGGCTGGAATGACTCCAGCTCCTTCAGGAACTCTGATGAAAGCAGAGCCCGTGATGGTGATGATGGTGATGATGGAGATGATGACCTGAGTGGTCCTCAAGCCATTTCTCTTCATATCACACTAAGAACAGGAGGCAAAGCAGAGGCAGGCAAGAAGCGAGGAAGAGTTCAGCCAACCTCAGAGACTTCTGATGTTGCACAGAAAACACCAAGTAAGAAACACCCACACGCACACACACACACACACACACAACCCGTCCAGAGACAGAGCCAGTTCAGCTTGTTCTCCCGCGGTCTGTTGACTCCATTGGACGCTGAGTGTTTTACCCACAGCATCCAACAGGGGTCATAATGACCCCACATGCACTATTACAAGTGTAGTTTTGGGAACTGACAATCTGACGGGACAAGCTGTCAGCCCACGACATTTCCCACACTCCTTCTTTCTAGTGTCAAAGGGACAGTATTATGTATTTCACAGTCACAAAGTGCCATTTTATAGTAAAAATCAAACAACTATGTTACCTTAAGTTGTTATAAAAATTATGTGTATATCGAATAAATTTGACTTCGAAAGTGACAGCGTCACTTTAAAAACTCCTGCTCTTTCTGAAACTCCACCTTCAGGAAGTCATCACGACCTCTCCCTTTAACCTCACTGCTGGTTGAAGTGGAGCTTAAAGAAGATTTTTATTGTTTTCACAACAGGCAGAGAGAATGTGGTGGCTGACAAACCGGAGTCTTCCTCGTTGAGCTCCATTGATGAAGAGCAGCAGCTGAGAGCGCTGGCGGAGCGGATGGGACAGCTTTCTGTGCAGGGAGATCAAGAGAAGGCGACAGGAAAAGAGGACGACGGGAAGGCAGAGGGCCGCAAGAAGGACAGACAAAAACAGAGGACCAACCTCTGAGAGGGCCCTTAAAGGGCTTTAAAATATTTAGCAATTTGTTTTAGCAATTTTTTATTTTTATTTTTTTTCACCTTGTTTGGTTTCATGACTATTTGAACCAATCGGATGCAGAGCCATGGGCAGCGTATCACCAGGCCACCGGGGCCAACCAGAGCAATCTAAGCTTTTTCAAGAATAGAATGTTGGAGCCATTTAATTTTGCTGGGTGTATTATATAAACAGGCTTTAAATATTCTAATAAATGCAATAATGATTTGTTGTTCAAATAAATATGCTGGTAATGTTTCCGGATCAGGATGATCTGCAGAGATCAGAAATAAAAACATAAAAGACGAACTAATTTGAACATCCAGAACCCACCCAGAAACATTTCTGCTGTTTTTGGCTTGGCCAAATGTCATCAAAAAATTTAAATGTTGGACCAATTTTACGTACAAAAAACTGTTGAAAAGATGATTTTACTGAGAACAGTCCAAACCTGGGACTGTTGGCCCCTCCACCTCAGTGCGGCTGAAATAATTTTGTTTCTTCTTGACTTAGTATGACGACATATAAAAATTTTTTTAAAGAGAAAAGAAAATTTCCACCAAAAAAAATCTCAAATTTTGAGATGCACAGAGAGATAGGCGGCTTCCCTTCTGAAGGGGAGGACAGAGAGAATGCCTTACAGAAAATGCAATCACTGTCTGGTTTTATGCAGTCTTCAGTCATTTGCGTACTCAGTTTTATCTTTGGTTCCTGTTTCTACTTTATATTTTTTTGCATTTTGAGGTTCTACCTGCAACCTGGTTACTAGCACAAAAAATTCTTCCCCAGTTTTAGGAATCGTCTTTTCTTGAAAACACTTCACCGCTGAAGCCAGAAGGCTCTCAGTTCTCATGGAAACAGAAACATGAAATGGACCACTTCCATTCAGGATTTTAAAAACATTTTAATTTAAGAAACAGTTTCAGGGGGAATGTTTGACACAAGCTGAGGTTATGTGTGTGTTTGAAGATTTTCCACTCAAAACAGAATATATATATATATATATATATATATATCGTTTTTTTCTCAAATAAACGATGATCCACAAGAAAACAGAAATAGACAAACTGTCTGCTCTGATGGTAAAGATGTGCAGAAAGTATTAATTATTACAGCAGCATGACTTCAAAATGAATACAGTACCAAACAAGAGTTTGAGTAGCAAAACCACAGTCTTAACAATCCTGTAATTATTATTACAGAAATGTTTCTTTAATTAGACTTTTTCAGATTATCAGAATTTCAATAAACTTCCAGTTAGTAACCATGACTACCCAAAGTATGTCCCTGGAGTTTAGGCTTGGACATGACCCAAGGAGGTCAGTTTTTGCAGGTTTTTTTACAGACATTTGGCTCTTGCAATAAAAATATTGTCAAAATTAATTCCACTATAATTTTCATATTTTTAGCAGAGAAGCATCATATATGTCCTCATATATAAATAAGCAGCTTCGCTTATTGGTCCAAAATTATCGAGTGTTGGGAAAAATCCTAAATAAAAATTTCCAAACATCCAAAGAGCTTAACCCGTAGTAACAAACGTCTCTGTGTGTGTGTGTGTGTGTGTGTGTGCATCAAGAGTTGGTAGCTGTTAGAATCTTCTCTCGGTGCTCCTCATACTTGTGCAGCATCTTCTGGAGGTCATAGTCGGCAGGAATCACCTGGAGGACACAGAGCAGACCCAGCTAACCACCACATCTCAGCCTGCCAGGATTTAACTAGGACATCGGCCCACAGTGTTCAGCTGGAAGAGCTGAATGGACAGCAGAGGTCCGCCTGCAGCAGTACTCACCAGAACAGGAGCAGGAACCGGAGCGGAGCTGCCCTTAATGAGCCAGTCTTCATGCAGCTGGTGGATGAACTCCAGGTACTCCTGGTGGAGACACACACACACACACACACACACACACACACACACACACACACACACACACACACACACAGAGGAGAGTAGAGACTGATGGCTATACAGTACGTAAAGCATTTTGTCTGAGCCAGAGGCGTGAAGCCAGGTCCTTACCAGTGGAATGACCATTTCCTCCTCTCTGCATCGCTGCTTCAGCCTCTCATAGCAGGTCTGAGGAGACGCCTGCAGGTAAACTGGAGCCAGTCAAACAGAGAACAAGAATCATTGCAAAGCAGAACACTCATCAGAACTTTAGAGTCTCAGAGTTCCAGTTTGCAGACACAATCTTCTCACCGATCAGGTCGACAGGGAGGGAAACGTTTGTGGTGATCCAATCGAACCACTCGTTCAGAACAATGTAATCCACCTCTGGCATTTTCCCACTGACAGAAAGGGAAGAATACAGACCCATCAGTCTGGTGACAGCATCGGATACCTGGGAACTAGTTCACTGTCGTCTACCAGGAGGCCACAGTTTTTAGAGCAGCCTCGTTGATTATCGGCCAGATCCACAACTGTACCTCCGGAAGAGATTCTCCACGAAGATGTGCTTGGCGCTGAAGATCGACCTCTCCATCATGGTGACCGGAGCCGTCTGAAACCAGAAACAGTTCCTCAGGTATCCACTATGCTTAACACCTGGAACTATAAGCCCATGTTCCCAGCTAGCAGCTATAAGTTAACAGCTCTTAACTAGCTGCTCCAAGCAAGCAGTTCCTAGTTAGCAGCTAATAGCTAACAGCTACAACCTATGAGCTCCTAGCTAGTGGCTCCCAGCTAACAGCAAGCTTACCGTGGCTGACAGGTGTTTATCCAGCATGGTGAGCTGAATATAAGTCTGCAAAGAGATTCCCCAGCGCTGAGGATCCTGGTACATCAGGGCCTGCAGAGACAGGACATGCTTAGAACTCACTGCAGGAGCTTCAGACCCTCTAGAGTTCTCCACAGTTGTTCCTGCCACCAAAACAAAATTCAGCTTATTTAGCATTGGGATTTGATGTGATAGACAAACACAAAGTAGCACACATAAACGTTAAGAGGAAAGAAAATTACACATGATTTTCTATTTTTGAATGACTAAAAATTCCAAACTGTATCTCCATCCATCCATTTTCTCACATACTTGTCCCTAGGCCAGTTGCGAAGGGTGCTGGTGTCCATCTCCACCGGTCAAAGGCGAGAGGCGGGGTCACCCTGGACAGGTCACCAGTTCATCACAGGACAATACAGAGACAGACAGGACAAACAACCATGCACACACACACTCACACCTAAGGAGAATTTAGAGAGACCAATTGATTTAACAGTCATGTTTTTGGACTGTGGGAGGAAGCCGAAGAGAACCCAGGCATGCACAGGAAGAACACGCAAACTCCATGCAGAAAGACCCCCTTTAACATGATACCCCTAAATAAATTCCTGAAGCCGAACCATCAGTCAGCCTCAGACATGGCGGATTTAGGTTTAAAGTCATCTTTTAATGGCACCATGCAGCATGTTCCCTCTGATTGGAAGTGATATTAACGTTTTGGACCGACCCAACCAGAGTTCGGACCAGAGAATCTGCAGTGGGGTCAGGACAGAGGTCTTACAACCTGCGCTTCCAGAGCCAAATGTGGTTCTTTGACCCCTCTCCTGCGGCTCATATAAACCACAGAATATCTGCAACAGAAAAACACTAATATGGATCCTAAGTAATTTTGTGGGGAGTTTTGTGTGTGTATGTTTTGTATCCATTTTTTTTGTCTGAGTCTTCACTTTCCATATTTATGGAAAGGGCTCAGCAGCTGGGCTCATTGTATGTCCTTTATTAAAGTTAAGAATTCATTTTTCCCTAAAATGTAAAAATAGAAATACATTTAAGAATAATGTCCTATGCTTTCAAATACGAAACATTTTATTTAGTACCCATTTAAAATAAATACTCTTTTTGTTTTTTGTAGAAAGCCACGTTTTAGAGGTTCCATGTTTGGTATTTTGTCGTGCTTTAAATAAATTGAACTGTCAAAAGATCTTATTTACCAGAAGATTGTGTCCACGGACGTCCCTCCATTTGGACACTGGTTCTGTCAGGACCTGGGACAGACAGGAAATGACAAGTTCTACATGGATCTGCTTCCTCCAGCTCTGAATCTTGACAGACTGGAACCTGGACTTTACCTGGATGTTGCTCGTATTGCTGAAATAATCCAGACACGTCGTCTTCCCGCTGGCGATATTTCCCTCAACACAGATCTGGAATCAGTGGACAGAGGCAGAGCTGTTGCAGGTTAAAGCCAGTAAAGCATCAGAGTCACGTGGTATCTGGAGACTCACCACTGTCCTCCTGCTGTCTCCGCTCCGCATCAGCTTCCCTTCAAAGGAAGACAACATGGTGAGGCAGAGACAGACGTCTGCTCTTGGTCTATGTTACATCAGCGGGGACATGTCTAACCACCGTCCGCCTCCATCTAAAGCTCAACACACACTAGCAAGGCGAGGACAGTTGGGCCGGCTTCAGTCTACGGTAGCCCGGACAGACCTGGAGTTCCGGTTCGGATTCCTCTGGTACCTCCGCTTTTAACAGTCCGAACCACAGGACGGAGAGCCGACCGGAAGTTGAGAAAGAACCGAGCAGCAGCTACTGTCATCTTCCATCACACTCACAACATCCTTTACACGTCTACTCCTTCTTCTTCTTCTTTTTATTTTATGGCGGTTGGCAAACAACTTATAGGTGCATTACCGCCACCTTCCAGACTGGAGTATAGATCAGATGTCATACCACTATAATCTTCCCATAATACCCGACTTCCTAAGAAAACTAAAAATGCTGTTAAATACTACATCCTCAGACGATTTTTGCAGCAAATTTTTAATATCTAATTTATTTCTATTTAACTCTCTGATTAACACCTCTCTTTCCCGACTATACTTATTACATTCTAGAAAAATATGCTGCACTGTTTCTGACTCTCCACAATAACTACACAAACCTGTACTATGCTTATTAATTATTTTCAAAGTACTATTTGACCCCTTATGCCCAAACCTTAATTGGGGCCTGCCCATAGCAATGCATAGGGAGAGCAGTGATTGACTTGCTCTCCCTATGCATTGCTATAGGGAGGTTCCATGTTTGGCATGGAACCTCCCTATACCAGACTGAATCTCAATGAAATTCAGTCTGGAGCTGATTTCAACAGGATTCAGCTAATGTACTGTTGTAGTGAACCAGATCAGTCATAGAAACATGGTGATGGATCTGGCAAGATCTTTAGTCATTGGACATTGGTGATAAATAGCTTACAACCCATCATTATGTGTAATACTTACCTGCAATAGGCCACTCAAACTGAGTGAGTCAGTGCATCTCTATAGGCAGGGCAATAGTATCTGCTTTTTATCACAGGGTTTAGAAGTGACTTTTGACAGCCAGAGCGTCAGTATTTTTGGACTACAATTTAGCTCAGCTTAGCATTGATGCTAATATTAAGCATCGGAATACTTTTCTTACTTATTAGCAACATTTCGTATAGTGAATGGAGTAAGTAATGACAGACAACATACTAGTGATGCCAAACATGATACTGATAGCAATCATGCTAACATTAGCATTTTAGCTAATTTCACCTTATGCATTAATTTTAACAAAATTAATGGTGCAAGTACAGCTTCAACATGTTTCTGACTCTCCACAGGTTTTTGACTACAATTTAGCTCAACTTAGCATTTACGCTAATGTTGAGCATCAGAATGTTTTTCTTACTTATTACCATTGTTTCATATACTGAATGGAGTAAGTAATGACAGACAACATGCCAGTGATGCTCCACATGCTATTATTAGCATTTTGGCTCATTTTAGCTTATGCAACATACTAAATGGTACAGTACAGCTTAGTGAACATGCTTCTGACTCCCCGCAGGTTATTTGTATTCTAGTAACTTCTTGCTTCTCTGAACGTCGAAGTGCTCTGAAGGGTGATCTGTCGCGATAGAACTGTGGAGCAGATCAGAGAAAATCCTGTCTGCCAGCTACATTCAAGAGAGAAATTCCCTTGTGATATAGAGTGATTGCATCACTGCTGATGTCATTGATACCATTGGAACTGAACATTTTATCCACCTTCATGAGAAGCTTACTGGGGAAACGATAATGGGTCTTACTTCTGGCGGCTAGTAAAAGTAGCAGTATTTCATTGTAATTTATAGGGTTTTTGGCTAATCTATATTCATGATAGAAGTTACATCTCTTTTGTCGGTTAATACACTGTGCAGCAAGGCAGTATATTAACATTAGCATAAATATTAGCATTTCACTGCTCCCCATTAGCATTTTTCCTAAAAACAGCTTTTATCTATTTTTCTTATTTATTAGTCACCCTTAGTATACTGAATGGAGGAAGAAAATGTAAAACAACATGCTAGTGACAGCATTTAGGCTAATGTTAGCAATTTGGCTCATTTTAACTTGTAAACTAATTTTAACATACAGAATGGAGTAAGTCCATGTTACTGAACATGTTTGTGACTCTCCGCATGCTATTGAGTACATTGCAGCTTACTTCAGCATTGATGCTAATTTGTAGCATCAGACGGGCACACTTTGGCAGGCCCATTTAAATTTCTTCAGAAATGTTCTAGTCTGGATATAACATCTTCTTCTTTTTTATTCCTATTATCTTTCCTACATTCCCCTACTTTTTTTAAATGCTTTAATAAATTCTTGCCTTTTCTTCTCTATCCCATAGTTCTTGCCATTTCTTTTTAATATACATTTTACTTATACTTTTGACCTCATTTTTGCTTATTTTGAGATTTACTTCAACATTATCCTTTTTTGCTGCACTTTTAGCAAATTTATTAGCCAACTAATTTCCTACTATTCCAATATGAGCAGGAATCTAAATTAACTTAACCAGGGATCCATATTTTTTAATTCTAAAAATTAATTGATTAATATCCAATATGATATCTTGTCTTGTTTCTGAATTATGTTCTAAAATACTTATTATTTATACTTATTAATGCACTACTTGAATCTGAACAAATCAATATCTCCTTCTTTCTCGTTTCCTCACTCCATTCTAGAGCCATTAATATAGCCATTAACTCACCCGTGTAAACTGTCAATCTATCTGTTACTCTTTTATTTTTCATAATATTTAAGTCCGGAATTATAAATGCTATTCCAATTTTATCATTTAACATTTTAGAAGCATCTGTATATACTTGTAAATACTCAGCATATTCTTTCTTTATATACCTTTCCACCTCTTTTTTTTCTATTTGTCTGCCTTTTTCCAATAAACTTAAATCAACTTTAGCTTTTCCACTTAACCAAGGTGGAGTATCAGGAATACTCACCACAGGACTAATTAAATAATGATTTATTCCTATCTCACTTATCTCATTATTAATAATCCATCCAAAACTATTAATTTTCTTATTTTTTTATTTTTTCTTGACAAGGTTGTAACATAACATTTGGAGGATAATTTTCCTTATGTCTTTTAACATTTGCCCAACAATTTATGTCTAGCTGTTTTCTTCTGAACTCTAATGGCTCAAGTTTTTTCTTCTTTCTGGCGTTTTTTAAATAATGAAAGTGTGCAATACCGCCACCGTCTGGTCTGGAGTATGAACTGGAGCTAATGCCGTTGATTATAAGGTTTTACATCACACATCTGAAAATGGATTGGGTACTTTCTTAAAAATTACATCATGATTATCATATATAAAGCCTTACTTTGGTGACAGAAGCATAAGTAGGTAAAATGGATTAACTTATTGTTGGTTATAGCTTCTAGAAAAGTACAAAGTCTTATGAACAATTCAGTCTCACCAGCTAAGCCTCACAATAGGCTGTTCTTTGTTCTTAAAAGGACAATGAGTGAACTGTTTCAGGGACATATTTGGACTGGCAGTCGACTGGGTAACATTCTTAAAATAGTTTAGAGAGACGCACCCATTTTCATACCTGTTAGCCCGGTACGTGTAAACTCCAAAACCTCTGAGAGCCCATCGCAATCAGATCTGCTGATAACTTCCAGCTAATGCGCTGCACCTGAGGTGAGCTTTCATTTCAACCTTCTGTTTTTGATTATCATAAACCAGTTGGGTCCCACTGATCGTCCATGTCCTCTCAAAGGAGATGAAAGCCCAGGTTCTGTTGCTACTCCTTGTTGTTGTCGGAGTTGAGTTGATGTCCGTCCATTCCCATGGGGACTCACCAGGTACAGTCCTTGTTTTAGCCTTTCCATAATTCGCATGAAACTTGAGGATTATTACTGAAACTTTTGTGTGATCTTGGTGTCTCAGTTGTTCCAGAAGATGTGGCCCTTGCAGAAATGAGAGGGGAACAGGGAGAAGTGAAGCCTGTGCCCCCTGAACCAATCACCGAGCGTTTCTCAAAATCTTAAAAGTTTTCTCAGTGAGTGTAAAAATGATTGCTTTCTTTCACTTTCATTTTCTTTCCAAAACATTTCAAACATTCACAATAAAATGTTTCTCCCTTCCAGATGCCGTGGTGATTTTTTTTATTAATGTTTCAGATCATCAAACAGGTTTTAAGTTAGAAGTTAAAGTTAACCTGATGATTATTAATTTATTATGGAGTAAAAGCTGTGCAAACCAATCTGGTGCTATGTGAAAAAGCATGAATTTAGACCTAACAACTGAAACATTTTGGTTATAATTTCTAACTGTAAGCTACTTGAAAATGTGTTATGGTTTTGCTGAAATGTGTTTGTGCTGTTTGTAATTATGTTTTATTTTCTTCTAGTTGCAGGAATGAAGAAATGGAGAAAAGAGAGGGAAAAAAATCTTTCCATTTTTGCACCTAATTACTAGCCAAAGCTGCTCATGTGTTTGTGATATCTGAGAACGTTGTTCCTTTTATGTACACCTCGGATTTGATTTTAAAAAAATGCAAAAACATTGTCATAAAACATGTTCCTACAAAGACTGCATTGTACTCAACTAAACCATAATTACAAAATAAAATGTTAATCTTAGAATTCTGCTTCTGTTTCTTGGAAAGGAAAGGTTTGAAGGGTGCAGCAGCCTGAATTGTTTGTTGTTGTTGTTTTCTTTATGTAAGATATTACATATATGGATATTAGAATGAATTATAAGTTAGTTAATGAGGCCAGATGAGAAAATTCCTGGCTCGACTGCTGGAGGGACTGGTAATTTGTAAAAACACAGAAGACCGAATAGTGTAAAATTAGTGAAGTGTATTAAATAATATTTACAACAATATATACAGAGAAGTACTTCAAATAGTCCATGAAATATGGTTTTTTTTTTTCTTTATCCAAGGCAACATTGAACAATTCTCTTTGATGGAAGTGATCAGGATGATGGAAAAGGATCCAATTCAGTCCAGTCCAGAGTAAGAATGAAAGTGTGGCTGTGGGTTGGAATATCTCCTACCAGACAGGAAGGAGTTGAACGGATGTGGCGTTTCTCTTGATTCGATGGATGGTTAACTTGCCAGTCTGGTTTTCTTGGCAACAGACAGGAGCAGATCCTGTCTCCTGGCCCGGAACAAGGTCTGGAATAGGATCTTCCACAGGAACCTGGCTTGTGTAAAACAGACCTGATAATTCATAACCCATTGGAACCATGCCTGCCCTGATCTTCTGAAAGGAGGACATCACAGCCACTACACCTTTCAGCAACTTTCTACTGCAGTAGAAAGTTGGTTTCACGATCACCACAGAAAAGTGATCTTGTTTGAAGTTGTTGGGTCATCTGCTAATTGGAGCACAGACAGAAAAACAATCACAAAACAAACCATGTTTTAGGGACTAATCAGTGTAATGATGAATCAGTATCATAAATGTCTTACCTCAAGAATGTAAAGGACAGCGTCACTTCCATGGTGCTGCTCCCTTTTGAATGTATGTTGCTCCCCTCTAACCCCACACTGAAATGACACCAGGATTAAAATTGATAAAATATATATCAGACGAAAAACTTTAAGAGGCTTGAGAATGAGGCAGAGGTTCCCTTTCCAGCAGGAAAACAACCCACAACATATACGTATGAAATTGAAGAGCCTAATTAAAGTCCAGAGTGTCCAGTCCAACAAAGATTGACCTGCTTTCCAAGGAATAATGGGCAGATATTTCATTCTCTACTTTAGAGCTGCAAAACTATTAGATTTTTGCACAATACTGTGAAATTGTCTTCCATTTACCTGTGATGCACTAATTTTGTTTTGGTCTGTCACTTAAAATCTGAGATACCTGTTTGTGGTTGTAATGTGAGGAAAATGTGAAACAGACAAAAGGGTATGAATTCTTTTGTAAAACACCTTTCACTTCAATATGTTTGTATTTAATCAGTGAGTTGATAAGAGAAATAGGCCACTCTAAGAGCATGTGTGCAAAGGGCAGGGAATTCAGAGTTACAGGTTAATCCATTTCAAATGTTTGTATTTTTATGTTTCTTGCATTACACTCTTCACTCTGGAATAACCATGTGTGATGCCGAGAAGATGCAGACTCTAAACCCAAATGTTAATTGTATGAATTTGAACTCGAGTCGGTCACTGCGTTTTGAGAAAGGCATGTTTCATAGAAGAATGTTAGCATAGCTGCCAATGACGGCAGATAAACGATTTCCCTGTAATTATAAGTTGTTTCTCCATCCTTAGCATATTTAGCAGTGAGTCAATGAAGTTGAATGACAGCACTAAGACCCTCCTACTGGTTCTGATTGGTTGTTTTTGGTCAGAACAATGCAGTACTTTAAATAGTAATAGTAGTTCAGGAAGGAGGTGGAGGAGATTGATTGTTTTCAATGATTATCTGTCTCATAACAAACTGTCATGACATAGTGACACAGCTTTAACAAATATGGAGAAAAAATATTTTTTATTAAAGTTATTTACTGCAGCCTGAATAAAATGCAACTACATAGCATTTTTGAGAAGTCTGAATTGCTTTATATGTATTTTGCACGTTGCCTATGACTGCTGCTCATGGGGAAGGATATTTCAGTAATCTAAAACTAATAGAAAAAAATTAAGCAATCTACTTGCATACTGTATGTGGACTGTTGCATGTAAAATTGTAAAATTTGGTTCAATACTGATATTGTGCTAGTATCGGTATTGAGCCAAAGAAAGCAAGTTGCAAGCCTTTAAAATTGTAAAAGATTTTATGGGTCAAAAAAAGACTCAAAAAATTGTAACAGCAGCTGCGCAGGGGGACCCAATCTAATATTTTGTCAGGAGGCCCAGAATTCCTGGCTGGTTCCAGCTGTCAGCAGAAGCTCAGAAGTGAAGTTAAAAGCTGAATGATGCCTCATATCAGGAAAAGGAGTCTGAAAACAAAGAATCAAAAGAGCTCTGTGAAAAAGGGGAGTTTTAAAGACAGCACTCATCTTCCAGAGAAGCAATCTACTAACTGCAGTGCATTCTGGGTAAAAGTGGCAGACAAGTTTGTAGTTCCCATCTGATTGAACAATTCCAGCTCTTGGCAGGGCTCAGAAGTGAGCATAAAAGCGGAACCAAGTTTCATGTCAGAGAAACTGAGTTATAAAATAAAGAAATAAAAAAGAAAATAAAAGAATGTGATGAAAAAAGGGACTCCACAATCAAAATTCCAATCTTCAGAATAAGATACGAGCAATAATCCAGCATCCAGTGGAAGTGAGCTGAAGAAATAAAATAAAACATGATCATCCTTGTTATCCTGTTCAAAAAGAAATAAAGCAAGTAATTAAAATGTTCTGAAAATAAAATAAAATACTGACCTTTTATTTACTGGATGCCATTTTTATATTTTAGTTTATATAAACTTGCATTTTGGAACAATGCAAGAACATAAATGAACCATATTTGTATAAAACTGTGTATGTGAAGCTCAGTTTGATTAACCATCTGTAACAACAAGAAAGAGATATGGTAAAACACAATGGGCATCGAGGTAAGGTACTGGCCTTACCTCGATGCCCATTGTGTTTTATCAAATCTCTTTTTGGATTTGATAAAACACCAAATGTGTGGAATGTGTCTGGGAAAAAACAAGTTCCTGCAAGGAGGAGCCATAATGTTACTGTGTGTGAAATTCCCACCACACTTTCTCAAGAGCTAAAACATGACAAAAACAATATAACAGCAGAACTAGCATTAAACATATTTTAACAGTATGCAAAACACAAAACCATATTAACATTTCATAAAATGCATAAATATATGCAAATGCAAGTATGTCAGTTATGACATCACTCTCTCTGTGATGTCATAATACCATTCTCTTGTTATGACATCATAAAACAGTCTTAAGTACTTGAACTTTCTTTCAGTCAAGCACTAAAGACTTGCAACTTGCAAAACGTGTACAATGGAGGATCCACAATTTCTTGAGGAACTCGAACAATTTTATATAAGGGTACAACGAAGAAGATTACATAGTTTAAATGCAGAAGAGCTGCTGGAAGAAATGGCAGAGCTAATGCAGAAAATTAAACGATTTTATAATTTGGACGAGTCGGAAGAAGAAGAGATGAGAGAGGCTGTATTGCAACATCTAAGACCAGAAATGAGGCATCAGCAGCAGCAGCAACCATCCTCGAGTATGTGGACTTTCCTGTCCGACTGCGGAGAGTCTTTCATGAGCGGCTTTACTTTTGGCTTGGGGTTTGGCACAGCTGCAGGAATAGCACTGGCTGTGTACAAACTCTTTTCGTAAACACTCATGAAAATGGATGGTGCTTGTGGGAGGGGGTTCCCGATGATCTTCAGTTGCAGATTCTGGCTCTTGGGACGTGGAATGTCTCTGGGAGGTTCCTGCCTCAAGTGGAGGAGTTTAAGTATCTGGAGATCTCGTTCACAAATGAGGGAAAAGGTGAGCAGGAGATCGACAGGCGGATTGGGGCAGCGTCTGCTGTGAAGCAGGTGCTGTCCCAATCTGTAGTGGTGAAGAAAGAGCTGAGTCACACAGCGAAGCTCTCGATTTACCAGTCGATCTTTGTTCCCACCTCATCTGCGGTCATGAGCTGTGGGTCATGACCGAAAGAACGAGGTCCCAGATACAAGCGGCCGAAATGAGTTTTCTCCGCAGGGTGTCCAGGTTCTCCCTTAGAGATAGGGTGAGAAGCTCGGTCATCCGGGAGGGACTCAAAGTAGAGCCACTGCTCCTCCACTTCGAGAGGAGCCAGTTGAGGTGGCTCGGGCATCTGGTAAGGATGCCTTCTGGACGCCTCCCTGGTGAGGTGTTCCGGGCACGTCCCACCGGGAGGAGGCCCCAAGGAAGACCCAGGACACGCTGGAGGGACTATGTCTCTCGGCTGGCCTGGGAACGCCTTGGGGTTCCTCCCGAGGAGCTGGAAGAAGTGGCTGGGGAGAGGGAAATCTGGGCCTACCTTCTGAAGCTGCTGCTCCATGACCCAGAAACAGCAGAGGAAAATGAATGGATGGACAAAGGTTTTTGTTATCCTTTTTGTTATCTTTTGAGGATGAGGAGGTTCTACAAACAACTCTACAGATAATTTTTCACTTTCACTTGCTTTGCCTGACCTGTGGAGAGTCAAACAGAGTTGTTTACTCTGTTTAATTCCCTGAAATTGATTTACTTACCTGGGCATTACATTGTTTCTTCGGTGGAAACTGAAACGCTGGGTAAGCCTCGCTGTCTTCCTGCAAAAAAGGAGGAGAAAGGTTACTGATCTGACAAAATTAATACAAACATGATAAAAGAAAAGACAAAATAGATTCCTCAAAGTGAGGTCCTTATCTGGGGTCTTGGGACTTTCTGTTTGGTCTTTTGGACCTTCTTTCCTGCAATGAAGAGAAAAAAAGACATTACTCACCTGGAATGTATTTCTTCTTTTTGTAATGGACAACCAGGTTGTTTATTTGTGATTTGGGGTTTTTGTTTAGTTACCTGCAGCATCTCCTGAATTGGGTGGTTCATTTGCAGGTACTGGTTATAAAAAGTTTTATATACTTTTATTGTAATGTGGGCTGCACAGTGGTGCAGTTGGTAGCACTGTTGCCTTGCATCAAGAAGGGTTCGATTCTCGGCCCTGGAAGACTCCATGTCTTTCTGCATGGAGTTTGCATGTTCTCCCTGTACATGCATGGGTTCTCTCCGGGTACTCCGGCTTCCTCCCGTAGTCCAAAAGCATGACTGTCAGGGTTAATTGGTTTCTCTAAATTTTCCCTAGGTGTGTGTGCATAGTTTTTTTGTCCTGTGTCTCAGTGTTGCCCTGCGACAGACTGGTGACCTGGTCTCTTGCCAGGGACGTTAATTCTCATCAACTTGTTGTTTGTACTCATTGATTTAAATGAACAAAATAAAAACGGGAACTATTTGAAAGTGGTGAGGATTTCGGCTGGTAAAAAGTTTAACATTTTATCATGTCCAGACACTACGCCGTTTCTACTGAAGCAAACCGAAAAGTTTTGAACAGTACAACTATGTCAAGTAATGACAGTCTTGTGTATAGTTAGTATATTGCTGCTGTTGTATGCAGTAAAAACAAATAAATTTTGCTGACAATATCTTGGATGAGTTTAGGAATATTGTTTACCGTGGAAAAGTCTTGACCAAATACATTATTCATATATACCTTTTAATGTCAAGACATTTTTTCATTTAGTTTATGTACAATTAAATGCATTTAAGGTTATATGCTAGAACAGTGTTTCTCAACCTTTTTTGGGCCAGCGCCCCCCCCAGCCTTTATCCAGGTCCCTCACCGTCCCCCACCAAAAATAATTTCCCAGAGAACAAAAAAGTCATGGGAATAGAAATTATTTTCACAGGCGTCTATGAAAAATTTAATGAACATTCAAGTTAAAATTGGTAGGCCTAAGAGCAGCCAATCAGAGTGGAAATAATATTCATATTTTGTGCCATTTTCTAGTTGTTAAATATTTCACAAAATGACCAGATCAAAGATGTTCAACATGCCAGTTTAAACTTTGATCAATTTGCAAAACGACTGAGCTCTGCAACATTAAAACATGGATAGAACTGTAACTACATTAATCATAGCTCTTCTTCTCTTCAGTGTTTCTGTGAGTTTCTGGTGGTGCAGCTCTGTGCTGCCTTCAGGAGAATGGGACATCAGAGTATCATCCATAAAACTTCACCCTCATGGCGTCTCATGGCGTTTATTGTGCAAACCAGAGCTTTCAGTGGAAAAACAAAAGTTCCAGATCCTTTTAATACCATACAAATATGAGACAGAAACATGGATTATATCTTTATATAGACCTGTCTATTGATTTATAGATTAATAGTTTTACTGGACAGAAATTACAAAGAACAAATCTGGTTCAAATCCTAATGAGTCAAATTGAAAGTGTCATGGAGTCATCAGACTCATGACATTAACACTGACATGAAAAATAATATTGAAGAAATAAATACATCAAATCTAATTAACACTATAAAATGAACGCTCTCTATCGTGGTATCACCCATGGAGGGATTTCTTTATTTAAATGGGTTCATTTTTCAGAGGGATACACAGTGAGGGTGTCGTGATTTTAGCTACCAGTAGCAGGAGAACAGAGCTGCGCCAAGACGCTAACAGAAGCTACAAACACTGAACAGAAGAAGAGCTGCCATCAATACAGCTGCAGCCAAGCATGATTTAATGTTACACAATACAGTTTTACCAAGTTGCTCAAAGTCTAAACTGGCATTGTTGTGTATTTAAGGTATAAAATTTACCTTCGACCAAACGCCCCCCAAAGGCATCCCAGCGCCCCCCTTTTGTAAAAATGTCCGCCAGCGCCCCCTGGGGGGCGGTACCGCACTGAATAAAGTCCCCTTTCAAAAACAAGAAAAAAAAAGTACAAAAATAGGGTATAATTTTCTTAAAATAAGAAAAATTATCTGCCAACAGAACAAGAAAATTTATCTTGTCAAGATTTTCTAAAACAAGAAAAAATATCTAACCAAGATAAACCTACAATATCTTAAAATTAGTGTATTTTTACTTAAAACAAGCCAATTTTACTTATACGAGTAAGATATATTATCTCATTTTAAGAAAAATTATCTCAAGTAAAGAAAATGTTACTTGACACTGAATTTCTTGAAATAGTGTAAAATTTTCTTATTTTAAGAAAAATGTTCTATGTATTAAGAAAATAAATCTCATATATTCTATTTGTATTAGTAAAATTGGCTTGTTTTAAGTACAAATACACTAATTTTAAGATATTTGTAGGTTTATCTTGGTTAGATATTTTTTCTTGTTTTGGAAAATCTTGACAAGATAAATTTTCTTGTTCTGTTGGCAGATAATTTTTCTAATTTTAAGAAAATTATACCCTATTTTTGTACTTTTTTTCTTGTTTTTGAAAGGGGACTTTTTGCAGTGATATACCTAAATCTAGTTTATTTTTATTGTTGCATAGGATTAAAATATATATTTTGTCACAGCTTTACTCAAGGTTCTTATGCTAAGACAAAAATCCAAAAATTGATCCTGTGAATACTGGAACAAGATATGTTATTGGCTTGCTGAAATGAAGACATGAGTTCAATTACTTTTAACATCTTTATTACGTTTAAGTTTCACATAAACACAATAAAACATGACTTCTGGTCAGAATTTAAAGTCTGGATGGGCATCTGATTCTGAAACAATCCTGTAAAATGACAGAACAATGACGATCTGACACATCTGCCGCACTAAGAGTCAAGCAAACCAAATTGTCCAAAGCAAAAAAAAATCTTGGGATTAGATGTCAACAATAGGAGCTACCTCCGCAATGAACTTCTTCCAATAAGCCATAGCCTTTTATATGTGAAGTCTTGCCTCAGTTACGGACGCCGTTCTCAAGACGTCTGTCAGCAGCACAGAGAGGAGTGGCCCCACACACGGATGCTGAAAGGTGTAGTGGCTGTGATGTCCTCCTTTCAGAAGATCAGGGCAGGCATGGTTCCAATGGCCAGTAGAAAGTTGGTTTCACGATCACCACAGAAAAGTGATCTTGTTTGAAGTTGTTGGGTCATCTGCTAATTGGAGCACAGACAGAAAAACAATCACAAAACAAACCATGTTTTAGGGACTAATCAGTGTAATGATGAATCAGTATCATAAATGTCTTACCTCAAGAATGTGAAGGACAGTGTCACTTGCAATTCCCAAAGTTTCTTGTAGATGGTGCAATACGTGATTGACGATGTGTCTGGCATAGGCTTCACCATGGCAACAGTTTGGTTTACTTGAAAAATAAAACAAGTCTTATTTTAGTTTATGTGCTCAATTACAATATTACAGTGGTGTGAAAAAGTGTTTGCCCCCTTCCTCATTTCCTGTTTTTTTGCATGTTTATCCCACTTAAGTGTTTCGGAACATCAAACCAATTTAAACAATAGTCAAGGATAACACAAGTAAACACAAAATGCAATTTGAAAATGAAGGTGTTTATTACTAAAGGAGAAAAAAAATCCAAACCATCATGGCCCTGTGTGAAAAAGTGATTGCCCCCCTCGTTAAAATATACTATAACTGTGGTTTTTAACACCCGAGTTCAATTTCTCTAGCCACACCCAGGCCTGATTATTGCCACATCTATTTTCAATCAAGACATCACTTAAATAGGAGCTGCCTGACACAGTAAAGTCCACCAAAAGATCCTTAAAAGCTACACATCATACCGAGATCCAAAGAAATTTAGGAACAATTGAGAAAGAAAGTAATTAAGATCTATCAGTCTGGAAAGGGTTATAAAGCCATTTCCAAAGCTTTGGGAATCCAGCGAACCACAGTGAGAACCATTATCCACAAATGGCGAAGACATGGAACAGTGGTGAACCTTCCCAGCAGTGGCCGGCCTCCCAAAATTACCCCAAGAGCGCAGCGACGACTCATCCAAGAGGTCACAAAAGACCCCACAACAACTTCCAAAGAACTGCAGGCCTCACTTGCCTCAGTTAAGGTCAGCGTTCATGCCTCCACCATCAGAAAAAGACTGGGCAAAAATGGCCTGCATGGCAGAGTTCCAAGAAGTAAACCACTGCTGAGCAAAAAGAACATTAAAGCTTGTCTCAATTTTTCCAAAACACATCTTGATGATCCCCAAGACTTTTGGGAAAACATTCTGTGGACCGATGAGACAAAAGTGGAACTCTTTGGAAGGTGTGTGTCCCATTACATCTGGCGTTAAAGGAACACGGCATTTCAGAAAAAGAACATTATACCAACAGTAAAATATGGTGGTGGTAGTGTGATGGTCTGGGGCTGTTTTGCTGCGTCAGGACCTGGAAAACCTGCTGTGATAAATGGAACTATGAATTCTGCTGTCTACCAAAAGATCCTGAAGGAGAATGTCCGACCATCTGTTCGTGAACTCAAGCTGAAACGAACTTGGGTTCTGCAGCAGGACAATGATCCTAAACACACCAGCAAGTCCACCACTGAATGGCTGAAGAAAAACAAAATGAAGACTTTGGAGTGGCCTAGCCAAAGTTCTGACCTAATTCCTATTGAGATGTTGTGGTATGACCTTAAAAAGGCCGTTCATGCTCGAAAACCCTCTAATGTAACGGAATTAGAACAATTCTGCAAAGATGAGTGGGCCAAAATTCCTCCAGAACGCTGTAAAAGACTAATTGCAAGTTATCGCAAATGATTGGTTGCAGTTGTTGCTGCTAAGGGTGGCCCAACCAGTTATTAGGTTTCGGGGGCAATCACTTTTTCGCACAGGGCTATGATGGTTTGGATTTTTTTTCTCCTTTAATAATAAACACCTTCATTTACAAATTGCATTTTGTGTTTACTTGTGTTGTCCTTGACTATTGTTTAAATTGGTTTGATGTTCTGAAACACTTAAGTGTGACAAACATGCAAAAAAACAGGAAATAAGGAAGGGGGCAAACACTTTTTCACACCACTGTACATGAATTCAAGATGGCAAGAAAGTTATTTTAATTAAATCAAACAAGGACTACTTAAATTCACCAATCAAAAATAGTGTTTAAAATATCCTGGTAACAGTGTGGAATATCTAACCTAGGCTTTTAGACTCATTGCATTTAAGTTTTTAAATTACAGCACATCAAACACCCTCAGTTAGTGAAATACTAGGTGGAATTGCCCTTTAACCATTTCCCGAATCAGAAGCTATATGAGAAGCCACCTTAGCTATGTTAAAAAACGGAAGCTACCAAGAACTCGTGTCGATATTATTTTTAAGCCACAGCTATTGTGGTTAATAACTGTTTAAAGCTCATATTCACAAGAGCGGCTCTTTAACCGCGGATGAAAATTGGCATTTCACGACATGCTAACTAGCTTCAGTTAGCTTATCTTAGAAAGACAGACTTTAAACCCACCCCTCAGTACAGCAGCTGTAGGGTCTATACACGTAAAAAAGTCCTCCATCGTCATTCATGTCCAACCGAGATTAGAGAATTTCCAAAAGAAAATCTTATAAAAGTACAGTAGATAAAAGCTTAGTTAGGCTGTTACAACTGAATTAACCGTTAATCAGGGCAGTTAAATGATCTCTGGCGTTGCCGTTAGCGATGTGCGGATTGATACTGAAATATCGATTCTTCCGATACCAGAACGTAATTCTTTAAAATCTATTGTCAGATCCAAGGACCAATACTTTCAACACTTTAGTAATTTGAGATAATGTAGATTAACTAGAGTACGTTAGAAAGTAACTAAATTATTGAGATCTTGCCTAAATGAAACGTTGCTAATGGGAACTACTTTTTCTTCCGCTTGGTAAGTATGTAATGTGTAAGGACGTAATGCCCAAGCGCAGCGTGCTGCTGACGCTCACTCACTCAGAAATGGACATGTTGACAGATTATTAAAAAAAAGTGACATGGAGCTATTTCAGCTGTCATTTTATAGTAGTTTTAATAATTAAACAAGGATGTATTTAATAGGGTTATTACTTTACTAATTTTCTTTTTTTTAGTTTGCAACTCGATTTTTACGTTTTGTATATTTCAGCTGAATTAAAATAGTTTATAGTAAACGAGATTGTTGTCTCAATGTACTTCTGAGTTTAAAATGAGTGCATCAGAGTACATTGTGTTCTTTTTATGAAGCCAAGATATGGATTACATTTATTTTTTTATTTAATTAAGAAACAAATTAACTGTCTTTGCACAAAGTATGGGATCTGTATTGCCAATACCAGCTTAAATTTTACTCGGTATTGGATCGGAAAGAAAATCTGTTGTATCGAACATTAATACTATCTCCCTGCCATTTTGGGCACTTTCCCATTTGGATTGTATGATGTCATAATTAAATAAAACAAGGACTACTTGTTATTGTTAGTTTGAACAATAAAATATTGTTCAAACTAATATTAATAACTTATAAAGTAAGAATTTGAAATATAAACCAAAAGTTAAAATATTTATCATGACATTGAGCTAATCAATATTGTTGATTCTAATCTCATTGTGTGGAAAACCAGCCATTTCAAATCACACATCAATAGAAATTTCATGACATGTCAGTAAGAGGTTGCATCAAGAAGATCAAATTAAGAAGGTCCTTAGCAGATGGAAACATGCCAAGAATTATCTTGATATATAAACTGATATTGTTTCTGAAATTGTTGTGTTAAATGTCAATCGTTTAAATATTAAATTATAATTTCCTGTACACTCTGCCAACTTATACAAGAATATAAGTTCATGGTTTTTTTTAAATTTTTCATTGACAATAACACAAAGGATTCCATTTGGACATAGTCTGTTTTAATTATCTGAATACATTTAATTAAGTATGTGATTTCGCTTTCTGTGCTTGAAATAAGAAATTTTTACTTATATTAAATAAGTTCTAGACTTGAAGTTTGATTGGTAAATATTGATATTCTAGATTCTAGCACATATTTACTCATAATAAGTAATATTTTCTTAACATTAAGCTTTTATATCTTACTGAGATAATTAAGTACAAAAACACTTAAAATAAGAAAAATATTCTTACATAAATCCCTCTTGGTGAGAAAAATTATCTTGTCAGAAAGAAAACAAGAAAAATCTCCTTAATTTAAGATATTTAATCTTACTAAGATTTCAGTTTTTGCAGTGTGAGTCTTAACATCAAAAATCATTATATTAATATAATCTATACATGTACATGTTTTTTTTCTTCTTTTTACTATAGTAAATAGGTTCACATTATAAACTCGTGAGTAGTCAATATTCATTTTTAAATGTCTTAATATTCCATTTTAGCACACAATAGAAATAGTATTTCACCATCCAAAATACTTTTCAGTTAAATGCCTCAAAGTGACATAGAAACACTCAAATAAGTTAGTTTGCACTGACAAAAAGAGCCCAAACAATATCATGGAAACTAGCGCTAGCATGCTGGCTCCCAAACAAGAAAACACTCAAGTTGCCTCTTGTCAAATAGCAGCTCACTGTGATTTTTTAATGCCGTTTCCCGTCCTTTTTTTCAGTACTACTAAGATTCTCCATAAATCTTTTGATTTACCTGACATTTTCTTAATGGTATTCCAAACCCTGTCTAATGCCGTATTTTTCTTCAATGACTCACATTAATTTCTCCAATAATCCCTCTTAGCATTTCTTATAATCTTCCTGACTTCTGCTTGTTTTCTCTTATAGTTTATTAGATTTTGGAAGCAAATAATTTTTAAAAGATTTTTATAGGCCTTGTTTCTTATTCTAATTGCTATTGAACACTCTGGAATCCACCAAGGAACTATCTTCTTCTTTTTAACACCTTTACTTCTAGGAATGACTGATTTTGCTGCATGAACAATACTATTACTAATTTCTAAATTAAATTCATTTACTGGTTTATTTATATCTATATTTACCATATTAATTCACTTATTTTTTTTTATAGTTTTCCCAATTTGTATCCAGAATCTCCATTTCCCTTGACTTACTACTTGTTCTTCTTCTATATCCATTTCTACTTCAACAAAGATTGGATAATGGTCACATCCTATTGTACTATTTTTATAAACTTTCCAGCTGCAACTATCCGCCAAAATATGCGATACCAGTGTCAGATCAATAACTGATTCTCTACCTCTTATCAAATCTACCCTAGTGGCTACACCATTATTTAACACTACCATTATTTAATACCATTTCTTTTTCTTCAATCACTTCTTCTAAGACTTAACTATTATAATCATCTTGTTCTCCCCATAAAGTACTATGTGCATTAAAATCCCCACACCAAATTATTTTCCCTCTCCAGTGTCTAAGGATTGTTTCAAGTTTTGATTTATCTATTTTTTTACAAGGATTATAATAATTTATTTTAATAATTCCATTATTTGTCCAAACTTTAACCGCATTCAGTTCTAGATCTGTATTTATTTGCATTTGAATAAATTTTATGTTTTTCTTTATAAATATAGCGCATCCTGCTCCATTTCCATTTTTTCTATCTTTACGTAAAACTGAATAACATAATCTGTAATACGTTTGGAACTACACCTCTTTCTCCCTTTTCTTTCTCTGTTTATTTATTTCTTTTAATTGTATTAATTTCCTTTTTGGGAGTGGGAAAGTTAGCCATGTGGAAAATAAAGACGAATAAAATGTTTGACAGGATTACAATCAACTTTGAAAAGTTTTTGAAACCTGAAAAAAATAGTCTAATTATTATCATCATCATCACTGAAGAATTTAATAATTTATCATTGGAATCATGATTCAAATATTTCACTAGGCTTGTATCTAATCTGTGATCACATGCATACTCTAGTGCATTGAACATAAATGTTTTTATTTTTATTTATTTGCTTTGTTTGTTTAATGTTTTAGTATTTATGGTAAATTAACAATGAATTCATGTTTTAATCCTGTTTTTATACCGTCCCGCCAATAACTATTGGTGGAAATGTGACTTTATGGCTCAGGGTGGCACGTTTACACATCGACTATCTAATGTTCAGTAAAGTGCGCTGTCACTTTGTTAAACCAACTAAACCAGAAAGCAGCAAATAGAACAGTTTCAACCTGCTGTAATGTAGTGGAGTAGTTTGACCAAAAGGGGGCGATAGGGCACCAAACTGCACCCTGAGAAAAAGAAGACGATTCCAGCGCATGCCCACTGTGCCACATGTGGAGTAGTGCTTGTCTGGCCAGAGAGCAAAGATTATTACCAGTCAGTGATCGGTTCTGATCGGGTCGGTTCTGGTCGGGTCAGGAAGAATGGCAGCAGGACCGGAAGGAAAACTGCAGCTGGTCCAGAGACACGTTCGAGCTTTTCCAGACTTCCCAAAGAAAGGGATCCTGTTCAGGTAGGACTGTTATTCAGGCTGAAATACGTCCTCTACCCGGTGGTCCTGTCTGAATTTATTCCCTTTAACCTGTTCTGATCAGACTGGACTGGTTCCCCAGCAGCTCTGGTCCTGAAGGGTGCAGGATCTGCCCAGGTCCCTGAAATGTTCACAATTTAAAGCAACAACACTACCGTTAGCCGAACTGTGAACTGTTCTTATTAAACTCTTGGCTGAAGTTGAAGTTCCCTTTCTGAGTCAGCGCCAGGCCAGCAGCAGAACTGTGGGTGCTGACTGCGCTCTTCAGGGTCCAGCTCTTAATGTTCCTCAGGTCTGTGCACCAGCACTGATCCCACTTCAGACAGAAGCAACATCAGAGTTTTTAACATTTACTTACCTGATGTACTAACAACAACAACCATAACAACCAACAGACTAAAACAAACAAAAACAACTCAAGATAACACAAGGAATCCTCCAAAACTGCAAAGCAGAAGGAAAACGATTCATGATTGTCAAAGATTTTATTAGACTAAAATCTGAAAAGTGAACCTCCATCGGCTCAACTCTTCTTCAGGTTTTCCTCCAGGATCCTCCTGGCTCAGCCCGTTCACAGCAACTCTGACCAGCAAAGAGAAACATTCCCCTACCATGATGCTGCCACCACCAGGTTTTATAATGGGAGTGGCATGTTGGGGTCCTTGGTACTGTTAGTTTTCTGCCACACAAATTTTAGCATGTCAGCCAGAAAACCAAAAAAAACCAAAAAGAAAACCGAGTGTCTTCTTTCATGTTTGATGGGAGTATCAGAGAAAGTGGAGCTAACCAGAAAAACATGACACATTTTTCAGATTTCTAAAAACTTTGACGACCATGAATTGTTTTTCTTTCGCTTCTGAGCGGCGCAGAACTTTGTGTTGGCCGATCATGTAGAATCTCAATAAAATACATCAAGGTTTGTGGTTGCACTGTGAAGAATCAGTTCTTTTCAATTTTTTAAAAAACTTTTGAAGTAAAACTGCCTTCCAGTTAATGTGAGCCGTGTTCATTCTGCAGAGACATTTGTCCCATCCTGAAGAGTCCAGCTGCCCTCACAGCGGTCACTGACCTGTTTGAAGAACATGTGAGGAGCCGTCAGCTGCAGGTGGACCTGATCGTCGGTAAGCGTGTCCCTCTGGTCCTCTGGGCCTTCTGTACAGGACCTGGAGCTCTAACACCTCCCTGACCCCCTTGTCTGAAAACATCTTCATGTTCTTCTTTATCCCCATGCCTTTCTGCTGCGCTCCACTTCCTACTGCAGATCTGGAATTTCTTCCTTTCCAATTGGATAAGAAATGCTTTGGTTGTCATCACTGTTATTTCTCACAGTAAAATAACTGATAGAAACTGAGACAATCTTCAAAGATGCAGTATCATGTAAAATCAACTTATTTGCACTTTACATCGTGTTCTAATGTTATTACCTCATCAAAAACATACTTGGTGTGTTGATTTGACTCTCTTACGCATGTTTGAGAAATCCATTAATCTCCATGGCAACCATTCAGCTGTGCAAATCGCCTGGGTGGACCTAGCTCCGCATTCAAGACGCAGCTCCTCTTTGGAGCTGCGGTTCCCAAGTTTTCCACCTCACGGAGCAGCCCTCCCCCACAACTTCACCACTCGACTCCTTCAGACTAGCCGTATTAGCAAACACTTACTGGAACTGTGCATCTGCTGAGCTCATTATATTGAGCTACTTCTTAGTGCATTGCTGGTAAAAATGTTGTTAAAGGGTTAACAGAGGAGCCATGTTGTGATGACTTCCTGAAGTCAGAGTTTCAGAAAGAACAGGAGTTTCTTAAGGAGGTAGAGACCCCATTTCAAGGTGTTAAATAACAAAATAAAATTTATTTTAAGTCATATTTGATATATATAAATTTTTTTTACAACTGATTGTAAACATAGTTACCTGATTGTGCGATAAAATGGCACTATGTGCCTGGAGAACATATAACACTTCCTCTTTAGAAGAGGAAACGGCAGTTAATCATTCTGCTGCTAAAATAATTATTTTAAGCACAACTCTACAATACACAGATACATTTAGCAACAGTTTTCTTGTCCTTTGTAAATATGATGCCATTCTGTGTTGTATACAGTAACTAAGGAAGTCAAACAGCCTGATGCTAGCTGGTTAGCCTGGAGTCAGCTGCTTTACAGTGAGCTGTATTTTCAGATACTGTTCCCTAAATGAGAGTCATGGGTTGTGCTTCTGCCGTTTCCAGAACTTTGACTCTGCGTGTTTTTTCATCACTGGAAATATTTCAAAACAGTCAGCAGACTTATTATAAAGGAAGGGAAAGGCAGCAGGTTTCTTTCAGCCAGCTGAATGGCAGTGTGGGCAGTTCAGTGGTCCAGTCAGAGAATCTGCTGCTCGTTCCAGCAGTTCCTCTGGTTTCTCATTAGAACCTGACCTCCTCCCAGGTTGCTGCTGGTTCCTGTCATTAGACAGTATCTGTTTAATGACAGATGCTGTCATTAAACAGTATCTGTACCTTTGCAGTTTTGATTTTATAAAAAGGACTGACAAACTGGACGGTTGTCTGCTCATTAAGCTCCAGACAGTTACCACGGTGACTGAGCACCAACAGTTGGGACTTGTTGCACATGGTTTTCCCTGTATTTTGGAAATTTAAATTTCCCAATCCCAAATAAAATCCAGAAGCCTGGTTGTCAGTCAGGACAGTTTTGCTAGTTGCTGTGTTTTTTAGCCATCAGCAACACAAGCCAATAATAAGGTGTTTCTCTGCATTCACACATTGAAGCGCTAACCTTCTATCTTTAGCATGTTTATTCTCAGTAGCTCTAGTGGAACTGCAACACACATGTACATATCAGTGACCTATGTGCAGAAAAAAACATATTATCTGCTTCTCCTACTGTTAATAATTAGCCTGGTGGTGACTGAGTAAAA
Source organism: Poecilia reticulata (assembly GCF_904066995.2). Classification (NCBI taxonomy): domain Eukaryota; kingdom Metazoa; phylum Chordata; class Actinopteri; order Cyprinodontiformes; family Poeciliidae; genus Poecilia; species Poecilia reticulata. The sequence continues at coordinate 5,367,768 of NC_088844.1, read as the reverse complement.
CTTGTATCCTCCAGTAGTTTGTTTTTTATTTTTGTATTTTTTTTATCTCAGTTAACATGTAGAGATCAACATTATTGTGGGAGGGAGGAAGCAAGTCAGAAGGATTTGCTTGGAATTGTTGTGTTCAGGGATCTGAGCAACTTCTGTTAGCAATACAAGCTAATTACAACGTCAGCTTCTCTGTTTCACACAGTTACAGAAAAGGTCGAAAATACAGTGGACTACCTGGGATACACAGAGGTCAGGGACAACAGCTAACCAGGAATAGTTAAAGTCCACAAACACTTGAGAGTCCCACTAAAAACACCTGGAACTGCTTATTTTAATGGTTCACCAAACACCAAATTATTCCTAAATATGTATTAATACACACAGTTTTTACTTGAGTAAAAATATGTTGAAGTAGTTCTCTTACTTGAGTATATTGTTTGTCTACTCCACTCACCTTGATCACAGAACACATTTAGTCAATTCTGCAGTTTTTTTCTCTTTCACCTGAAACTAATTGGGGGTGGGGGGTGGACTGCTGGAATTGTCCTGGCTTCGTGAAACGTTCTGTTGCCCACCACCGTGTGTGTGTGTGCGTGTGTGTGTGTGTGTGTGTGTGTGTGCGTGCGCGCGCAGGTTTGGATGCTCGTGGGTTCCTGTTTGGGCCCCTGCTTGCCCAGAGACTGGGCGTTGGCTTCGTTCTGGTTAGGAAGAAAGGCAAGCTGCCCGGAGCCACGGTCAGCGTGGCCTATGACCTGGAGTATGGCACGGTGAGGAACACTGTCACATTCACAACCCAGGAGTTGTTGTTGTTACCTCTTAGGAACAAGTCGGGTTCTGATATCTGGAGAAAAGCCTGGAACCAGAAGGTGGGCGAGATGCTGGGAGCTGTGGCTGAATGGGAGCCAGAACCTGTCAGCGATTTGGTCCTGAACTGGTTTTTCCCTCCAGTGCCAGCTGTGAAACAGAGCGTGATCGGTTTGCCGTGGGCAGCACAGAGCTCCCTCTGACCCAGAGGAACCAGACTGCCGAGTGGGCGGCCAGCTGGTTGAGACGGGAACAGAGCTCTGGTCCTGACTAGGTCAAAGATTATTTGCACTCAGGGCGCGGACAGAAGACAGACGAACAACTTTCTTGTGTAATGTGTCTCCCACCACATTCCCTCTGTTCCTCCAGGCAGAGGTAGAGATCCAGGAGGATGCAGTGGCTCCAGGCCAGAAAGTTCTGATTATTGATGACCTTTTAGCTACAGGAGGTAAGAATCCATTCAGCTCTTCTCTTCTTTTCTCATTCTCACATCTAACAGTTTGCAAATGGTATTATTAGAAAGCTTATAATTAGTTTCTGTTGGTACTTTTAATACTTTTCCCTGTTTAGACCATTTGTGGACCATTTAAGATTTTTGGGGGGATTACTGGAGTTCTGACTGAAGTTTGGTGTGAATTTCATGACAATAGAAACATTAGAAACATGTTTATTAAGAGAAACCACATGTTCAATACTTATTGTATTTGCTTCATGTGAATAAATAAAGTCAACATTTAATTATTCATATCTGTCCTTTTCCTCGTCGGCAGCAGTCTGGGACAGAGCTGAGTTTCATTAGTGTGTGTGTGTGCGTGTGTGTGTGTTACAGGGACGCTGCTTGCAGCCTGTGAGCTAATGAAGAAGCAGCAAGCGGACATCCAGGGCTGCATGGTGGTTATCGAACTCAGAGACCTGAAGGGAGCTGATCGTCTGAAGCCTCACATCTTCTCCCTTCTCCAGTACTGAGGAGCGGCACAGCGCCCCCTCTGGGTGGAACTCATCATCCAAAAAAACTATATTCCAATTGAATTGTATCGGGACCAAAGCTCCCTCCTGCTATGTGCAGCTGAGATTTTCTTCTGTTCAGATGCTGAATCATCTTCTCTGCCTCTGCCTAGAGGTCCTAGATGGTTTGCATCAAGTCCTAGATGTAAACCAAACCATTTCTTCATCTATAAGACATCTAAAAGCCGGTGAAGATCTAAAGCCAGTGTATCAAACTCATTTTCTTTTTGGGCTCCCATCAAGATCTTGAATGTCCTCAAAGTGACGATTGTGGCAGAATGTATAGATAAAACTACCTTTTATCTATACTGAGTTTTAAAATATAACTTTCTCTGAATTCAGTTTGTAATTCTTAATAAATATTTTTGTTTTATTAAATATCTTTTCACATTTATATCACCTGGCCATATATGCAAATAAAAAAACAGTTTTGATTTGACTGAAGATGTAAGCACATAACTGTTATCTTGAACCTGTATTTATGTGACCTTCTAAGGTCTAAAGGGCCACAGATATGGCTATGGTGGGCTGGTTTTGGCCCGAAGGCCTTGAGTTTTACATCTGTGATCTAAGATTTGACCCCCCCGGTCTGTTCTCCATGTAATGTTACTGTGTTGATTCAGCCCAAAATAATTCCACAGTTTTAAATGAATCTGTATTTGGGAGATATTTCCCATATCAGACTCCAAGCAAACTTTTTTTTATCTTGCAAGAACCAATTTTGGCCTAAAATATTGATTTGATATACGCGTTTCTAAACACCGAGCTGAACAATGTGACCAATTTCTGATCTGCAGTTTTTGTTGAGCGTTGACCTGCTGATCCAGATTTGTCTTTAGGAATTCTTATATAAGAAATGTATTTAATATATTTTTAGTCTAAGGATCTCCCTGAGAGATGAACAATACACAGGCTCACTCTGTGCCATGCTGACATACATCTGTCCTTTAAAGGTAGCGTTAAGTCTTATTTTGCTATAATAGGAAACAATCTTTTGTGCTCGTGCAGAATCACGAGGAATCCCGGACAAGCCCCCAACAAACTGTTGATATTAACATAATTTGGTTCATTTCTTTTCTTACTGCTTAGATCTGGCAGAGGATTGAAATGGATCCTTCAGGATGTTAAAGATGTTTACTTGACACCCATCATCCGAATCTTTGACCTTTTACATATTTCTAATTGTTTAAATTTCAGAACACTCATAACTATCTATACAACTAAGCTAATCTGAAACGTATTTCTGTTATACATTATTTTCAGTCACATATATTTATATGTGCAACAGGTTAAAATGTAAGCTCTGTGAAGAACATGTGATGTTATAAAATGTGTTATTTTATGAAGCTGATGTTTTCCACTGTCCTGCCTGTTTAAACAAGATGGCAGCCATCTGCAAAAACCAGAATCCAAAACATACATTTACCAGTGTTTATAAAGTCATGGATTTATAACAGGATGCAGGATGTGAACATTCTGTCAAACGGACAGCAAATGAAAAGCGAAGAGAGTAACCAAAGAGGTTAGAATCAGAGTTTAGTCATGTGAGAATAAAATGCTAAATAAAACAAAAACATGACACATGATAAACAGACATAGAAAATGACAGCCTTGAACAGAGTTCATTTAGAGCCCACGTGTCAAACTCCAGTCCTGGAGGGCCACTGTCCTGCACCACACCTGAATAAAATAATTAGGTCATTAAGACTCTGGAGAACTTATCTACACAAGGAGGGGGTAATTAAGCCGTTTCATTCCAGTGTTTGGTACTTGTGGCATATCTAAAACCCGCAGGACAGTGGCCCTTGAGGACTGGAGTTTGACACCCCTGCTTTAGAGAGTGATGAGGATGGATAGGATCAGGAGTGAAGACACAGCTCAAGTTAAATGTTCTGGAGATAAAGTTATAGAGGCCAGACTGAGACAGTTTGGACCTGTCCACTGGAGAGACAGTGATTATCTGGGTAGAAGGATGCTGAGGTTTGAACTACAGGGCAGGAGGCCAAGAGGAAGACCAACCAGGATATTACTGGATGTGTAGAAGACATGAAGTCAGTTGGTGTGAGGGTGGAGGATTCAGAGGACAGGACTAAATGGAGACAGATGATGCGCCTGTAAATACTGTATGGAATTATAAACTTTTCCAGTTCATTACTATATGAATTGGAATAACTATTCCAATTTAAAGCTACAAATTATGATTCATATTTATGAATGATCTTTAGATCCAAAATCATTCCACTTTGGACCTAAAGATGAGCAATCTAGACTCGGCACACAGTTTCAGTTATTGCAGGTAGAAGCTAATCATCAGGAAGTGAGTGAAGAACAGAAGTTTTAATGGCAGCTTCTCAATGAGTCTCCTGAATCCAACAGGAGGAGCCAACGCTGAAACAAGTACTATATAGTAACACTGTACTTGTTACAATGTGTACAACGTAGTACACACATTGCAGTAATCATTTATATGATGGTAGTACATTGATTTATATTTATCTACACCAATGATTTGGGGAAGAAAACCTTCATTAATCATAACTAGCTGGAAGACAGAAGAACTCTTTTGTATTCCAGACACTATATTTATGGATTCTAAAGATCCACAAATATCCACTATATTTGTGGATCTTCACCACAAATATAGTGGTGAAGATCCAGATCACTATTTTAAACTTTAAAAGTAAGACATAAAGTGTTTAAATCAATCTGGAAACAGGAGCTTCAGTCTTCCAGTTCAATATCACTGCAGAGTTGATTCATCTAAACAAAGGTACAGTGTTAGAGATGTCTACATGTGAGGTGATAAAAGCTGGAATTGCCCTTTTAAAAAGATAAGGACGGTTCAGCAGAAGCCGAGGTAACAAGGTGTCATTGAGTTCCTCAGAAACTGTGCGTTTAATGGGCAGCTTTGTTTGTTCTTCCATCTTCTGGCAGTTTAGTTCACTGGCTGTGACTGTCTTCTTGACGCATGCAATGCTGCTGTTTCACCTCTATGCACATAATCAAACACTACTGCTACTCTTATCTATAAAGCTTCCAGAATGTATCCTTCAATGCATGAATACTTTCACAAGTGCTGGTATTATTGACCTAGTCCACTTTTTTTATTCCATTTTTCTGGAAGAGTAATGCCATGTTTGGCAATTGGGTTGGAAATGAAATGATCCATAAAGGAGCAGGAACACTAAAGAATTTATACAAATTACACACCATACACATGAGGAAGTGAGGTGGGGCTCAGGAAGGTTTAACAGATGAAGGACTTTGCGTGTTGGTGTTGCAAAGGTGTTGGTGGTTTGTGAGGCTGTTGAACAGCAACAAATATACCTCCATCTGAGGATGAAATAAGTTAGCAAATCTGCATTATCTAGGTGCCTGTTTATATCAAGATAAACAACTATGGATTATTCCGCAACAATCAACACAATCACAGAGAAAATTGCAGTTCATCAAACTCCAACCTCAAGGAGGGGAGGCACATGAGACCAAGGTTCAATCCTGGAACCATTTTTATTTAAAAGCTACACAATGTTCTGCTAGCTCAGGTTACAACAGGAAATAAGATTAGTTACCATAGCTACACAGATGATACACAGAAGCTTAGTACAAATCAATGTGTGGATGTGTCATAGCATTCTCCAGCTGAAGGTTAACATTTTCTGACCTAAACAGGAACGATTTAGAGTCAGCACATCGCTTCAGTTATTACAAGCTAGAAACTAATCAGGTCCGAACTCTGGGTGAAATGATGGACTCAGACTTGAACCTCCAGAGCCACATAAAGACAGCTACAAAGTCGGCCTTCCATCACCAGAAGAACATCTCCAGGATTAAAGGACTAATGTCTCAGCGAGATCTAGAGAAACTGATCCATGTGTTTATCTTTAGTCACAACAGTGTCTTCACATTAATGACCTATTGTTGTTGCAGAACCAGAACCTTTTGGTTCTGGTTCTGCTTGTGCATCCCCAGAACCAGAACCTAACATGGAGTAGCAACAATCAGCTTTTATGCACCAAAAATCTGGAACGTCCAGTAAACCGCAAAACAGCTTAAACACCGAGTGTCTTTAAATAAAGGTCAATATCCCTCCTGTTTATAGAGTTGCTTTGGATTAATAACTGGATCATCATGAAGTTTCAAAAACTCTTCCATCTATTTCCTTTAATGTTGGTTTTATTTCATTTTTCTTCATTGTGTAAAACACCTGTAATTGCCCAGTGGCTCAAATGTTTTAATAAACTTACATCAAGCTGTGGGTAATAAACATATGAGGCCAGGTTTTTAACAGAATTATTGAAAGAAATCAACTTTTTAATGCGTTTATTTACTCAAAAGCACCTCAATAGTGATGCTGCTGTGTACAGGTGTTAGCCAATCAGAGAGCAGGAAGCTCAGACTGAAGGGAAGCTAAATGGCTACACCATGAGGTCACAGGAACACACTGGGACCACTGGCTATTTCACACATTTAACTGGAACTTGAGCCTGTACTGTGTAACAAACTGGTAACATGACACTTTACAACACACAGTGTGTGTGAGGATGACAGTAGGCTCAACGGCACTAATGGAAACATGCAGCACACCTGATTTCACTTGATCCTAAGTCAGCAAACCAACATTCCTCCTTCAGAGAATTTAAAAAAAACAAAAATCTTTCTCCAACGCAGGAGGTTGGACACCAGAACCAGGCTGCGTTTTCACATCATGAGGTTTAGAAAAAGTGTCGTCTCTCCAACTGAGATCATCTTCATGTTGCAATCTGAGAAACTCTCAAGAAATCAGCAGTTTATATCCGGAGGCAGAATGTTGAGTCTTGTCAGAGTCGCTCCTCCTCTCTGAGTCTGTGGTTGAGTTTGTCCAGAATGACGTTGAGCTCCATCATCTTGTTCAGCTTCAGGTAGAAATCCTTCCTGATGGGATGAATGCTCAGCCAATCAGGAGCCACTTCAGCCAGGAGACGGATGTGCTTCTCCATTGCACCTTTTGATTGGAGACAAAGGACAGTCGGTCAGGTCAGGACAGTAAACTCACTCTGAATGCGTCCCAGTTAGCACCTCACAGTCACTGGTCACTTTAGGACTAACTGACGGAACTAGAACCGGCGCCGGAACCCACCTAGACTCAGAGCTGATCTGTAGCTGGCCACCATGCGGCTGCACGCCACCTCCATGACCAGCGACGCCTTCTTCTCTGCAACAAACACATTCCGTAGGATCCGGGCCAGCTCGCCCAGCCGGGTCAGCATCAGCAGCCGCTCCTCCTGGGCCGGGTTCCGGGTCATGGCCGCCTGGAGCTTCTGCGCCTCTTTGGCGCGGATCTGTAAGAGGAAGACAGGAACCGTAAGAGAGCGGGCCAAAGGAACGGGAGCAGGTCTGGACGGGCCGCCGGGTCACCCACCCTGTCCAGTAGGGACTGGGACACGCCCCTCAGGGAGGATGGCACCGGGTCTGCAGCAGGAACTGGAGGCTGAGCGACTGCTGGGTTCTGGGAACCTACTGGTTTGGTTCCGTCTGCGTCATCTGCGTTCCGGGTCAGAGAGACCAGAGCCTTCTCCATCTGATGGCGAGAGAAGAAGAGTACGTTAAAAGTTAAAAGGTCAACGTTGAACCCAACCAGGTCGTGGTTATCGAGGGCCTCTGGCGGCGCACCTTGGGCATGATGAGGGACCGGGCCTTCTCCAGAACCTCCCGGGCTGTGGACACTTTCTCCGTGTGGGGGGGCGGAGGCAGCAAGCCCACCTGGATGGCGGGGACAGTGTCCACGTTGAAGCGGGGATGCCAGCGGGTCAGCTCGTCTTCCGGGACAGAGACGGGGGGCACCAGTGAGGACAGGAAGGCCTGCGGAGAGTTCAGAGGTCACGACAACCAGTACACCTCTGCTGGACGGTCCTGAACGACAGAGTCCAGAACCAGCAGCTCACCTTGTGATGCTGTTTGACAACAGAGATCAGGTTATGTTGAAAGACGCGTCTTCTCTCCAGGAGATGGGAGGCGGACAGCACAGGTCTAACATCATTCTGGTCTGAGGACAGATGGACAAGGAGACCAGGAGTTAGACCAGCTGCTGGACACATGTAGAGGCTGAAAAATCAACACATTCCACCTTAAAGGGGCAGTGTCATGAGTTTTCAAGCCACATAATGATTTTATTGTGGTCAAATAAACATGTTTCCTTCAGTGGTAATAAAAATTGTGTACAAAGACGACCTAAGAGGAATTTGACTTCATAATTTAACGCCATTAAATTTTACCTCTGTCTCTTTAAAACTCCTGTTCTTTCTGGAATTCTGTCTTGAAGAAGTCATCACAACATGGCTCCACTATTATTAACCCTTTAACCAGGTTTTTACCAGCATTGCACTGATAAGTAGCTCATGTAACAATTTCAGCAGGCAGAAGCTTGGAAACTGCAGCTTAGGGGAGGAGCTCCGGCTCAAAGGCGAGCTAGGTCCACCCAGGTGTTTTGGACAGGTGAATGGTTGCCATGGGGATTAAAGGAGTTCTCAAACATGCATAAAATAAATAAATAAATAATCAAAGCAACACTCAAGGTATGTCTTTGAGCATCACATGATTTGAAGGTCAAAGAAGTCGGTTTTACACAACAACGCCCCTTTAAAAAGAAAACGTTAAAAAGAAAATAGAAGAAAATGTTAGAGGGCTCCACACTGTATGGTGTGATTAGTGTGTGTGTGTGTGTGTGAGGCTGCATCTCTGTTGTTCTGGACACGACCGCTGAAGGAAGCTGATGCTACTGGGCTATAGTTCTGACAGAACCGGACTGTAACTGAATCTGTCTGTATTCTGGGTTGGTTCTGGGTGGACAGTGGGAAGCCCTGCAGTGACAGAAGCAGTCGGACCAACCGGAGCTGAGGACGGGCTCCACGGTGAGCTGGTAGCTTCCTCTGCTGACGTTGCTGTTGAACGTTGGGATGTTTTTCTGCTGCCTGAAGGAGAACGCTGCAGGAAACACCGTCTTGATCTGACCGACATGGCTCTCCTCAAACCTCCTGAAAGAACAGCAGCAGTCAGACAACCAGCAGCCAATCAGTGCCCTCACAGCTACATCTAAAAAAAAACAACACTAATATTCTTTTATTTCAGAAACTATGAAAACTTGCTACACACATTTTCAATTATTTGAAACCATTATTTGTTATAATTTGGATTATTATGACTCAAAGATAATGAACCCCCCTCCTCTCCCCCAAAATGCAATGTCTCAGGAAGTTAGATATCAATTTTCAAAAAGCCTTTTAAACATATAGATGTCATGCAACAGTGAAGTCCTAATGTTATGTAACTGCTAGATTATGCAGAACTGTTTGCAAGTATATACATAGAAAGCTGAGTGGAAGGAAAAAGTGTGGTAGGAATCCTATGGAAAATCTCTGGGATATTGTCTTTTCAGAAAACTGACATTTCTGATTAAAAGATTTTTTTTATTGACATCTAGTAATATTCTAACTTTCTCAGATCACGTTTTGCTTTTTTATTATTACTGAGACAGAATTGTCACAAAAATATAAAACAAATAAGGGCTTGAAATATTTCACTGCATGTGCAATAGATCTAGATGGGTTTTACTTTCTGCTAAAAATATTAAACTTTATAGCGATATTTATTTTTTTTGTACATGACCCATAGTCGGCATGGCGCTGTGCAGCGTGGCGACCCTCTACAGGACCTCCTCCTACCTGTGCATCATGTCCTGCACTCCTTGCTTGATCTTAGCAAAGGTGGCCGTCTCCGAGCGGTTGTACAGCATGGCGACCACCGTGTCCATGCTGCGGAACATCTCTGCCAGGATCTTGTACTGGTAAGGCAGGGACAGGCCAGGGGGCGTGTCTTGGGCCAGGGTGTGGTACCGCTGGTACGCCGGCTGCTCTGCTGTCTGCTCTGCCCCGCTTCAGGAGGGAAGACAGAAAAAAGAACATCGGATGTAGCAACGTGTTCTGGAGCCGGGGCTCATGGTGTTCTCTGCTGCGTTAACTCATGAGCCGGGGCTCATGGTGTTCTCTGCTGCGTTAACTCATGAGCCGGGGCTCATGGTGTTCTCTGCTGCGTTAACTCATGAGCCGGGGCTCATGGTGTTCTCTGCTGCGTTAACTCATGAGCCGGGGCTCATGGTGTTCTCTGCTGCGTTAACTTACCCGTCAGGAGCTGGAAGTGGAGCCAGAGCTGGAGGTGGAACCTGGCTCAGCTTGACTTCACCCTCTTCCCTCTCCTCCTTCCTCCTCTGGGCCTTAGCGGCCAGCTCTCTGGCCCTGGCCACAGAGAAGCTGGATGCCCTGGCCCCTGAGGCGAGTACGGCCTTGGTCCCAGATGCAGGTAGGGCCCTGGGCCCTGAGGTAGGGGGGCCCCCGGCTGCATGGCCAGAAGCTGCTGGAGAGGTGGAGGTGGCGATGTCCTCCGCCTGCTGCCTGATCATCTGGAGGCGAGACCTGAGCGCTGTGATGTCATCCTTACAGAAAGCCTGGTGGACAGGGTGAGGTCCGGTCAAGGTCATATACATCCCTGAATTATTCACACCCCTGGCTGTGATTATCACGTTTGTTAATGCTCACATTAATAAACATGTTATTAATAAATTATCAAAACACCTAAACAAGCAGAAAGTTCATCAGCAAGAAATATTTGGACAAACCTCCTCGTTTTATTGCGCTCTTTGTGTTTTATCTGTTTTTTTTCTGCACCATTTGATTTTGTCTTATTTTCTTATTTTGCTTGAAAGCACTTTGAAAATAAAGTCATCATCATTATCATCATCATCAAGGACTGACCAGGTTTATTTTTGGGTTAAAAACGTTATTAATTTTAATAAGATTAAAATGTTCTGCAATCACTCCTAGAATGGATGGAGAACCGGATTATTCTCCCCCGCTTACCTGTGGTGTGTCCTCGGGTAGGACGAGCTTCTTCCTGGCTGTCCTCCTTGTAGTTTTCTCAGTCGTGTTCGCCTCAGCCTCTCTGGCCCTTCCGGCTTGCCGTCTCCTTTTGACCGAGGAGTGCTCAACCGTGTCTGAGAACACTGCAGCTCCGAGGTCGAATTCTGCCTCGGCCGAGCTCCTTTTGGGAGTCCGGGGACTGGCCGGGTCGGTGTCGGGTCTGCTGGAGGCGGACTGCAGGTCATTACTCAGCCCCGCTGCCTCGTCTACAACCCGGACAAACTCCTCACGGACCGGGGAGCAGCAGAGAGTGGACTCTTTGTTTCCATGGTGGAAGCTGCTGGCCGAGAAGCTTCTCACGCTTCCTCTGCCGCTGCGCTGTTTTCCTGGGACCCTCGCCTCTCCTTTCTTCCTCTGACAGAAGAAGTCGGTGACCCTAACCTGAGACATGTTGGTGTCCCCGCTGCAGAACCCGCAAACACACCAGCAGCACAGCCGTATATTATAGGCTGCGGAGGAAGGAGAGTGGAATTTTCGCGCGAAATCAGTAAAAGCCACACCCCCATTCTGCCCTCCTCTTGACGCATGCGCACACTGTGCTACTTTACACTCGGTACATATGAGCGTCAGTATGTAACTGACACGGCATGCAAAAATTAATAACTAAACCAGTTAGAATGTCATCAAATTCGAATTTACTTCCAATTAAAAGTACTTCACTAATCTCAAAGAGAAATTAAATGCTGCTTTAACTCATACTAATTAAAATTACAAGAGTTATTGTACATAGTGAAAGTTATTGTAGAATTTTAGAGTTTTTTTTATAGAGCTCTCTATGTGACTGGCAAAGAGAAGTCCAATCAGTTACTTCAAAACAGCTGTTGGGCTTCTTCTGCTTCCTGCGACCTTTCTTTTATATTCAGAGCAGAGAAATACAAGATTGTGATCTGATTTTCCTAGGAGGTCTTGGTTTGGAGACATATGAATCGTTGACATCAGCATAAAACAAACCCAAAGTCAAACTGGTGAGACATTGACAGTGTTGAAGAGGATGAGTCATGATTAAAATCACCAGATATCCCCACAAATGCTTTGGGGTATTGTGTCTGTGTGTTGATTTTATTTTTGTATTTTTGAACAATTAACTGAGCATGCTGTTTGATAACCAATTGGAATGTATGTGCAACTGAATTGAGATGATTTTTGTAAAGTGCCTGGTGATGACATTTGTTGTGAATTGGTGCTGTAGAGACAAACTGAACTGAGTTAATTTGAAAATGGTTTTTGTTATCAATCTACAGCAGAACAACACAGGCCCACAGCCTTCTGGGGAAACGCTCCCTGTACATCAGACAAGAAATGGTGTGATGCTCGAATAGTTTCCATCTCCACATCTCCTCTTCGAGGACGAAACAACAAGGAATCAATGAATGAATCTGTTTATCAGCTCGTGTCTCACAACTCTCATTCCATCTGAAATATTATAAAAAACAGCTAAGTTTGGTTCCCGTTAACAGAATATGGCTATTTCAGCAATTGTTCTTGTGATATTTGGGAAATTGTTCACAAATAAATATGAATACATGTATTTTGTTTGACAAAATACCTATAATTTCTACCGGACTCTCAGTATAAATATGCAACATGGCAGAGCAGGTCCAGCAGTATGTGTAGAGCTTTCTTTGTGAAATAACTGGACTATGCCCAGGTGTTTGTATGGAAGCTTTCGATACTGACGTTTTTATTGAAGGGAGTTGAAAGAAAGAGAGGTACTTAATCAACACTGATTGCTTCAACCATTGAAATGAAGACGAATGATTTAGTCATTGTTGTCAACAACAGCAGAAGCCGTCTCAGTCTAGAGCAGGCTCACTCAGTGTGGATGGCCTGATAATCAAACCTAACAACATCATGCCTGTTAAAAGGTTATTCAAGTTCACATTGTTACTATGTAATCCCCCCATAGGCAAAGTAGTTTTAGTGCATTATTAATTACAAATAACTTTATTATCTTAAAGAAAAACTTTATCTTTTCAGTTTGGCTCTGCTTCAGCATTTTAGCATCAGCATCAGTTACATTTTTTTTAATTTCCTTTATTTAACCAGGTAAACCCCGTTGAGATCCAGATCTCATTTTCAAGAGGGACCTGGGCAGAAGTTTACAATACACAGTAACCTGGTTACCAAATAAAATTAATTAATACATATGCACAAGTGTAAAACAGTAGAAAATCATTTCAAAACAGTGACTCTGTTTGGTAACATCTCGTTGCCTATTTTTAAGAATCGCTCGAAGTAAGTCCAGTGAAATCAATTCTGCACAGCAAATTCAAAAGTGTTAAATGTTTTGCTGTTAGTAGACTTTGCAAAAGCAGAGTTAATTTTACTCTAATAGGGTCACATTCTGTTTATGTAACTCTGGGGTGTATATTATTAGTAGTTAAAATCCAGTGTTAAAACAAAGTGTTTCGTATCAAATCTAGAGGTGTTAAAATAGAATCAATAACTCTTTACTTCTTAACTCTGAACTCCTACAGCAGCTTATAACACTGAAGGAGTTAATTCACTGACTCCGCCCCAGAATCACAGATCCCCACCAAAGCGAAGCGACAGAAGCCAAGTCATTTCAGGACTATTTACTTTCCACATGTCTGAGTTATTTACTGTGCTTGGTAAGTTTTTTTTTCTTAGATGGTTTATAACTATTATTTTGAGTTGAGCTCAACCTGTATGACAGACGGCCACACGGCTCGGTGTTAGCATATTTAGCTTAGCATGCCGAATGTTAGCGGAGTATAAGTGTGGAAAAAAATCAAGCCGGTGAACATTCAGTCAAATTATTGGCTAACTTGAACAGATCCGTAATAATCTGAAGTATGTTTTATCATGATGTTGAACGTTTACGCATATTGGTCAGATTATCTTTCTGATCGATTTTTTTTTTTCCTTTGAAAAATGTAAAAGGCTTTTTCATGTTGAGAGCATTATTCCCGCTGTTGTGTCTTTATACGTTTTGCAGCATGTTTTAATCCTTTTATTGCCTTTTTGTATTATAACCAGTCTGGTTGCGGATGAATCGCCAGTCGTCAGCCTAACCTCTCCCTCCCGATCCCTCCATGGATTCTTCGAAGATTCAAGCTCCAAAAATGATTATGTAAGTGTTAATATCTCTGAAAATCTACATTTCTGTAATTGAGGCTTGTTGGTAGAGTTGTAGTAAAAATGTATTCCTTCGTTCCATTTCTCATTGTTATGTTTTTTGTTTGTTATGATCCAGAGACTAATGGATCTGAATATCAGGTTGGTCTGTTATGTAATGTACATCTACCTGTTAAAAGAAAATGTACTCTCTCATATTACATAAACTGCATTGCATTGATACAGGCTTTACTTTCTCCACCTTGTACTTTGAACAATTTCATGCATATGGTATTGAAGAAAAATATGTTAAGCATACTGCATTTTGTATTGCACAGCTGATATGTCAGACCGTTTAATAAGCAATATGTGAATGAAAGTGACATGTGAAACGTGCACATTATTCCACGTTGTAATATGTTTTGTAATTATGGTGCACGTTTTGAAATAAATGCATTTGAGAAAATCATTGCCTCTGTATTACATGTTTATTTTCCAAATTATTTTTAAAAGTTCAAAACAAAGTACCTATTTAATATTAATTACAAATAACTCTTAAGAAGTTAAAGAAGTACTCTGTGAGAGTTAATATTAAGATCTAACACCGAATTAGTGTTAGTAAGTGTTAAATTATTAACTCCAGCAGATTTGATATTTGACACTTTATAAGAGTTAAGGTACTAACTCTCCAAAAAGAGTTAAATTAACACCCATATAGACACTTTAAAAGTGTTGAAATCAAAGCTGACAGAGTTAATCTGGGCCTCCTGGATTTGCTGTGTGACATCTTGATTTCAGACTGGAGCTGATTCCAGGCTGTAGGAGCCATCACACTGGAAGCTTGCTTCCCTTTTTGAGTTCGGAAGCGTGGAACATACAAAAGAAAAATGTTGTTCGTAAAGAATGGGAAATAACAGATCTATCTATGCTGGAGCCAAGCCGAGTAGAGATTTATAAATCAAGATCATCAGGTGATTGTTTCTCCGTACGCTTAAAGGAGGCCATTCAGCTTTTGCATACAACTCACAATGATGTGTGAGACGTCTGTTACCGGTTACAAACCTTAAAGCACAATGATATACAGTATTTAATGATTTGAATGAAATGCATACAGAGTTTGAGAGTCGTCCCAACTGGCTCACATACCCTCTCTGTCCATAAGGGGGCGCTGTAAACACACATAACGTGGCTTTTTGACGTCAGGTGTGGCAGACACGTTGTGGCATCAGGACAGATGTTATAGCCCCAAATAATAAAGTGGCAGAGCGCAGTGAAGCGCCCCTCCTCCCTCCCGACCCCCCGCGCACACACACACACACACACGCACACACCTCCAGCTGTTACTAACTGACAGACTGGCTGAGTGTGACTGTTTGGTTAAAACAGGGAGGTGACCAGCAGTGGCGGCAGCAGCAGCTCAGTGGAGAATAGCTCCTCTATGAACGCCCCTCAGCTCAGACTCTGTTCTGTGAATCACATTTTCCACTTTGAGCTGAGCTCCTCCAGCCCCGGCCTGACCGACAGGAGCCGCGCTCTCAAACTTTTCTTCCTCCCTCCAAGGCGCAAAAAAAAAAAAAAAGCAGCGGATGCGCTGTTGGCACATGGTTTGCGGCTGAAAACGCCCCGAAAAAAAAAAAAAAAAGATCAGGAAAGACGGAAGATCGGCGGACCTTTTACTGAACAATGCTGGAGCTCTTCTCGGTTTCGTGTCTGATGGGACGTTTGGACCAGCTGTCCTGCTGAAACCGTCGGTCCAAATGGAGACAATAGGACGGGTTGTGCCACACTCTGAGCCCTGATCTCAGACACATTCACACACACAGAGACATGGATCTCCAGGTGATCGTCTGGCTGGTCTACAGCGTTCTGCTGCCAGCCGTCCTCCTAACAGGTAGGCACCCGTCCGCTGTCGGCCTGGTTCGGTTCGGCTCAGCTGGCAGGACGTGCTGTGGGGAGCTCAGGGAACTTTTCTCTCCGCGTTGCGCTGAAACCCGTGACGGGGTGGTAACTGTAAGCGCAGCAGCAGCTGCTGCTGCAGAGTGAACTTTTCACACACTGGAACATTTTTCCAGTAAGTCCAGCCAACATGAAGGCAGAGGAGTTGAGCTGATTCCTGCTGCTGCTACTGCGGGGGAACAGTCAGGTTGGAAATAGAAGCTCCGCGCTGTTTGCGGCCAGGCTGCTGCGCTAATTAGAGGGAAAAGTGCGAGGAAAAGGATCCAATCAAGCGTCTTAGGGTTGGACTCCTTATCATTCTGCCGCACATAGGTGCGCACTGGGCTTTTACGCAAACAGTTGAGATAGGCTGACTTTACGCGGACTCCGAACTGAAACTGTCCGCCTGATTGAATTCAGAACCTCCATTAAAATATGAAGAAGGAACCGGGAGTCGGCCATTCTGTCAACTTTGCGAAGCGCTAAAAAAGCGCAGAGCCGGGACGAGGCATGCGCAGAGCCGGGACGAGGCATACGCAAACAAAGCAGCTGATTATCGCCCGGAAAACCATCAGGGGAAACACAAGAAGATTTTATTTCTGTTTTAGGAGACATACTTCAGAAATAACAATGTAAAGCAAAACCTTTCGCCTCCCCTCCCCCAGAAAGCAGTTAGTATTCGGAAAGCCATCAGTAGATGTTTACTGTCAGATTAGGCGTGAAAATGTGTAGAGTTTTAAGACATTTCAATGGTCTCTGCTTTACATCCACTGGGATCAACGACAGAGCCTTTGGTTGGTGAGAAGTGTGTGTGAACCAGCTGAGACAAACTGATTTTTACGGTGATTGCTTACAATCTTCCATAAGTCTTTGTGTTTTAACATAGTGTCTGACTTCTGCATAATTTCTGTAGGCAGATTTATGGGACACGAGCTTCACATTCTGATCCATAAACAGCCAGAAAACAAAAACCTGAGCAAAAACACTAAGAGAAACCAGGCAGACATTCAACTCACAGTAACAATCCGCATGACTCAGGCCCTGGAAACAATGGATTAGATTTTTTTCTTTTTTTCATTTGGATCTCAAAACGAAAGTAATAATGAACCTGACTGAAGTAAATCAACTTTTATGGGCATTTTGAAAACCATCCATTATTTCCTTGATTGTTGTCCTGACTTTATAACAGGAAACATGCTGCTGCTCTAAAGGACCTGGATGATTGAACAAGTGTTTTAAGTAAAATAGAAAAAAACAGGAGCCTGAATGCATCATCTGTCCTGTAAGTGAAGCAGACCTTTATTCAGCTGATGAATCAGAAGCTATGAATCATTGTTACTATTACAACTATAAACAGGAGCTTGGCAACAATAATTTGTCAAAGAGTAATGAGAGAAATGCTAATTTTCACCCTCGGCAGGCACGTGCAGGGGGTAGGGGGTGCTTGAGCACCTGCCCCTTTTGCTCCTTGCCACCAAGAGCCCTTTTGGTCAAATTTTTTTTTTTTTTGGTATTATTATTTTCTAAGCCCTCTTCTGACACATAACATGTACTAAAATTATTATTATTTTTTATTTTATTTTATTTTATTTTTTGTATAACATAATAAGCCCTCCGGTCACCATGTTACCTTTGACTTTTTGCCCGTGACGCATGACGCAGTTGCCTCTCGCGCAGTGAGATAAGGCGGCTAACTGGAGCTCAACGTAGCGAACGTTCCAGATTACAGAACAGTTTTTGGTGAATAAAAGCGAAAACCTTTTGGTGAATAAAGTGGAGTAGACTTGCTACTTGTCAGATGACGGAAAACGTTGAACGTATCGTTTCTGCTTCAGCACTGAGTAGCGGTTTAAGCAGAGAGGTAATGAAATACACTGACAGGCCTCTGCGTCTGCCTTTCTCTGAAGAACTACTGAGCGGGAGAAGACAGCCAGGTGAGGAAAAACTCTTCTTATCTATCGATTCAGTATTTTTATCATGTAGACATTAGGCTGTTGTTGTTGTGCTATTAGCTAGCTGCTAGCTAACATTGCTAGCAAAGCAAGATAACTAAAAGCTTCTTCCCTGTGTACGAGGCACAAAACCCCGTCCAAAACCGATCATCTCCATAATGAATATGTCTTCTAATTTCCTTTGCTGCATAATGTACATTGCATTTATTCTAGCGTTAGGTAAATGTATCTTGAAGGAGAATAGCACTTGAATAAAAGTCCAACAAAGATATTCATTTAGAATTAAAAATAACTCACCCTGAATTACCATGATAGATATAATGTATGTAATAAAAGTGTGCCATTAATGAAGGGGAAAAAACTCAACCCAGACTTTAAGTTTAGGGTCTGGTTCGCAGAGTAGGCAGTTACATTTTTCCCCCAATTATTCAATGGAGAGAAAAAAAACTAACCTCAGTTAAGTAAAATAAAATTGTAATCAAAACTTTTGGAATTGTAATGATTTCTTTTTTAAAAACAAATCGTTTTGTTTAAAAAACTTTTTAAAAAATTAAATAACAAATTTTTGTCTTGTGAAATTAAAAAGTTATTTGCCAAACATAAACTTTTATTTGCACACATCAGAAATCTTTTGCCCACGACGTCATGTGAGAATCACAAGCAAAACTTTGAGTCAAACAAAAACTTAGAATATTAAGAAAAGATTTCTGACATGCGCAAATAAGTTTGTTTTGCAAAAAAAATTCATTTCATGAGACAAAAATGTGTGATTTAAATGTTTAAAAAGTTTTTATAAGCAAAACACAGTAGGCTTTTCTCATGGTGACATGCATTAACAATTAAATTTTTGCTTTTGTTTTTTTCTTTTTTCTGCAGTTCAACGTTAAAGCAGCTGAATGGACCATCTTCATCACCACTGCAGCAAATGGGCAGCTCTTTTTTTTTATAGATTACAGTACAGTAAAATGTTGCATTGTGCCCTTGTTTATATTTTTAATAGTGTAATTCTGTAAAGACAAAATATGTATGGTGGTCTAGCTCTGATTTACATATCTTGTTAAATTGCAGGTTTGAATATTGCAATAATTTTCTATAACAAAAATGACCTGCAGAAAGAAATTACTAATAAAATATCTTACATATGCATAGTTGTACGGTCTGTACAGAGATTTCCCTTAGCTTTGATTGAATATCTCACAATTTTGTAATTTATCATTGTTTATTAAACTCTGAAAGCTGTGTGGCTTTGTTAATATTCTGTCCTAAAATGCGGTTAGATGTGCCCCTTTTTTTTTGTTTTGATCACCTGCCCCTTTAGTGATCTCTGCACGGCCCTGACCCTCGGATACCGATTTACTAAGGAGCTAAAATCTTTTATTTATTTTTTAAAATTTTTTAAATTTTCCACTTTGAAAATACAGTCATTTACCAGTCTGAACCAGCTTCTGTTATAATTACAGTTAAAGTAACATTAAAAGCCCATTTTGGGGCTAAAACTAATCCAAGTTGGAGAAATAAAAACCAAAAATGAAAAGTTGATTCTAAAGTAATTTTAATTGAAATTTTCTCTTTGAACAACTGTAGATTAGCTGATTGTTGCTCATCAGTAGGGTGGCCCAGTTTCTGCCTGACTGGAATGTTGGTGTTTTATGAAAGCAAACTAAAATGATTATCAAGAACACTTGTCAGTCTGGCTGGTCGATCCTGTACAGAGCTTAGATAAGAACGTTTTATTTCTGTCTCAGATATGTAAAAAATATCTTCACGTTTATCTTTATTCTGTCGGATGTTTACGTCTAAAGTAAAAACAAGTGCAGAGAATTTTTCCTTGCATTCTTATTCTTACAACATTATTATCCCAGTAAAAAGAGGTGGGCTTTGGTTGGTCTTGGCTTATGGTTTTTAAAATGATAGTGTGGTCTGTTTAAGGGAACCTGTAAGCCTGGACGTGTGTGTCTGTTTGTGTGTGTGTGTGTGGGTATGCGTGTGTGTGTGTGTGTGTGGGGTGTGTGTGTGTGCGTGTGTGTGGGGGTGTGTGTGTGTGTGTGTGTGAGAGAGAGAGAGAGAGAGAGGCTGTAGATGAAACAACAACATACATATCAACAAACAACAGAGCTGAATTCAATCTAGCTCTAATTTTGCCATAAGGCAGATTTACACTGCAAAAACACAAAATCTTACCAAGTAATTTTGGCCTAATTTCTAGAGCAAATATATTAGCACACTTTAAATAAGAGAAAACTAACTTACAAGTAATTTTTTTAGCAAGATACAGAAGCTTGTTTTAAGTAAATAATTCCTTAATATTGATGAAAAACTGCTAGTTCCATTGCCAGATTATTTAACTTAATACAAGATTTTTTTTTTCCATAGGTTTATCTGCCAATAGAACAAGAACTTTTTCATCATCTTGCCGATTGCATTAGCATGGATGCTGTTAGGCGAGTTGCTGAGTTTTTTATTGTAGTTGGAAGGGCCCCAAATCAAATTCTGCTTAGGGCCTCAAATAGCCTTGGAGCGGTTCTGTTCAAAGGTAACCGTGGTACCTGACACCTGACCCGCGTGTTTCTGGGAGTCCAGAGGACTGCCAGCTATGAGTGATGAAATTACAGTGAGGAATGGCAACCAGGAGTACTAAACTAACCCCAAAGACGTGAAGCTGATCCTCAGCTCTCTCTCTCTCTCTCCGTCTCTCTCCGTCTCTCTCCGTCTCTCTCTCTCTCTCTCTCTCTCTCTCTCTCTCTCTCTCTCTCTCTCTCTCTCTCTCTCTCTCTCTCTCTCTCTCTCTCTCTCTCTCTCTCTCTCTCTCTCTCTCTCAGGGTGTTTACCATAAAAACAAAGTCAGACTTAACATTATAGAGCTTTCTCATATGACCCTGGTGCTGAGCAGAAGACTTTAAAGGGTCAATTAAACTTTTTGCGTCACATTGTGGGCCACAAATTTATAGGAGGGTTGTTGAAGGTTTGGGAAAAAAAATTAACTGTATGATAAAAGAAGTTGGGCACCCAGAACAGAGAAACTAATGTGGTTTCCAGACGAATCAGGAGGCGGTAAATAATTGGCTGTCAGATTTACAGGGAACCAGATACACAAAAATATTGCAAATGTATTTGCACCCCCTGACAATTTTTGTTTCGTCACATTATAACCACAAACTTTTAGATTTTTTTTCTTTTTTCTTTTTTTCTTACAAATGAAATCATAAAAAATGTGGAGTCCATTATTATTCACCCAATAAAAGTTTTAGATGCAGTTTTTTTTCCTCCAACACCTGTGAACATCAGTTTTCAAGTCTTGCCACAGATTATTTATTAAATTTAAGACTTTATTAAATTTGGACTTTGACTAGACCATTTGAAAACATGAATATGCTTTAACTCAGGTGTCTGATTTTATGCGGCCCCTCTAACCGCGCAGGTGGCTGATGCTGACAGATTTTTATTTACAGATCAAGGTACAATTATTATTGGAATAACTTTCTTACAAGGAAAAATGTACAATTAGTGTTTTTGCAATCAAACTTCTATAATAAGTAGAATGACATCTAGTGAGAGAATTTGACCAAAATGCCGACTTTACTGCTCTCGATTCAGCTTTTAATTAGTTTATTAATCTTGGCTAAATATTAGCAAGCGCTTTGAAAGAAAGTGATCCAAATCATTGGAGATTAACTTATCCGAAATGAATAGCTGTACCGGCCCCGGTATTAAAAAAAATTGTAGCGATAATGTGCCCATAACGGTTATTCAGTCCTATTCAGTCTAATTCTATGCTTTGTGCTTGTGGCAACATCATGCTGTATTATTTGTTTTACATTGCATTTAGAATAGCTAACTGCATTTTATGAACCATTTGAAAAAAACGTTTGTTGTAATTTATTGTTGCATGTTTGACCAAGTTAGTCAACCTATTGAGTCTGTCAGTTTCAGTTTCTGTATTATTTTTGTTACATTGGCTGTTCTACTCATAATAGCGCTGACTGAACAAATTAAAGTTATTTTTACATGTTTGACCAAGCTTCTGAAGCTAATGATGTATTTAAGTGAGAAGCACTGGTGCAGAGTTATCAAATAAATGTAATTCAGTACATTTATGTATTCTTAAAAAAAAACAGTTCAGCTGTTTTTCTGTATCGGATCGTATTGGATATCAGTATCACTTTGCATTTTAACACAGGGAACACTCAAAAGGACCTTTTTCACATGTTCCCTGCTTACTTGGTTCAAACATAACAAATTTAATCTCAGTTTCTTCTAACTTTTCTTTTCACATTTCCTCCATAAATGGCGGCTTTGTGCAGAGCACAGCTAGCAGCTGTTATGTCAGTGAGGACCTGTAGATTATCAGACAGGTCCAAGTTGGAGAAATAAAAACTTGGACCGTTAGCAGCACGTGGAGGAGGAAACCTAAACACATGAGGAGGACTCCGACATTCACCAGGAGGGACAATATTAAGAACGGATTGTTATATTATGTGCCAAGAACTTCACATCCCTGTGACATCTGTGTCTGGTCTTTGTACTCAGACGTCTGGCTCTCTGCGGCGTGTCTGCATGATGAACAGCTTCACTTTCTCCTCAGTTGGCTCCCAGTGACGCCAGAGCAGAGGCTGCTGTACAGGCCTGTCACACTAACACATTTTGCTGGATGGTAAATTGTCCCAGAACTTATTTTACTAAATGGTAATTGTTATTTTGAGAACATACTCGACTAACATAGTGATAATAATATAAATAATAATATTAATGTCTTATTAATGCAACTAAACACACTCAAAAATTAAAAACATGTACCTTTCTAAAGAATATCTATCAGTCGAACTGGAAACATTTCAAATATCCTAAATAAATAAAACAAATGAAACGATAATGTTTAAAACAGATTCATGAAGCACCAGGGGCCAAAATTGCATTTCAAAAAATAATAATCATTCAGCGTAAGACAGGGAAAAGAGGCTAAAGTGGCAGGTAGGGCAAAGTTGACTTTGCAATGCTTCTCAAAATGGTGGCTTTTCAGTGAATTTAAAGGAGAGCGTCGCATTATTAAGTACTGTTGTCTTAATGAAAACTTTGCATTTGTTTTAATTTATCATGCAATGAATTGATTTATTGCTCATTGTGACACGGTCACTGCTATAATTCTCTAAGTTGGAAACTTTGATGGATGGGACTTGCATTGTTTCAGGGTCATCAGTGAATATTGGCTCTGCTTTATGATAAATTACTAGAGATACACCGATCCAATATTAACATCTGTATCAGTCCTGACATTGAACATTTTATATTTGGTATCCTGACAATGTACCCAATCCACAACGGCAGATCTATTCAGTATAATTTCATGCTTTGTGTTCTGAGTGACTTTGCATTTTATTTTATTTGTTTTACATTATATTTAGAATTTTTAATTGCACTTTCTGAACCGTTTGAAATAAAGTTTGTTGCAGTTTATTATTACATGTTTGACCGAGGCAGTCAGTCTATCACTTTGTCATTTTGCTTCTTTATTATTTATTTTTTATTGGCTGTTATACTTCTTATTGCAATGACTCTGTTTGTTAGATGTTTGACCAAACTGGTGAAGCCATTAGTGCATTTAAATGTGCTGTTCTGGTGCAGAGTTTTCAAATGAATTTGTAATTCAGTACTTTTCTGTTTTCTTTTCTTTTTTCTTTAAAAAAGAAACTTTTTAAGTTAATTCAGATGTTTTTCTGTATTGGATCATATCGGCCGACACTAAACCTCAGATATCGGTATTGGAAGTTATTTATAAAAGTGCATAAATATAAATAACTATAGTGTAAATATGTCATGTAAGAAAATTTCCGTGGGAGAAGCTGTTGTTACATCAGTAACATCCTCCTGGTATCGTCCCTTAAGGCCAAGGCTACAGGTGCTCCATGTCCGGTCATGTTGCAACCTGTCTGTCCAACATGAAGTGTGGGATCCAGCTGGATCACCAGCTCTGACTCAGCCTGATCCATCAGATCTTGAGGCTTTGTTACACCAGCTGACGACTTTTTTTCTAGGCGATGAACACAATGACATCATGACTCAGTTTTGCAGGCCCGAGGTGCGACACACCCTGAGCTTCTGCTGTCACCTATGTTTTCTGACTGACATATGGTTGGAGATTTTTCATCCTCAATGAGTGGATCACTCTGTGTGGAAATATGACAGTTTATCTGAAGCCGAACAAAGTCGTCCACTCTGTCTGCGAAGGACTGCATCACTATTGAAATTCTTTCCTTTCACTGCTTTTCATTCGACAGAGGGGAAATGGCAGGCCTCCCTGTTCATCTCCATCCTCACTGAATGCCGGTGTTTCATGTGGTTTCAGAGAATTGGCACACCCAGGCCCAACACGGGAGAAGTTATGGAAAATGTTGAGCCTTTCTCTTCGCTTCCTGTGAATGTGACATAGCGTGCAGTTCCTCTCAGCATGAAGCCTCTTTTTTTCTTATCAATGCCAACATGTTTTCTCAGTTGTTCATGGAATAAAAAAAAAATCTCTCAGGAATAAAAGCGTTCCAGTAAACTCCTCTGTGTAACAATAAATGTCACTCAGTGATGATCTGAACCTTTAGACCGGAGCAGAAGAAAATTCTGCCTGAATGAGGAAGATTTGACTCCCCTTTAATGTGATTGGTTCCTTCTTTTCCTGTTTGTGTTGAATTGCTGGGGCTACAGTAACTGGAGGCTTGTAGAACTCACACACACACACGCACGCACACACCCCCCCCCCAACACTTTAGGAACATGTGTCTGTTGTAGGTAGAAAAAAAGTAGGGACAGGGATATTGTTGTTTGGCTGCATGTTTCCAGGCTGTTTGTTTGAACTGGTGGTCATATTGTTCCACTGAGTCAGAGGAAACAAAGGTTCAACGATGTCATCATACACACAGTTTCTGTCACTGCTGAAGACATTGTTTGAATTTCCTGGAGGAAAGAATCTCAAGAATCTGTCATAAAATCATGTCTTCATGCTAACGGTGAGTCGTATGGACTCATCATGCTGACGTTTGTAAAAACATTTGAAACATTTGATGGCCCACCGGCCATCAAATGTTGTAAAGTCTTGTATTAAGCTGGATGGCCAGTCGGCTGGATGGCTGCCAGTCCATCCAGCCGGCCGGCTGGATGGAAACAATACAGTTCAACTTATTTACAATAAGTCAACACAGTCGTTGCCTTAGATGTTTGTGGCGGGGGAAAAGACTCAATTTTTACCTGCTTTGTGTAACAGTAAGGAGTTTATTAAATAAATACAGTCAAAAAAAGCACAATAGGATTTTATTTTAAAAAGTGTTATCTTCTGTATATTTGGAGAGATGCCTGCCTTAATTCAGGCTGCAAGAAAACATGAGAACCAGCTTTTATCAGAAACCCAAATGGTTCAGCAGAGGACAGCCGACTTGCTCTGTTTGCTCTTTTTCAACCTTCAAACTTTCGATGGTGATGTGAAAAAGTGCTTTTTCCCACAGGATCATGTGATTTTTCTTCCCAAGTAATAAATGCCTTCATTTAAAAACTGCATTTTCAGCTTACTTGTATTGTGTTTAACTCATTACTAAATTGGTTTGATGCTCTGAAACACTGGAATGTCACAAATATGTAAAAAAAAAAGAGAAAAAGAAATCAGATCACATCGGCCACGCTGGAGAACTCAGGAACAGGAACTTAAAGGGAAACAGAAGGCTTGAGGTGTGGCCGGGACGCTGAAGGGACTGTGAGGGAGGCAGAGGATGTGATGAAGGTGGAACAGAAGAAGACAGTGATGATGATGAGGCTGTATGATGGCGCAGGAGAGGATGATGGAAACATTAATGCAGGAAAGGACTGAATATGATGATGGTTAGACCATTGGAGGAAGGTAGTCAGGTGATGCAGTGAGGACCAGAGGTGTCATGAGAAAATTTTAGGATCCGTCAAGGAACGATGGAAACTGACCAGCTTATACCTGCTGGGGAGGTGATCTGTGACATGGGAACCAAGTGACGATAATCAACAGAAAATACTTCAGCTGTGGGAAAATGAGGTTTGTTTAAGAAGGACCAGTTCACAACATAAGTAATCTCAATCCACTTTTTAAAAAAGTGGATTTCCATTTATATTTATTTCAGTAAACTCAGATTTGTTTTCAGATCCGCTTACATGTAAATCTCTGGGAGTGTGTCTGAACTTTGAGGTTAACCGGGTCAACCATACTAGCTGTGTCTGACCAGCTCCAGGGTGACCGTACGGCCTCTGTTTTACCGCCATCAATCTCTCCGTTTTCCCATTCTGTCGTGCTGCTGTGCTCTACACTTCACTAGTTTATTGCGGATAAATTACAAAAGACATTTCTAGCTGTGCTGTGTGCTTCCAGCAGATGGGTTTCCATTACAAAGTGTTCAAAATCTTTGTCGCTATTCTGCTAATGTCAAAAAAAAAAAAGCAATTTCCTAAATGTAGTGTTTCCATTAAATAAGAAATTAAATTACTATCATAGTAAGTCATTATAAATCATGGCGACGACTGATGTAAACATAACCATAAAATATTCATAATTCAGCCATGATGCCAGCACTCATTTATCAGCTTTGAGAGGAGACATCAGCGTCTTATTGTGGCGGTGGAGCGACAAGCTCCACCTACTTAGGAGCAATAGGCAGGGCTTGTATGCAGCATTTTTGGAGAAATTGTAGTCGGCTATTTAACAGAAGAGTTAAGGATTAATCATGTTTGAATTGCACAAATATTTATGAATTGTGTGATGTTGTGAGAGCTCTGGTGGGAGCCAGCTGCACATTGTCCAAAAAACTAAAACAAACTGCATCATCCTGCTACCATTTCCTGTTGCCTTCTTTGTAGTTTACACCAGTAGTGACATCCAGCTGTTGATCTCATGACCGTAATGGGAAAAAAAGTGTTTCCATTGCAGTTCAGTGAAATACATCTATTCTGATAACGTCCGAAAAATCCACCTCATCTTAGCACAGGAGTTTTTTTTTCAATGTTGGCGTGTTTCTATTAAGCAGATTTATTTTTGCAATTTCAATCTACATAATTCTTTGACTAATGAAAATGCAGCTAGTGTTGTCTGCTGACCACAAATGTGGCAGAAGATCTGATCCAGTGTTTTCTCATCTTTATTTCTTTATGATTCTCAATGGCCAGATTTCACCGGATCAAATATAGAACACACTCTGAAGATTTAAAAAAGTTCTGGAAGCCTGTTACTCTGTCAAGCTGACTCACACCCCGATTGTTTGTCCTGTCTTCTTGTGAGAGTTCAGTGCTTTCGTATAAACTGTAAGAATCTTTTTTTTCTCTGCTGGTGATGGCTAACAAGATGTTTTATGAATCTGTTTATGTGAAGTGACTTAGCTCCTGTCGTTCTAATGGGAAGGATAGTTGTCTGACATAATTGTCTGCAAATGAGTCCTGATCAGTTAAACAGTACTGGCCCTTTGCTCACTTGCTGGCAGTGTGAATGCTATCTTTCAGTTTAAAAAAGCTCATGGAAAACATTCTGAAGCCAAGGAGACTCTGCCAATTCAACAAAGCTTGGCGGTTTCAGTCTTTTTCATTGCTGCTTTTATTGCTAAACTGCCTTATTTGGAGTTCAGGACTGTGATCATTGGCCATCTATTCCTGAAGTTTTCTCTGTCTGGGTTCATCTGTATGGTGTCTCTTCACTCTGTTGAAGACAAGTGTCGGTATTTCGTGATATCTACAGTATGTCCACTAACTTTGTGTATGCCACCCTGCAGGACAGGCCGAAGGCAGCGGTTACGAAGCTCTGCTAACTTTTAACAATTAAGTACAGTTTAGAAATCAAAGACAACGATGGGACAAGAGGCCTTTTGTCATTTAATGGTTATCAACACAAGCTGGGATAAGACAACAGACAGCTATTAAGAAAAAAACTGATGGTGATATCTGTCATAAATAGATGGAAACACTCATCTGGGAGAAGTACTCCTAGTTTGTTCAAACACCCTGATTTGTCATGACTTTGTTTAGCTTACACAACAAAATAAAAAGTTCTATCATCCCAGGGTCACTGAACTACATGTCAACATTTCTGGTTGATGCCATCCAATGATGCAGATGGAATCCAACATTTTATTGCCTTTAAAATTTGTTCTCAAAGCAGCATTATGAAATATGTTGAAATATAAAGTTGAACTCCAAATTATTCATACTCCTTCTTTTCATAAGACCACACTGTTTCTTTTGTCTGGTAACATTAACTGTTTGGAGCAAGTCATGCAGATTCCTGACTTTCTGTGAAAGGAGCTAACGGTGATGTCAGTGAGGCCGTTTCAGTCTGCAGCCCACAATTCAAGCTAAATAATCAAAATACCAGTGGTGAATTTCAAAAAGCTGCCACCTTGGCACCGTCCCATCCTGCCTAACATATATAACACTACCCAGTAGAAGGGTGTTGGGGTGTTGGATGAGCATCTGGTCACAGTAGTAGTATTTCCTGACAATCCACACATGTATGATGTATGATGCCATGTGAGTTATTCTGGTCACATGTCCCAAGATCCTTGTTATCGCTTAAATTCTATGTAATTAGAAACCTTTTTGTTTCACTGACATGGATTTATAACACTTCCAATTGTGCGAATCAAAGCAGTGATAGCATGCTAATGCTACCTTTGGCTGCTGAGACCAGTATCAGGGACCATTGTGGATGGTTGTGTTCTTTGGTTCTGCAACATTGCTCTTCCATAAACGCACAAGTCATTATCACCATCACCCTGCTTTATGGTTGAATGAAAAACTGTGTATGCGTGGGTGAGCATGTGTTTTTAAACTGGTGGTGGCTGTCCACCTCATTCTACCTACGGCTCCATAAAGGTTTAGTACAACAAAAACAACCCCCATACATCTAGTGGGTATCTTTTTTGGTATGGAAATAGAACATCAAAAATTAGTGCTTTATTATGGTGTAATTGTTGTGACTTTTTTACACTTATATGTTGTTCAGTATGATAAGTGACTGATTTACAATTATATGTTAAGCATAAATTACATGATTATTATTAATTGAATTGAACATGATTGTATATAATTACAAGGATGAAGTGAAATATATTTACGTTCAAGACATGATTTATTTGAATAGAAGAAGTCTTTTATTTTGAAGAATGCTTAAGTATCTGGTTCTGTTTTGTCACTATCTTGCTTTGTTGATATTTTGGTTGTCTTGGTTACGAACAGCTGTTGCCGTTATCAGCTGTCGCCGTTTTCTCTCTTCAATAAAGAACTGAACAGAAAGGTTCAGTAAAAGACACACGAGCCTCCGTTTTGTTTGAAGAAGCTTCACTCCGTAACAGTAATCTCCATGGGAAATCAAAGGCACTTCAGAGTTGTTTACTCTGTATTTTCTGGTGAACTACAAAATAACCTCCTAGTAAACACCACATGTTATTTGCTAGGAGGCAGTTGGTGTTTCTATAGCTCCATGTGGTGCTCATTAAACGCCTGGTGGAGTGCTAAATAGCATTTATGAGACAGTGCCAGGCGCTGCAAAATAGACGAATGAAGTTTCCCTGTTTGGTACATCCACCACTGGCTCTCCACTGCTGTCACAGATTACATTGAACTTTATTTGTTTTTCACTTTTGTGTAAAGGCAACTATGCCGTTATGCTATGCTGTTTGACTCTTGTGTGTGGAGTTCTTGATTATCTGTGATTAACATTTTCTTCACGATTGATTTGCACTGTTATGTCTTTAACTTGATACTGTGCTATGAATGCATCAACTCATACACACTTGTTGGTGAAGTACATTTGTTGTTGACATTTATTTTTTATTCATTTTATTCCTCAGCAAAGAGCAAAAAAGTGAGAATGAAAGTTCCCAGACTTTTTAAAGATGGTTGTCAGATTTATTGACATTTGCATAACAATTTTAAACCATTTTCTGCATTTTATTTCTTCTATATCTGCAACCCCACTGGTGGTATTACTTAATAAGAGACACAATGAAGCATGGCAAGAAGATTTTATCCTTTTCAAAGGCATCCAGAATGCTTTTGATTACGAGATTAGCTTTGTTTTTTCTTTATCCGACGATGTGAGTCAGATTTTATTTGTTGATGTGCACGATGGAGCACGTTGATGCCACTGTCTGGTCTCAGATGCCTCCATGCCCTCATCTCTGCTGTAGGAGAGAAAACACAATCACTATATTTGAACAAGTTATAACTTTTACTCAAACACGACTTGTGTATTGTGCAACGTCTGTAAACTCTTGGCTCGTTCAAAGCGATTTCCTGCCTCAGTGAGAAATACTCAGCTTATGTGTGAGCTTAGAGGGGCTTTACAGGAAGAAGGAGATGGGATCACCACAGGGACAAAAAGGCTGCTGATGATGGTGGAAAGAAAGTACACCCTCTATCAGGTTTTTACCTTTTTAAATATGGTCCATTACCGGGGCACCCTTGTAAAAATGTAACGGATCTTCCCTGGTTAAAGAGAATATAAATTAAAACTCTGAATGCACTGAATGGACTGATCAAGGTCTCACTTGACTTAATACAACAGGGATAGTTTGACTCTGTGTTGAGAATTTGGTTGAAAGTGACTTTAAATGTTTACTTTAATTATGCATTAAAACTGGTCTTAAAAAAGGAAGCAAGCTCATAGAGCCTTACAAAACAACTCAGTTTGGATAATAAAATTCACTACTCTGTTCAAAACAGAAAAAAACTATTAGTGGGCAATTTTTGGTCAAAGTGTGAAGTGCTGCGCTAGCTTGTACTAAACACTTAGCATGTAAGAAGCTAATGTTAGCTCAGTCATTAAGCCTGCTAGTCATTTTTTCTGCTTTAAACACATTGCTAACATGTAGCATGGGTCTCTGGTGAATGCTGTGCATATGAAGGATGTAATCTTTGGCTTATGGGGCTTGGTGTGTGCTGGTGTGATTTGGCATGATAATCATGCCATGACAAAGGTAAACTGGTTCTCCGGTCACCTACACTGAGATTTTCCCAGTTTTCATCACGGACAGAGCGAGAGATCCAGCCGTGCCGCTGCTTGTTCTGTAAATCCTTTTTACCTTATAACCCTGTCAGCAGAAGCAGCAGGCCTCACATTCTCTCCATTCTCTCCTCTTTAAATCTGATGTCAAAAGTATAATGTTGCAGGTTCTTGCCAAAATGTTGGGAGGATGGCACAGTTGGAGAATTTAGAGCCTGGCCTGCACGGCGCTCCACGTCAGGTGTTAATTATGTGTGAAGAATACAGTCCTGCTGTCATTTGCTGTCTAATGCTGCAATCGTTTACTGCACGGATTGCATTTGCAGTTCAATTTACATGTTCCTTTTGAGTCAGGTCCTCTGGTTGGAGGATTTCAAAGCTTCTTTTATTGGCATTGGCCTTTCATTTGGTCAGATATTTCTGCATTTATGTCTTCTGTGTCCTAATTCTTCCCTCTCAGTCTCCGCTTGAGGCCAAAGGCTGTGTGATGCAATTTGCATCCTCTGTACTCACTAAGGCTGGACAAGGTGTTGCAAATTTAGCATTATTTCATCATTACTGTCTTTGCTAATTATTTAAGTATGTCACATGTCAAATTAAAATGAGCTCAATAATTTCCATTAGCATGATTTATTATTTTTCTCGTTTCTTTCTCTCCTCTTACCAAAAGCTGGATGATAAAAGTCTTCAGTCTGGTACTCTGGTCTCAACTGGGCCTTTTTTTAAGGAAACACAATAATTTATCTCCCAGTTACAGCAGGGTTAAAAAAAACTGAATTCAGGTGAGAAATTAATTTATTTCTTTTCTTCTCCTCTTCCTGTAAGTCGATGTTGTAAAGCAATGCATTTTAAAACTGTGATGAAAACATTACACAGTTGAAAACTAGAGGTGTGCCGATTGATCGGCCACCGATCATAATCGGCCGATTTTCGTGAAAAAGTGCATGATCGGTGATCGCCGATCACGGTCTCTTGTTGCCGATCACACAAACCGATCACCTGCATCTCATTTCGCAGGATACCTGTGCAGCTGGTCTCCTCTTTCCTTCACACTGCGCAAACGTGCAGCAACAAATCCTAAGCGATGCTGTGTGGAACTTTAGCGCAGAGTGTTTGCGTGAAATTGAAGCATATGGGGTGAAGCACGTCAAAATGCATCAACAGACGAATTCAATATTTCATAAAAACAATGGCATACTTGATGAGTTTGGCTACATCGAGGCTCATTGCAGTAAAAAAGACATATGGAGGATCAGATAGCAGGTAAAGCAGCGCACAGCTACAAACATTCACCCGGATTAGCATGACGGTCAGAAAACTAAACCAATAACCCTCAAAATGATTTAAGTCTTCGAGCTGATAAGATGCTGGTTCTGCTCTTGCTGTTGAACCGCTGCTACATGTAGTGTTTCACAGACGGAGCGCCGCTTCTGCTCCACCTGGTAGTGACTCTCACACCGAACCTCTGCTTAAAGCTGCAGCATCTAACTTAAAACAATACATTTTACATACGTATTTAAACTTTCGCTGTCCTAACATGAGACAGATAACATCTGAAAAAATAATCGATCTCCTCTGCCTCCTCTCTTCTGCATAATTACTCCGCTCAGTCAGAAACAGCCACTCAGAACTAGCAGTAATCAGCTAGCCGCCATGCTATCTGGAAGTTTTCATTCAGTAACTCTGGATTGTTTATTGCAATGGAACCTGTATTTGCCTTTGAATGTTAAGTTTTATACTTGAATTTTTTGGCAATGTTGAGAGGTTTTATTTGGACTTTTTGCATTATTTAGCCTCTTCAGAGCCTTCATATGTTTTCAGTCTGTTGAAGATAGTATTATTGACAGCAGTACAATTTGCACAATGCCTGTTTTGTTTTTTTCTTGGAAAAAGTTAATTAAAAACAAGTTTTTGTCTAAATTAAGGTGAATTCATGGTTCCTTTTTCCACAAACTGTAACCGGTAGTGCCTTTTAGTGCCAATTATTATTTTTTTACAAAAAATAATAATTATGTGATCAGTATCAGTGATTGGCTGTGATCGGCCCTCATGGGTGATCGGAATCGTAATCGGCAGGAAAAAACTTGATTGGCACATCTCTATTGAAAACACAAGTTTACCTTCACCAATTAAAAAGACATGTTTTTTTTCTTCATGTCTGAAGGTAAATCAAATTTCTCTTGTTTTAGATTAATTAGAATGATTGAAATTACTTCAATTTGCTAAACACCTGAAAATGTAACATTTTGTTTCAAGATTTTTCTTTTACTTTTTATGAATGCAGAAGTTTGGTACATCTGGTTGGTATCAGGGATAATTATTTGCTAAACTCCACGACTTGGGTCAAACCTTTTGTTGGCCATTGAGCTGCCACTTCTGGTCTGATTCTTATTCTGCTCTATCTGCCTCCAAGGACATTAAACCTTGAATTTCTAACCCCATCCTGTTCTATGCTTCATATTGCTGTTCTTAATGAGGTTTTCACCGGGATCTATTGAAGATCATGTTTCCTGCTTGGACCTTGGTAGTTGTGTGAATTGCTGAGTAGCTGAGCATTGAATGCTGCCCTTCGTTGGTGAGGTGGAACCAAACATGGAGAGAAAATGGCTGCCTGTTGCAGTGCCTGGTGGTTGAAGTGTTGCCACCACGGTTGTGAGTAGACAACATGCCTGGACACTGGCCTACAGATGTTATCAGATAGAGGATTGTGAAAGCCACATGCTGCAGCCAGTTGAAAGCAGAGCTCTGGAAAAGCAACAAACCAGCACTGCAAGTTTTAAAAACCCTAACACAGAGGAGAAATGTATGGTTTTAGAAAATATGTCTTCTTTTGTTGTGTGATACAAGGTAAATTGTAACTCAGAGGGAAATTATAGCAGCGTCCTTTCTGAAGGTTTATTTGGATGTGCAATTTTAGTTGGTCCACAGTGGCTGACCCTAACCTCAGACACTCAGGGAGAAGAGGCATTCCTCTGTTATTTGTGAGCTGGTTAATTTTTGGGCCTTCTACATGTCTTGGGCCTGCAGTGGAAACTCAAACAAGCAGCCTGCGGCGGAACGGTTTAGTCCTCAGCTGTCCAGCTGAACGGCTCTCTGCTGCAGGTCGTGTTGAAAGCTACTGCTCACTGTCCTGTACCAACATTTTATTCAGGTATCCACGTCTTAGTTAAAACTTCTCTGTCGCTAGGGGACCCAAATTTGGGTCCTCGGCGCTTGCCGCAACAAGATCAATTAAAAACACATGCTGTACATTTATCAATATAAGCATATTGCATATCCAGGTAAAGGGAAAAGGCTCTTCTAAATGATAGAATCAATATTTTCTACCTTAACAACACCCAGATGGAACACTAAGCAGATTGATAAAAAGAAACGCAATTAGACCCCAACGAGGCACACCCGGTAAAAAACGCAACAATAAAAGAGCAAGGAGGCCCGATATACAAAAACTATCTATCAGAGTAAAGCCGAAGTTCTGCGGTTTCCAACAATACCACAGCCACCACGCTACGTGCAAAACTCACTGAACCAGCAGCTAAAGAAGAAAAAATAAATAGCTAATTTCACAAAGCTAAAATCAAAAATCCAGTCCTGTCTTTGCTGTTTCGTGGTCATAATCCATATTAGAGTAAATATTTCCACTTGGTCCGATAATCCATTTTCCCTGAGTACATCTCACATGGTTTTTGTGAGATGTACTCAGACATTTCCGTGTTTTATGTACAGTACACAAACTGTGAGTCAAACTTGGTCAATTTACGTCACATGCCTTTTCCCCACTGTAATAGGTGAATGACTTTAGTTTCCGTATTAATGTCAATGCCCTCAGATTCTATTGGCTCTGACGGTTCGAACGACATGTCAATCTTCAAACTTGACCAATGGGTTCCCGAGAAACTGCCCCGCTTACTTTTGAAAACCTGAATGTAGAACTGGATGATTTTACGCACAGAGCGCAGAGCACATAGTTATTGTAATGTAATTATGAGATATATAAGTTCTTCCTGTGATCATATCATTTTGACAACTTAGTTTTAATTGCTATTTGCATTTTCATTGTTATATAATTCTATTTGAAGTGTTATTGTGAGTTAATCTGTTCCATTTTCAGTCTATTACAATTTGTCTATGTTTTTCTCTTTTTATGAATGAATGCAATGTGGATTTTTCAAAAGAACCCCAAAAATAATTATTAGATGTAATTACTTATTTATGATAAATAATAATTTATTATATGAAAAAGAATAAATGATTGAAACAGAACCTACAGAAATAAAAACTAAGAAAGTTCAAATGGCACAAATTGTGCCAAAATGGCTAATTTGGAAGGTCCGCCTAGATTTTTATCTAGTAGCACCTCTTTAAAACTCATATGATTGACTTTTTTTCATGAAACTTGGCACAGTAAAAGGTCAGATTGTGTACTGTTGTTTACTACTTTTTTTTGGCTTTCACTGCATGCTTTTAAAGGAACATTCATAGATTGAAGTGGTTTTTTTTAGGCGGAAATTGATTTTTCTCTTAATTTCTGCTGTTTATCATATTAATTCACTTTTCTCAGTAACAGGCAGGGTGGTTTTAGAGCTGTAACATGTTCTCTAGGGTCTTGCCTTTGTTTTGATATCAAAACAATTAAAATAAACTTTGTAGTTCTTGAGATACATGCAATTCATTTTGGGCATGTTATTTTCAGCCATATTGCTCAAAAACAGGTCATGTGCCGAAGAGGTTTAATGTGTGGTGCACCTAAAAATGGCACCACAGTATTTTTTTTAAATTTTTTTATCATTTGCAGTTCGGCATGTTCATCTGTCTTTTTTTTATAGTGCTTTCCTGAGGTGGGAACAGGAGCGGAAATGGCGATACGGAACCTTTGTTTGGGGGGCGTTGCTTCCAGGAGTCCAGGAGTTTTAGCCTTTGCTCTGAGTTACAACTGCAATATAAAAACATATATTTTTGTGCATATTTGTTGAAACTGTCATGACATCATGACAGTATGAGACAGATAATCTGAGATAAAATCAAGCCTCCTCTGTTAACTAGAAACAACCAATCGGAGCCAGGAGGCTGGTCTTAGCGCTGTCAATCATGCCCGTGTGTGCACTCCCCTTCATCACCTGCGCTTGCTCTCTGCTCAGCAACGGCCATCAGCAGATCCTGTTGTGAATGCTAATGCTGGTTAGTATGGCCACAGATGATAGCAGATAAATGTTTCTCCTGGAACAGTAAGTTGTTTCTCCACCATTAGCACATTTAGCAGCGATAGATATCGTCACAGATCATCTGTCTCATATCATACCGTCACGTACTGGTGACAGTTTCATCTAATATGTAAAAAAAACATATTCTTTGAAAAAGTTACATACTGCAGGTTTGAGGTTAGCCTGCTCTCTTATGTTCTGTTATTTATCTATCTGTGATTTTCATTACAAAAAGCTACAAAAACAATCATGAAATTCTGGATGGCCTGACGAGTGTGAAAAGATGTTCAATATTATTTATTAAGAAACACTTATTGAATGCTGAAACAAACAGATATTTTTTTGATATTTTAACAGTTTTATGGGTTTTATCAATACATTCTGGCACAACCGGCCCTTTAATAACATTTAGATTTTTGATATGGCTCAAAATGAAACTGAGTTTGACATGCCAGCTCTAAGTGAACAAACAGGATGGTAACGAGGAATAGCCTCATTAAGCAGGAATATATATTTTGATCTAATCCTTGATCATGACTATCATTTTGCATATATTGTGCAAAAATAATAATTTTGTGATAATTTGCTCAGAATATGCTTTTAAGCTTAACACTAGTGACATGCAGTAACATAAACAAGTAAATCCTGGAATAAGAGGTAGTCTGTTTCTTCTGGTTGTTCAAAGAGGTTAAAAGGCAAAAAAAAAAAGTAATTTGATATCAACATTTTACAGAAAACCTCTTATCCACTTGTCCTCCTGTTCTGCTCGTTCCTCTGTTCGTCTCCACTAGTTGCAACTATAAAAGGCTCCCAGCTGAAGTCAGACTTTCCACTGAAGGTTTTGAAGATGTTTCAGCTGATATTTGGGATTCTGAGGAACACAAGTTAAACAACCTGGCAGATTCCACAAGGAGGAAGTGTTTGCGTTCTAGAAATCGGGATCCTATCTGTTCGGTCTTGCTTGTTTAGGCAGGGGGTGTTACAGAAAACACATACAGCTCTCCTGATTCACAATACTGAAGGGAAAACGGAGCACACTTCATGTTTGTTTACAGGAGGCCTAGCACCAAAACCAATCATCCATGTCAAAATGAGGTCAAATGTCATGACTGAAGGTAACATAATTACTTCATTTTGCTGCAAAATCTCACTATGTGACTGTATATAATACCACCCCGTTAGTAACAGCCACATTTTCTGTTATTGCTAACTTTGGCTCCATAAGCATTGCAGATAAATGCCTTTCATTTGCTTCTGGATTCTTCTACATTTCAGGATTCAAAATAACATCATGTAGTAGTCATGCCAAGTCTGCATGTGGCGCTGTGATCTCACTACAGCAGTAGAGCAGAATTGGAGAAGAATGTGTGTAGCTGTGTGTGTGTTTCCTGGAGGGATTTGACAACATTATTACTAAAAATCTTTGCACTGGCTGTTTTGATGTAAATTTGGTGCAAGCCTGAAATTATGGAAAAATGTTGTCCATAACAGGAGTCCCATGTAGACACGAACATTTAACAAAACGAGGCATTTTTCCAGGCACTGACCCAAACAAATTGAATGTGTAGAGATAGAGACCTGATGGGATACAGAGCATGTTGTCAGAACTATAAAGACAGGTGGGGCGTCCTGCTGAATATTTCAGCATTTCATACTGAAATGCCAAAGGTCTAAACATATGACCCACTCAGGAAAGACAACAGACACGAGTCCACGTGCTGCTAACTGATAGGTGCTGTGGCCACTCACCGCTGTTATCATGTGTGTCCAGAGATATCAATGCTAATGTGCTTCATGATTAGCCGGGCAGTAGGGTGGAGCTCCTCCACTCTCACTACTCATGCACTATAACGTCTTCCCCCAAACCATAATTTTAAATAAGGCAAAAACTAAAAAATACAATTAAAGTATATATATTTTTGCATTTCAGTTAAGTCCTAATTCAGTAATCAGCCAGGAAATCTTAAAACAAGACTCAAAACCAAATATTTTGACTAAAATGTGGAACACAGGATCCACACAAAAGTACAGGACCCCAGCTCAATACAAATATAAACTTAACTTCCTAGCTAAGTTCCAACTGAATTTAATATATACTCCATGTTGTTGCCAAATATCTCAAGTCTGTTTTTTTCCCCTGATTATTAATGTTTAAAAACCTGATAGTCCGGTAGACTCTGTATGATTGGGGAGCAAAATTGCAACATTTACTACATTTTCAGCTTATGCGGTTCTCTGTCACACTGCACTGAGTCAACTGATCCAAACAAATTGAAAAACCTCTTTCCTTCCTCGCCTGTGGTGGTGCTGCAGCAAGAACCACTGAAGGAAACAACACAAAAACCTCTGAACAAGAGGGTCAGACTTGGAGCACAACTTCTTTGTTCACAAAATGTAAAAAAAAAAATGAAGCAGTGTCAGATTTTAGCTGTTGTAGGATTTTTTTTTGTGTCATTGGTAAAAGACGACGAGCCACTTCTCCTGCTAGCATTTGCCTCACTCTTTTTTTTTTGGTTGTATTTACCCAGAATGCCCTGCACCACAGTTCATTTCCTGCTTTTGGAGCGGTCTGTGGTCCGCTTGCATTGACATATGCATTGCATTCGAACCGCACCAGAATTTACTTAAATCAACCCAGCAACTAGTTTTTAGTTGGACCATAGTTCACTCTTTTGGTCCCTAAACAAACTGGTCTTTCTATGCAAACAGACTGGAGTTTGATTAAAGTGGACCGTTTTGTATAACTGTTCTTCTCTAGAAAAAAATACTTTGGTAAGCAAATGCTGGATTTTACAGAGAAGTGAAAACAGCATAAAACAGCAGCTTACCCATAGAATTGCACAAAATGAATTTACAATAATGAATTCTCTTAATGGAAACACTCCAATTTAAATAAAATAAAACTCAAATTTTTCAATAAAAAGTTGTGCTAGTTTTTCAATCGTATCAGAATAGATGTATTTTTCAGAACTTCAATGGAAACAAATTGTCACATCACATGATCAACTCCCGGATGTTATTCCTGGTGAAAACCACAAAGAAGATGACAGGAAGTAGTCGGATGATGATGGTTTGTTTTGGTTTTATTCAGACAATGTGCAGCTGGCTCCATCAGACCTCTCACAGCATCACATAGTTCATAAAAAATTGTGAAACATTCCAATGTGTTGAATCCATAACATAAAATTGCAGAGTACAATTTTTTCCAAAATGTTGCATATGTTGCTATTATGAGGGGCTTGTCACTCCAATGCATGAATAAGACGCTGATGACTCCTCTGATGACTGATAGATGAACGCTAACACCATGGCTGAATTATAAATACAATCTCACGAAGCTTGATGTAGCTGTTTGCATCTGCCACTGCAATTATATTTAACGATTTATCGCATTCAAGTTTTATTCATGTGTAATTTAAATTTAATTTCTTATTCAATGGAAATGCTGCAATTTCGAAATTGTATTTTTGGACCTTCAGCAGAGTACAGACAAAAATTTTACGAATCTTCCTGAAGCTTCATGTGATATTTTTTTCTTTTTGTCACATGAGATGGGTTATTTGGTATTAATTGTGACACAGAACAGCATCAAAAACAGCTTTTTATTTATCCTGTTTGAGGACGCTCTGATACAAAACTACGGTGCTAATATCAATATTAATATTGCTGAAAAGCAATTGATATTTACGAGTTTATATTTTCACGATGCTTCACGATGTTTGTTTGGACATCGTGAAGCAATGGGAACAGCTCTGACGTTGCTCTGCTTTAGTGAAACATCCCACCTGGACAGCATCACTGTCACATGTCCAAACATCCAACCAACCTCCTCCACCTCCAGAAACACATTCACAAATGGCAGGAAAACGAAAATTAATGTTGGTTATTTATGTTATCCCAGATCCACTTATTGGACTCATACAGGTCCTGACTGTTCTCTTAAAACCGTTCCTTTTCACCTGTTAAAGGATGACCCAGGAATGATGTTCTAAGACTCAGAAACCTGCTAACTCTGATGTTTTTGTGTTTGCAGCTTGTCTTTTTCGCTTCAACTTGCTGTCACTGGTTTACTTCCTCTATCTACTGCTGCTGCCATGGTTCCTGTGCCCAAACAAATACACAGTGAGAGGTAAGATGGTGTGTGTGTGGGGGGGTTGTGGGGGTGTGCGTGTGCATGTGTGCGTGCGTGTGTGTGTGTGTGTGTGTGTGTGTGTGTGTGTGTGTGTGTGTGTGTGTGTGTGTGTGTGTGTGTGTGTGAGAAGAGGTTCAACATATGTCTGCTTTTCCTGAAATGCCAGCTTTGGTCCGCAGCTTGAAGTTCAGGAGGCAGTTTGCCTGAGCTTAGGTTGGGTTCATTTACAAACATCATGCTAAAAAAGAAACGCTCAAAGCTTCAGTTTACTACATATGCCTTCTTTTTCCTCACTGACTGTAGATACGATGCATCCAGAAAGTATTCACAGCGTTTCACTTTTTCCACATTTTATGTTATGGGCTTATTCAAAATTGTAATTAAATTAAACTCTTACTTCAAAATTCTAGACACAAATACCTCAATATGACAAAGTGGAACATTGTTTTTGAGTGTAAATTTATTAAAAAATATTCACAGCCTTCACAATATTTTATTGGTGAATCTCAACAAAGCTGATAAAGCTGATCATCCCTGGGATGTTTCTACAATTTAAATGGAGTCAACCTGTGATAAATTCAGTTGATTCGATTTGGGGAAGGTCCACACCTGTCTAAATAAGGTCAGAGGTCAAGCATGAAATTAAAGGAATAGTCTGTAGACCTCTGAAGCTGGACTGTGTTTAGGGACAAATCTGGGGAAGGATCCAGAAACATTTCTGCTGTTTCAAGGTCCCAGTGAGCTAGGCGACCTCCATCATTGGTCAATAGAAGACGTCTGGAAGTAGCAGGACTCTTCCTGGAGCCGGCTGGCCGCCTTATCCGATCCATCAGGGAGACTAAGGCCTCTCTGAGGAGAGAAGAGAACCTTCCAGAAGGACAACAATCTCTGCAAGCCAATCAGGCCTGCATTGTAGAACGGCCAAATGTTTAAAAAAAAAAAACATTTAAAAAAAATTTTTGAGGAAAGAGATTAATTTGATACGACCTGGAATACAGCTGCAACGAAACAAAATATGGAAAAAGTGAACCGCTGTGAATACTTTTAAGATGCACTTTACAATATATTTGTAAATCTAAATCAAACATGTCTATGTTTTCACTGTTTGCAAAGATTAGAGTGATATGCAGAACATTTTAACTATGAATGTTGCAGGATATTTTAAGTGTGTTTAAGTGTGTTTTTTGCTGTTTCACATTCTAACCAAGTTCATCATAAAACATATAGACCTACTCCTTTAATTCTCCAAAGCATGAAATGATATAGTAAGGATATTTTCATGGCTTGAGTACAGAGGATTGTCACAGCTTGGTAATGCCACGATGATTCACTGCAAGACAAAGAGTTGGATTCTCCTTTGAGTGAAATTAAATAAAGCTGCAAATGTATTAATATCTTTATACTCCCATTTGACTTGTTTTATTTGGGGGACAATTACATTTAAGAGACAAACCAGCTCGGTATAAACCAATTTTGAAATAGGAGTTATAGACACATTGTTTGTCCAAAGGTCAAACATTATCTTTGAGAGACCTTCAGATCATGATCACTTTGAAAGAGTACAAGAAAGCAAACCAGATCATTAGATTCTGCTGAGAATGAGGGCAATATGTACGGACTAAAGTGAAGGAATAAGGCGTACAGTCAACCAAAAGAATGTTGGACCTAGAACTCTCCTCCAAACTGACTAAGAGACAACGTCTGACTCAGTAATCCCCACAAGATGTGCAATCACCAAATGATGCAACACAAATTAAACCAATGGGAGGAGTCGGCGCAACAAGGTGGGGCAAGAACACATCATCACTGCCTCAATAGTGTTGAGTCTCATCGGTAATCCCTGACAATCTGAACACAAAAACACAACTATGACCTATAGACAATACCTTCTACACATCTACTAGGAGATACGAGTGCAACTGTATGGACAATACCTACTGATACCATCACAGACCACAACCTGGTGCACATCACAGTAACCATGATCCTTGAGATGCTTCACTTCAAAATGAAAACCACTAGAAGTCATGGAGAGCAGTGTCCCTGGATCTAAACTCGCATATATCAGCAACAGAACGGTGCGGTTCAGACACATCCTCCAAGAAAATGCCACCACTTTGACCGTACTGGAGGCAGTTCTAGTTATGTGTAGGCAGAGGAAACAACAGAGCCAGCAGGTACACATCTAAAACACACAGGACAGAAGCCTCTCACAACACCGATTGGCCCACACATCTTCTACTGCAGAGCGTGCCAGGCTCACACCTCTGACTACTTCCCTCCAGAAGTACAATAGCAAAACAGAGCGCAGGAAAATAAACAGGATACTCTCTCCCTCACCATCCACTTTGTTCTCAGAGTCAGTATGTAATGGCATGATAGCCCACCTACATGCCTTTGAAGAGTCTCACAGATGTAAAGGTTTTGCCACACTAGGTTCAGACACTGCACATACATGCAACATACAGGCAACACATTGACCTGCGGTGGACTGGCGACCTGTCCAGGGTGAACCCCGCCTCTCTCAGCAAATGAGTCAATCATACATTCTCACATAAACAGGTTGACCAATCAGCAACCCACACATATCAGCAACAGAAAGGTGCGGTTCAGACACATCCTCCAAGAAAATGCCACCACTTTGACCGTACTGGAGGCAGCTCTAGTTCTGTGTATAGGCAGAGGAAACCACAGCAGGTACACATCTAAAACACACAGGACAGAAGCCTCTCGCGACACCAATCGATTGGACCACACATGCTCTTCTGCAGAGTGTGCCCAGATTCTTGTTGACAAACTGAAACAAACAGACTCTGGGCTGAACCACTTCAATCACCTTACCAACATAAAAGTGGTTAATTCACAGAGGAACGCACAAAAAATACAGACAAGCTAAAATCACATATGGCAATCACCAGTCCTGGACATCCCATTAGTACATGACAATCGCGAAGAAGTTGTACAGAAGTTAGGAAGGCAGGCCTTGGGGAGTCACCTCTAGAAAGTATAAGTAATCAATATTTAATAATGTTACATACGTGTTGTGCCAACCCTCATGTATAATAGTTTGGCCAAAGAAACAATAAAAGACACTGATATTAAGGATGTTTTCACACCTGATAGTCCAGTATACTCAGTTCCATTGGAGACCAAAATTGCAACAATTGCCACATTTTCTGCTGGTGCGGTTCTCTTTTACACTAAACTGTGTCAAATGATCCAAACTAGCTGGAAAACCTGTTCCCCTCTCCACCTGTGTTGGTGAAGAACTAAGAACCACTAAAGAAAACCTCTGTAAAACCCAGTAGTACTAGACTCACTCGTTTGTTTTGGCTGTAGTTACCCAGAATGCCGTGTGCTGTAGTCCGCTTCCTGCTTTTGGAGCGGTCTCTGGTCTGCTTGTATTCACATACGCATTTGAACTGCACCAGAGTTCACTTCAAATGAACCGAGACTAAGGTTTGTAGGTGGGCCAGAGTTCGCTTTTATAATCTGCATCAGAGTTCAATTAAGTATTCACACCTCCCCAAACGAAACAGATTTTCCATACAAATGAACTAGAGTTTGACTAAAGCGGACTAAACAGGGCTGGTGTGAATGCACCTTAAGACAAGTTGATTACAACTCATGAAGAATTGCTGATCACTTTGGCCAACGTAGAAGACATAACAGCAAATAGTCTACCAACTGCTAATGAAATAACAACAGATATCCAGGGTGGAGGTGAAGGAGCAGAATGAGTCATTTACTTCTGACTCACTGAGAAAGTGACTGAAACACTGAAATCCTCCTAATGGGTAGCAGGACTGAAGGATGTACAGAGATACTAATCATGGTGGCTGTATAGAGCTACACTACTTGGTAGGATATTATATTTCAAGTGTTGAGCTTTTGAACTGCGTATCGGGAATATTCTGTAGTTAGATGATCTGTCCTTGATGTCCACAGTCGATGTACTTAGTGACGGCGATGCTAAAGGTCATGGAGATTGGTGGAGACAGTAAATAAGAATAAAGAAATTATTGAGAAAATGTAGGTTTATAATGAGCGACGTCACCGTTATAGGATTTGCTGATGCACTGCAGTCATGCAGCACTTAGACATGCTCTATTGCATCTTTTAATACTTGCTTGCAGATTAAACTCTGTTTGATTTTTTTTCTGTTTCCTGTCTTTCAGGTCACACTGGTCGCTTTATTAAAACGGTATTTTGCACCAGTCTGCTATTTGTTCTGGCTCATATCTGTTTCCAGACAGTTCTATACACGTACGCTCCTCTCAACACTGCAATAGGATATAACTGTTCACAATGGGAGACCATAACCAGACACATCGGACTGTCCAGGTGTGTGTGTGTGTGTTAGACACCATAAACAATTAGAGTAAAGTATTAAAGGTACTGCTGATGCTTTGTGCTTACTTTATATGCATGTGTGTTACAGGCTTCCCTTGGAGGATCCCTGGAATGTGATCCGTCTCTTGTGTCCGGATGTAGGAGTGTGTGTGGTGTCACTTGTTACTATTGTCCTCTGCAGCAGATTGGTCAGGAACAGAGAAATGGTGGCTGCAGCCAATATAACATCAGTAAGTCTCTGTATGGTGTGTGACGCCTATTTGAGGATATTAGAATGCAATATAAAAGAAGGTAAATTATGTTAATTAGACCGCTGTTCAGTTTTTAAAAAACCTTCATAAAATTCACAAGACTCGACCCATTTACTCTGATTATTAAAACCTTTGTGAGGCTTTGGGAAGACCAGTGTGAAACTCATTATTTA
This sequence comes from Poecilia reticulata, assembly GCF_904066995.2. Classification (NCBI taxonomy): domain Eukaryota; kingdom Metazoa; phylum Chordata; class Actinopteri; order Cyprinodontiformes; family Poeciliidae; genus Poecilia; species Poecilia reticulata. The sequence goes on along the minus strand of NC_088844.1, from coordinate 5,322,957 downwards.
TTTTGAATTAAGGATGCACTGTTTCACTTTCGATACCGATCCAGATATCTGAGGTTTAGTATCGGCCGATGCTGATCCGATACAGAAAAACATAGCTGAATTGACTTAAAACATTTATTTTCTTAAACATAGACATAAATGTCCTGACTTATAAATTTATTTGATAACTCTGCACCAATACAGCACACGTAAATAAATAAATAAATAAATAAATAAATAAATAAATAAATAAAGCATGACGTCGCTCGGTGCACAAAGCATAGAACTAGACTGAACAGATCTGCCCGTATGAATCAGACTTTTTTTTAAATAGCTGGACAGATACAGGTATTGATATCAGTTCGGTGCAACTCTAGTTTAAATTGTGGTCATATTAAAAGTGCAAACATCCAGGATTCAAATTTAAAGAACCCTTCAGAACATTAAAGGAATACATTTAGTGAAGGTGGGTTCAGCCTTCCAACTCACACAAGCATCAGTCTGACATTTGGTTACAAAAAGGACACAACATTTCTACAATCCTCCTCAGCGGGCCCTTAAGTTCTGCATAAGGACCAGCTGATATTTGATTCAGTCTTGAAGCAGAAACGTTGCCTTGCTTCAGACCCTGAGAGTTTTCAGGATTTCTTTACACAGATTGGTTTCTGAACACTGAAGAGGCTGGAAGGCCTGGTTGTTCTGTTGGAGCTGGGTCCGCTGCTGTCCTGCAGAGAGTGGACTCCTAATGCTGCAAACACATTGATTTAGGAACCATGTGTCAAACATGAGGAGGGTTACTCACTTTACCCCTCAGCAGCCACAACCTTTAAATTAACTGCTGTATCTTCACTTTCTTATGCAACTGAACTCCTGTTAAAGTGTAACAACACCAACAACTAGTTGGATGTTTTATTGACTATAGTAAAATCCGAATTTAGTCAATATAAAACATAGCACCCTACAGTAGAGCAGAACTTGATCATATTTTATGGCTCTGAATCTCGTCTCTACTCTGATTGGTTGAATTTTTGTCTCACCTCAGAGGTAACTAGCTTTTTGAAACCTTTCCTCCCACTAAATAGCTTGAAGAGGAATCTGCAGACACAACAACAGAGAATGGGGAGGAGGAGGAAGAGTCATCAGTTGACGAAGAGGTGGAGGAAGAGGAAAGGTCGTCGAACGGTGACCCTGACGAGGTTTCCACAGCAACCAGAGCCAAGCAGCTGGCAGAAGGTCTCAAAGTCAAAGTGCTGAAAATCCTGCGGGACCTGGGAAGAGTCATGGTCGTCGTCCTGCTGGGTTTGGCGGGTAAGGTCTGCTTCATGTTACGTTTCCATCGTGTGTCACCACTGAACAGCTGAGTTGACTCATTACGCTGTGTAGCTTACCTGGACAGGCTGTTCTCTGACAGTGAAAGCATTACAGCGAGTAATTTAAAAGGATGTCCATATATTGCCCTTTGACCTCTGGAGACGGGCACAAGCTCCCTACATTGGATTCAACAGCTTGAGAGAATAAGATAAATTAAATCCAGTCATTGTTCACATGTTCAGTGAGTGAATGTCTCACAGTACAAGGCATCTTAATGTTTTGTCATTGACACTTCTTGAAGCTTGCAAATAACAATAAAAATATTCAGTTTGAATTTGAAAAAATCCAAAAAAGACAAATATCAAATTTCATGTTGGTTTATAAAAGCTGGAATGTTTTATTATTTTGCATTTAGATCTAATTCATACACTATGTTGCCAAAAGTATTTGCTCATCCATCCAAATGATCAGTGAAGCACCTCGGCATGCAGACTGTTTCTACAAACATTTGTGAAAGAATGGCTTGCTCTCTGGAGCTCAGTGAATTCCAGCGTGTTACGGTGATAGGATGCCACCTGTGTAACAAATCCAGTCGTGAAATTTCCTCGCTCCTAAATATTCCACAGTCAACTGTCAGCTGTATTATAAGGAAATGGAAGTGTTTGGGAACGACAGCAACTCAGCTACAAAGTGTTAGGTCACGTAAACTGACGGAGCGAGGTCAGCAGATGCTGAAGCGCATAGTGTGAAGAGGTCGCCAATTTTCTGCAGGGTCAGTCACTACAGACCTCCAAACTTCATGTGGCCTTCAGATGAGCTCAAGAACAGTGTACAGAGAGCTTCATGGAATGGGTTTCCATGGTGACCAGCTAAATGCAAGTCATACAACACCAAGTGTAATAAAAGCTTTGGATGCAGTGGTGTACAGCACGCTACCACTGGACTCTAGAACAGTGTCGGCCCGTTCTCTGGAATGATGAATCGCGGTTCTCCATCTGAATATCTGATGGATGAGTCTGGGTTTGGTGGTTGCCAGGACAACAGTACTTGTCTGACTGCATTGTGCCAAGTGTGCCAACATGACTGTCCACAAAGCAAGGTCCATAAAGACACGGGTGCCAGAGTCTGATGTGGATGAACTTGACTGACCTGCACAGAGTCCTGACCTCAACCATCAGGTTGAACACCTTTGGGATGAATTAGAGGAGAGACTGAGAGCCAGGCCTCCTCGTCCAACATCAGTATGTGACCTCACAAATAGTCTTCTGGAAGAATGGTCAAAAATCCCCATAAACACTCCTCGACCTTGTGGACAGCCTTCACAGAAGAGTTGAAGCTGTTCAACAAAAAGTGGACCAACATCATATTGAGCCCTATGCAGTCGGAATATGATGTCACTTAAGCTCATATGTGAGTCAAGGTAGGAGAGCGAATACTTTTGGCAATATAATGTATGTCTTAAGATTTCCTTTCGTGTTTGGAGGGTTGTCACAGAGAAGAATTTGCTCTGCCAAACAGACATATACATGCTATTGACATAATGGTTGTAATGCTACAAAGCAGAGCAACAAGTACTTTCCAAAAATACTGTGTTTAAAAGTTTTCTACTCTAAATGACTCTTTTAACTAATACTTGCTACTAATAAAAAGTGAGTGGCTGCTAATTTACTGGTATGAGCCCCAGCTCACTGGAAAACTCAAAGTTAGCATTAAAAACACAGAAGGATCTAACCAAAACTATTTCCTAGCCATTTTTACAAAAGGCCAGGAGCTTCAATCCTTCTAGATCCAGGTTCAGCAACCAATGAAAAGGGATTCTAGAAACAAGTTAGCATGGAAACACAGACTCAGAGAGAGAGAGAGAGAGAGAGAGAGAGAGAGAGAGAGAGAGAGAACTGCAGAGGCATGTTGGCTAAATGAAACTTTAACTCCGCTGACAGCTCAGCCGTGGTTATAAACAGCAGGTGTGTGTAATTGCTGGAGCTTAGATGGAGCATGAGACCAGGGCAGCAATCCAATAATGCATAGTGATGTGCATTAGCAGCACATCCTATAGGCTCAGTGGCCTCTATGTCAGGGTGAGTCTGCAGGTATCTTCCTTTAGAAGATCTAAAGGAATCATTTAGATCTTAGATCTAAATGATTCCTTTAGATCTTCTTTTAGAAGATCTAAAGGATTTTCTAACGGAAGATCCTCCTTTAGACCCCTGCAGATTGTTAGCAGATGGTTGGCTAACTTTTAGCAGACTGTTAGGAGACTGTTGACAGACTACTAGCTGACTTTTAGAAGACTCCTAGCAGACTGTAGGCTAACTGTTGGCTAACTGAAAAACCTGGTCCTTCGGAAAAAAGAAAACAGATGATCCAATAAAAAAAAAAGTTAATTTGTTTCAAATAATCAAATGAAGTTTATCCAAGTACATATATTAAATTTATTAAGTGGTCATGTTAAACAAAACTAGGTTCAACTAACCTAATTCAGTTACTTGACACATTTTCTAAAGTGTGAGTTTCATTCTCTGTGTTTGTGTCATTGTCTTTCTGTAGATGTTTAACATGTCTCCTGTTCTTCCCACCCCAGGCATCACACTGCCCTCTGTCTTCTCAGCACTTTACTTCCTCCTGTTCATTGGTGTGTGCACATGGTGGGCGTGCCATCTACCCATCAGCCACCTGGGGTTTAATGCACTGTGTGTGATGGTGGGCTTCTTCGCTGCCGGCCACCTGGTCTGCCTGTACTTGTACCAGAGTCTCCTGGGCCAGGGCCTCTTCCCTCCACACAGCCAGTGGGCCAGGTGAGCCTGCAGCGCAACATGCTGTTTATTATTGTTTCCTTTAAAATTTAGAAAGATCGTAGCAGAAAAAGCCGTACTTTGAAGCAAACAAGAAAAAATTTATGATTCACCTGGGCTCCCAGAGGTTGGTTTTCTGGTTCTACAAACTGGTTGGAGAAAATACTGCAGAATCCCTTAATTAGACTTTACCGTCAACTAGACACAATGTATCACTCATCTAAGTTATTGGAAGCATTATGCTGATGAATGATTCACACTGGCACCAAGGTTATTGCAGTTAACTAAAAGTAATTAAGAAAAACAAAAACTGAAGTTGAAAAAATTGTTTTTGTTAACTGAAATAAATAAAAATGATAATTAATGAGAAAAAACTCTTAACTGGAACTGTCATGCATTTATAAAACTAAGTAAGACATACTGACATTAGAGATATAATATCCTTTGATTTCATGTTTATATGTGTATTTTTATTTCGAACTGATGTGAAGTAAATTTTTTTCCTCTTACAATCTGTTTATGTCAGCTGTCGGCAAATAAAGGCAGTTCATAAACCACCTGGTGGTAGTTAGTCCGCAAAATAGCAACTCCAAGAGCTGAAAGAAAATACAAAACATTTGGTGGTTCATCCATCCATCTATCCATTTTCTTACACCCTCAACAGTGTCGAAAGCTGCGCTGAGGTCCAACAGAACCAGCACTGTGGTTCTCCCACAGTCTGTATTTATATGGATGTCATTGAACACTTTTACAAGGGCCGTCTCCGTGCTGTGGTGAGCACGAAAACCAGACTGGAAGGAGTCAAAGCAGTTTGTAATTGTTAGGAAGTTATTTAATTGTTTAAAAACAGCTTTTTCAATAATTTTGCTGATGAATGGGAGGTTGGAGTTTGGCCTGTAATTCTGCAGTAGGGATTTGTCCAGATTGTTCTTTTTTATAAGTGGTTTGATAACTGCTGTTTTCAAAGCCTGGGGGAAAACACCTGAAGAGAGCGATGAGTTTACTATTTGGATCAGATCATTAGCAACAACAGGCAGGACTTTCTTAAAGAAATGTGTGGGTAGGACATCCAGACAGCAGGAACTGGAACTTAATTTCTTCTAGGGTTTTATAATTTAGTAGTTGAAATTGGGTCATTTTTCCTGCATTTGTTTTGTTTGGGCACAGCATTGGTACTGTCTTTGGAGTGGATGTGCAGATTAATCCTCTGATCTTTTGAATTTTCTCTAAAAAGAAACTTGAAAACTTGTTGCAGGCGGCAATAGATTGAAGTTCAGGTGGCAACATCATCGGAGGATTTGTGAGCCTGTCAACAGTGGCAAATAAAGCTCGAGCATTGTTAATGTTTTTGTTTATGACATCTGCAAAGAAAGCCTCTCTTGCATGTTTTAGTGTTGTGTGATAGTTACGTAGTCTTTCCTTGTAGATGTCATAATAAACGTGCAGTTAACCTTTACGCCATTTCCATTCGGCCCTACGGCAGAGTTGTTTTGCAGATTGAACTACTTGTGCATTTCTCCATGGAGATTTCTTCCTACCAGTCACAACCTTTACTTTAGTGGGGGCAATGTAATCAATGATATCTGAAAGTTTGCACTGAAAATCATCCACCAACTTATCTACGTCACTATAACTTAAGAGTGAGGAAGAAGAGTAGATTTGATTAAAGGTTTCTGCTGTGTTTTCTCGAGCATTAGACAAACAAGAAGTCACAATGAAATAAAACTAAACTATAATGAAAAGCTCAAAATGATTAGAACCCTGGCATGGCAGACACTTTCTAAGGTTTCATTTAACTTTTAATGTTTTTCATTTTATTCCTCATTAGCACCTCACTCTCACATCCACTAATTCCAGCGTTCTTGATGTTTCATATTTGTTTGTGATCACAGTGTTAATTGTCTGGATCTTTCTCTGTCTGTGTTTCTGTCTAGACTGTTTGGTCTGAAGGACATCATCATACCCGGAAACTGCTCCACGCCTGATGACCTCATCCTCAATCCCAGCCATGATTGGCCGGTTTACGTCAACCCAGGAATCCTGCTGGTCCTCTACGTTACCGTGGCGGCAGTTATCAAATCAGGACTGCATGCTGGGTCTAACCAGGTACAAACCTCACCATTATGGATCCCACACCAGAACCTTCTAAGTGTTCATGTTAAACATTCACGTGATGGTACTGAAATGATGATGTCATCATTTCAGTACCGTGAAAACATGGTGCTGGATGGAAAAAGTTTTGTAAAGACTCCAGAGCGTCCAAAGTGTTCAAAAGGTGACTTCGGCGCCATTTGTTAAACTTGGCTAATAAGATAAGATTGATCCCCAAAGGGTGGAAATTTTAACTAGTGTTTTCAAAGAAATAGCTACTTTGATCCTGTTGAAAACAGACTTTTGCTTTCTCTTGTTTTACATCCTAAAAGAACTTGTGAACTGAGTGGATCTCACTCTGTTAATAAGATAAATGTGTAGAACCTTTTTTGGCTCTACAATGATTTCCATTTCCATTTTCTACAGAAAATCAGACTACTTTATTTAATCAATTGTATGCTAAGTTTGCTGTTTGGAGGGTGAAAGAAAAAAAAATCAACATTTTATTTAAAAAAAATATTGTTTTATACACATGAAAATACTATTTTAACTCAGCCTAATTTATACTGTACTATTTCAAAATAGTAGATAAATAGTATTTTTTAAAAATACTATTAAAAAAATATATTTCTTAAATATTATGTATATTAAATAACTAGTATTTTTCTAAAAAAAATATCTGTAGTTTTGCCCCTTGTGACACAAAGTTTGGACACCACTGGGGTGGTCAGAGTGGGTCAGCGTTAGCGGTGACTGGTCCCTCAGCAATCCAACCAGCCCAGAGTCGGTCAGAAAACAAGAAAATCAAGAAAAACTTCCTTTCTTAACATTTCATATTAAATCTAAAGCACAGATACAGCGGGTCAGGCTTGAAACACACACCTTCCTATCTGAGATCATTATAATGGCACCAACTTGCCTCACCATTCAATGCAAATTATTTAAAACTCTCCAGAATGTTGCTCAGGCAAGTATTTGTTCTCCCACAAGCACGTTGGCGAGAAGGTGGTGCAGATGTCAAGTGTTCAGTCTGGACGACAGAAAAGAAATGACCTTTGACCTCAATGTTAAAGATTCTAACCAATTAGATGCAGATTCCTGAATAAAACAATCTCACAGGAGTGGTTTGGATGTCCCCAGAGAAGCAGCAGTGTTTTCTGCTGGTTTGATGTTTCTTCTTTAACGTCGTGTTTCTTCCCAGCAGGAGAAAAGAAAAGCTTCAGCGGAAGAACTGGTCGAGTTAAAGTCCTGGAATCAACCAAAAGATGACTGCGAAGACGAGACACAGGTAGGGGTAGCTGCGTCTCTGTCATCTACACTGATACGCAAAAGTATTCACACCCGACTTACCACACACACCCCTCAGATGTTCTAGTCGCCTTCTGCAAACACTGACAAACAGAGTTCAGCAGAAGCAGCCAGACGGAGAGCTGCCGTCTGGATGCTTGTGGTTCACCTGCAAACCACAGGTGGGTGTGGAGGCGGTTTGATTGTAAGGAGCAGACATGTTTGGATGGCACCATGGAGGGGAGCGACGGGTTTTACCGCCCACAGCAACGAGGGTCATCAGAGCCATTGAATATGGAAACATCATTGATTTAAGAAAAAAATCAAAGTATTTTTATCTATTCTGCAGTTTAAAACTGGCTGCTTGTTCTTCAGAGCCAAGAAAAGCTGTTCTTTAAGAGTTTACAGTGAATAACCATTCATCCTGTTCTGTCCTGATACCATAATTACAGACTGTAAAAGGTGTGTCAGACAGCTCTGATCGTTCGTCTTGCCTCTGCGTAACTCTGGGGAATTTACCGAACCGCTGGAGCTGTAAGGGGTCTTGTACCTCTGCATCATGGATGATACCCCCAGGGTGAAAATACTTTCACCTGGTCTGACCTTTGACCAAGATTCAAAGTTGGGCTGGGAATTTATCAAATTGTTCGTCATTTATTGTGATGAATTTCCTCTAATCCCAAGAATTTTTATGTATTTGTTGTGATGATAAATTTTTAAAATTAGAGGAAAAAAATAAGTTTTTTCATTGTGAATATAAAAAAAAAATCAATAAATTTGAAAATATAATTAAATTGAGTATTTTAGTGATACAAATCACATACCTTTATGTGATTGGTGTCCAAAACAAGCTCATAGCAATTTTTTTCAAGATCAGTATTTGTGTTTATGGAAATGTGATTACCATGTGATTCAGACACCTAAAGTTGCCTAAATAAAAAGAAGTGATAAATTCTTATTGTCACTTTTATTATTATCACAGTAGTACAATAAAATATTGTGATAAAACTTTAATCCCATATCGCCCATCCCTATTTCAGAGCAGAGATTAGAGATCCACGTTCTTAGCTGATTTTAGCTGTTTCAAATGACTGAAATGTTCATATAATAACTTTGCAAACCATCACTTAAAAAAAATCTATTTCTTTAACTGCCCCTGTCCTTACCCTGACAACTAGTTATTTTCATTTTGTATGGAAGCTCAGATGGGACAAGAGAAGTTCAGTAAAATGAGCTAAATCCTCCCCTTCGTGATGAGCGGTGTTCTCGATGGTACCAAGCCACTCCTCTAAATCTGAGTCTCCTTTTCAGCACCTGCTGTTTAGGACTGCTGGTCAGCTGGCTGAAACAAGGAGTCTACACTTGAACTGAACTCTGATTGCTTGGAAATGGGTTTTAGCCAAAAAAATAAATTCTGCCTTCTGGTGCCAATACTGAACATGTCTCCTCCTAGGAAAGGGAATCATTACCATACCTGGTCTGTTTGTCTGCTGAGTATCCACTAACTGGTTCCTAACGGCTTTGCTCAGTATTTGTATGGATTTTTTTTAGATATATTGCTGAAGAAACATGTCAGGATTGAAAAGAGTTTGTGTTTGGCTGTTTGTTTCAGATCACCCTGGGGTCCAGCGAAGCAGAAGGTCCAGAGGAAACTACAACTGGAGAACATCAGTCAGGTTCTTATGGCTCACATCTTTCACTCAAACTTCTTTTATTTCTAAAGAAGCTGCTGTAATTAACTTTTATATATAAAAAAGTGTTTTTCAAAGTATATTTATTAAAACTGTCACTATTTGTGACAGTGTGGTATGAGACTGAATCTGTGGGAAAAAAAAGAGCTTCTCTGCCTTCTCTCAGTGCCAACTAGAAACAACCAATCAGAGCCAGGAGGTGGGTCTTAGTGCTGTCTTTGCTACGCTGCTGCTAGCATAGGCCTTCATGAATGCTAGAGCTAGTTAGCATGGCTTCCAATAACAGCAGATAAACGGTTTTCCTGTAAGTTCTCCACCATTAGCACATTTAGCCACGAGGACATGAGGTTGATTGACAGCACTAAGACCCGCCTTCTGGCTATGATTGGTTGTTTTTGGTTGGGGGCGGTGCATTTCTTCAGACAGCAATAGCAGCTCAAGGAGGAGGTGGAAGAGATGGAACTTTTCACAGATTATCTATCTCATATTATACTGTCATGACATGGTGACAGCTTTAACAAATATATGTAAAAAAAAAAAAAGATAAAAGTTACATACTGGAGCTTTAAACCACTAAAACATTTGATGAAGACTGGAAACTGGAACATCTCTGTGTAACTAGTCACCGAGTGGCTTCACCAGTTTCTATCTTGGTCTTATAAGCTGATCTCCGCTCTACTGGTCCCACACAGGACAACAAGGTTTCACACCCAAACCCCCCCTCACCCCAAGTGGAAGTATTCATACTGACAGTTCGTTACAGATCTTCAGAGCCGATAAATCCAGTCAGCTCCTCTAAACTGATTCCACCAGCCTGTGTGTAATGTGTCTGGCAGGATGCTGCAGCTCCACTGCAGATCCATCATTATGTTTCAGGCAGGCTGCTGACTGACAGTGACTGATGGTGACAGGAGGCATTGGACAGAACTGAATCTGTTGGCCAGATTAACCCAGTGGATCCTGTTGTGATGGCTCATGTCATCAGCTACCACTCCCTCTAGGGTAGTTCTGAAGTCCAGCAGCCCTCGCATCATGCTGACGCCCCCTGTTCTCTTGTTGCAGGTGTCACTGCGGCCCCCGGGGGACAGCTGAGCGAGAGCCCGTTCTTCCTGCTGGGACGGGTTGTCATGCAGCAGAGTTATGTCTGTGCTCTCATAGCCATGATGGTAACCATGACGTCCCTCTAACACCGCTGTAGCATTGATCTTAGCTAATGATGTGGAGAACAGTGCAGGCATCAGAGTTGTTGATTCTTTATTGTGACGGTTTGAATCTTTAAAGGGACAGTTTGGATCTCTCTGCTGTTCTGTGGAGCGGTAATGAGCTGTTAGTATCTTACCTACAGTAAGAAATGCAACGTAATGACCTTAGCTTTGGTCTGTTGTGCTAAGCTAACAGCTGGTCAGAGAGCAACCCAGACCAAATCAGGTGGCTTTCATATAGAAACATTTCAGATTTGTACTGCAGAAACCTCTAAACCGCTGACACATTTGATTAAACTATTTCAGTACTTTTAAAAGCAGACCAGTTATTTATTCTAAAGGCTGTTGTATTCATACTGACCAGGTTTTCTTACTGAATACGCTGAACGAGTGTCTCCACAGAACACTGGTCTAGCTGTCCCTTCCCTCTGGCCCATGCTGACCCAGTGTGTGGTTCTCACTCAGCCTGTTTTGTGTCGTCTAGGTGTGGAGCATCACTTACCACAGCTGGCTGACGTTCGTTCTGCTGCTGTGGGCGTGTCTCATCTGGATGCTGCGCTCCAGGTACCCCTGGCACCCGGGACTCGGGCCTCGTCCACACGTAGCCGGCTTCCTGATAAATCGAATAGATTTTTATGTGATTCGGCCTTTTGACCTTCTGTTTATTAGTCGCACTGTTGTGTGGTGGTAGGTTTTGTCCCGTGCTATGTTGTTATTGCATAATGAAACATGTGTTAGCTGTTCTGCTGAAACAGACGGTGGCTCAGGAAGTTTGGTTTTGTTCTGCAACTGGTGGGTTGCCGCTTCGAACCCTCACTCTGTCCGTCTCTGTCGTCGTGTCCTTGGACGAGGCATGTCACCTTACTCGCCTGCTGACAACTCCCTTTTGCCAGACTGTAGCTGTGGCTACTGTGTAGCTCGTCACCATCAGTGTGTGTGTGAATGGGTGAATGACTGAAAGTAGTGGAAGCTGCTCTTGAGTCCCTAGAATTGATAATGATACAACTGTAGACCATTTACCATTTTTTCCTAAATTAGATTTTAAAAAATTATCTTTTTGACGTCTTAAAAAAGTTTTGTTTTCATGTTAGGTTTTGCCTAAAATGACTGTTAAGTTTATATTTTCAAAGTTCCAGTGTGTTTTGTTTGTGTCTGAACCTGCATAAAGCTTCTGCTTCAGCTGAGTTTGTCTCATTTATACAGACGCCATGCAGCCACCCTGTGCTCTCCGTTCATCCTGCTCTATGGCCTGGCTCTGTGCTGTCTGCAGTACGTCTGGGCCATGGAGCTGGAACACATCCTGCCCACCAAGGTGGGGACCATGAGTCTCAGACAGCTGGGCCTGGACAGAGCCCAGTATCCCTGCCTCAGACTGGGAGCTATGGTAAGGTGTGAGCCGAGCCAGAGAACAGTTCTACGTTCTGATTGGCAGATAAAGCAGAACCTTAACCTTAAACGGGCAGAATTATGTTAAATCGAATTTAAATTTTGTTATAATGTCAAAAATATATCTGGAGCATTCCTTTGATTCCTTCATGCATTTTTGAGAAATCCTTTAATCTCCATGGCAACCATTAAATTATGCAAAAAACCTTCATGGACAGTTTCCGAGTTTCTACCTCACAGAGCAGCACTCCCCCTCTCAGCTCCTTCAGACTAGCCAGCAGCAATTAGCAAATATCTGTTGGAACTGCTCTTCAGCTGAGCTCATTACACAAACTACTTCTCAGTGCAACGCTGGTATAAACGTTAAAGGGTTAATAGAGAAGCAGAGTTTCAGAAAGAGCAGAAAAAGTTTTTAAAGAGGCGGAGTCCCAATTTCAAGGTGTTGGATTACAAAGTCAAAATTCTTTCAAGTCACATTCGATATATTGTATAGAGCGTTGTTATAACAACTTAAGGTAACTTGACTGTGCTATAAAATGGCACTGTGTGCCTACAAAACACATAATTCTGTATGGGGAAATTTTTCTGTGCTCTTGGATTATGGCAGAAAAATTCCCACAAAATTCTGCCTCTTTTGATGTTTCCCATGATGCTTGTCAAGCATAGGAAGTGAATACATGAGAATTTTATTGAATATTTAGCTGTGCCACATTATAATGCAACACGTCCTGCCTGATATAGTTCCTAGAGAGGAGCTCCTGCAAGAATAAACCAATATGGGCACAAAGATGACACTTCAAGTGGAACAAAGGTGTGTTTATCATTAGACAAGGGATTTTTCAGCCTTTGATGTAAGACTGTTGTTATAAAAGTGATTATTCTTTGGCCATTCTCCACAATTGGTTAAAACTCAAAAGTCTGGGCTGGTCCCATCTCACAGTGTATTTTTATTCCCTAATTTAAACTCTAGACCTACAGTACTTACACTGGTCAGCAGAGAAATTGTAATGACTGTTTTTAATTGGTGAAATATTTATTCATTGATCTTTTTATTTAATGTTGATACATCATTTCCATGTTCCCAGCTGCTGTTTACCTTGACCTTCTGGCTGCTGGTACGTCAGTCAGTGAAGGAGAATTTCAGGAGGAAGAGCAAAATGTCTACGCCCCTACAGGAAGTCACTACAAAAGGTAACAACGGTTCTGGAAACGAACCCTGCACACCTGCTGCTGTTGAATCACGTGAACTTTGACCCCGACTTTAAACTTTGTTCAATCATGCTGAACCTAAATTTGAACAAAATCCTGTTTTTTAGCCAAACCAGCAACTGATTTAAGTTGGCCTTATAAGAAATGGCCCATCACCATCATCATCATAAGGACTAGTGAGATCACTGATGTGGTGATTAAACCAGACAAAGTTCTAAAGTTCTGTGACAAAACCTACAGAAACACTGATGTTTACCAACGTCTATTTGTGTTTCTGTGTCTCCTCACTGCAAAAACACAACATTTTGCAAAGAAATTTTGGTCTAGTTTCTATGGCAAATATCTTCATACACTCAAAATAAGACAAAAGTAACTTACATTTTTACTCTACAACAAGCCAGAGGGAGCTTGTCAATAATTCCTTAATATTGATGAAAAAGTAAATGTTCCATTGTGAGATTATTTCACCTATAACACTGGAAATGTTTATTGTCATAAATGAAATAATATGTCATGGAACTTGTAATGTTTCATCAATATTAAGGAGTTATTGACTTAAAACAAGCTCGGATATATTGCTGAAAAGTTACTTGTAAATTAGTTTTGTCTTATTTGAAGTGTTCTAAGATAGTTGCACTATAAACTGGACCAAAAATACTTGGTGAGATTTTGTGTTTTTGCAGTTATTGGAGTATTTACCTCTAGAGCAGTGCAATCGGCCTGTGCTGGCTGTCTATGCAGATTGCCACTTTACATTTTTAAGGCTGAAAAATTAAATCTTTGTAAAATAGTTAATGCTATGCAAATTAACTCTCTCTCCCAGATTTATTTTGCATTGAAACTCTGGTTAGTGGTGGTTTATGCTCTGAACAGGAACTGGGCCCCCAAACTAGACTTCTCTTTAGGCCCCGTTCAGCCTTGGGCCGGCCCTGCTCCGGAGCTGGATTGTTGCACATCATCTCAAATGCATAACTGCATCATGAGTGACGATGTGTGCTTTTACAGGTTTCCCCCAAACATTCCTCCCATTACAAATAAACTATTTCACGAGAATTTACTTTTTGCTGGTTGTTTACCTTCCGTTGCCTCTTTTTTGTCTGGACTCTCCTGTCTTTCTCAGAACTGGGCGCTGGCAGTGAATCGGTGCTGAAGGTTCTGGGAGGCATGGTGATGAGCTGCTATGCCAAATACTGGATCTATGTTTGTGGAGGGATGTTCATCATGGTCTCCTTTGCTGGAAAACTAGTGGCCTACAAGATCATCTACATGCTGCTCTTCCTGCTCTGCCTCTGCCTTTATCAGGTATGAACGCTTTTTTTTTTTAACATAACTTATCAAATATTCTGTCTTCACAGTTTCTGATGATGTTACTGGGCTTTTTAAACTTGTGTATGTGGTGAATATGCAGTGGCAGATTTTCATATGGCTCTCAGTTGTACTCATAAATGTATAAAATATATATATGGTGGTGTATTTTATTTTATGTTATTTTGTGTGGTGGCACAAGTACTGTTGCTTATTTACATATTCAAGAAAAGGCAAATAAGAGACGTTATTAGGCCTGTCACAATAACAAATTTGTTAGACAATAAATTGTCCCACAACTTATTGCGATAAATGATAATATTGTTGTTTTGAGACCATTTTCATGCAATAATAACACGATAATGTAAAAACATGTTCTCAAGGATCAATAAAATTCTATTAAATTCTAATGAACAGTTAAACACTGGAACTGGAACACATTTGAAAATAAAGAAAATAAAGAAAACAACAGAAATAAATAAAATGAATTATGAAGTTTCTGTTTACAAAGCTATCTTTCAAAAGAAGCTAATTGAGACCAGACCGAATACTTTTATCATTCAATTTTTGGTAAAAATTAAAGACAAAAGAGAAAAACGATAAATCAAGCAAATGAAAATGATTAAAATTATTTTAATTTATCATGCGATTAATTGATTTATTGTTTATTGTGACAGGCCTGGGCTTAATGACTGGACCTGAGTGGCATTCTTCAAATCTAGTTAAATTGGTGTCAAACGTCTGTGCAGTAAAATTTTTGGTTTGTGTTGCTATCACTTTAAAGATATTAATAAAAAAAAGCTTCCAGAGGTCATCACTAATATTTTCAAAGCAAAAACAGCACAAATTAAAATTGTTGTTGAACAAACACAAATGTAGCTGAGTTGATTGGCTCCAAATTTGTTAGATTTTTTTTTATGTTAGGAGGTAATCTGGCAGGGTGGTTGATCTCTGGTGACCACTGGATTTTTTTTAATATCCTTAAAATTACCATCAAATATTCCATCACAGTATCATTATCACTTTACTTTTTCTTCCTTTAATTGTATTATTATTATTTTTTGTTTTGTAACTATAAACATTCTCCTTCATTTTCGATAAAGGACAACAAGTAAATTGAAACTGACTAAATCTATTGTGAATTTGCACATTTATTCATCCTCTGGACTACAGGCATTATTCTAGTTTGTTGCAGCGTTAATGTAAAATCTGTACGGTCTGCGTTTTGCAAGAGTCAATAAAAAGAAAGAAAACATTTTGGCTGAGTTCCCCAAAAGTGATGAAAAACAGAATATTCCCAGAAGAGCAGCTATAAAAATACATCACAAAGGCAAGAAATGAAGAAGAGGAAGGCGAGTGCTCGACAGCCAGAGCATTAAAAATAAAAATCAATATGTATGAGAAACTTTGTGCTTTTCTAGTCACACATGCTGTCGCTTTTATTCCTCTCTTCACTGTTTCTGCTGCCAGACTGTTATTGATGGCATCTTGATCATAATGTGAGTAAAGGTAATTTGTTGTGTCTTCTATGTGGTTTGCATGCTTTGCTCATCAAACTGTAACCACTCCACTCCACCCCTCCACTCCCCAGCCTTACACACGCACACCTACACCCACGCTGGTAACACTTTATTTGAAGGAGGGTAAATAAGACTGACATGACACTGTCATAAACACTTGATTACTGATATAAATTTGTTATAAAAGTATTACTGATTGCACTTTAAAAATTAGGTAACTTTATGTTATTAAAGGTAAAGTTTAAACAGTAATGATTTCTTGGTTAATGTCAAGTTGTCATAACAAAGACATTTTGAATAATGTCAACTTTGTATTAAAAGTGTCATAATTTACCGAATGACACTTTATGACAACAGTCATAAATATTCAGGAAGACTTACTGATGTTCATGACAGGTGTTATGTCATGTATTGACCCCCCTTCAAATAAAGTGTTACGCACACGTACACACACACACACACGCACGCACACACACACACACACACACACACACACACACACACACACACACACACACACACACACACACGTTTACTGGGATAACAGGTTGGAGGAAGACTTGAGCAACATTGAAGTGCTTCAATCTAGAGCAGTGGTTCTTAACCTGGGTTCGATCGAACCCCAGGGGTTCGATGAGTTGGTCTCGGGTTCGGCGGAGCCTCTGCCGCGGAGGTAAAGACTCGTGATGACGCCCCCGCTTTGCCATCACTTGCTGCAGAGGATCACGTTACATTGCTTAGCCAATCAGGGCTGCGGAGGAGCACTGATTGAAAGAGTTCCACTCTCAGCATGGATTTTAACTTTTGTCTTTAATTACTTCAGCAAAGCTCACAGTTTTTACCAAATTCTGTAGCTTTCAGTGTACTTCTAAATCTGATCCTTAGTGCAACTTTTCGGGATTGATACTGCCTCTAGTGGCGTGGGAGTGGTAACACAGCTAATATAATTACAACACAGTCAAAAACATGACTGTCAGGTTAATTGGCCTCTCCAAATTCCCCCTAGGCGTGAGTGTGTGTGTGCATGGTTGTTTGTCCTGTGTGTCTCTGCGTTGCCCTGTGACAGACTGGCGACCTGTCCAGGGTGTACCCCGCCTCTCGCCCGGAACGTTAGCTGGAGATGGGCACCAGCACCCCTCAGAATACCGCAAAGTCTTTATTATTTATTATTAATTTTTCATTCTCTTAAGAATGTAGAGCTAATTAAATGATCTAAACAAGACCTTAAAGTGGTTCCAGTTTCTCTGATGACCAACCTGTTGAAATTGTGGCAAATTTTAAATACCTTGGGTCGTTCCTGGACAGTCAGCTCAACTTTGCTGAAAACACTGACTATTTTGAAAAACTGTTCTCAGAGGCTCTACCTTTTAAGACTTAATTAGTGATCTTGAGGTGACCCTATGTCTGGAATTTGGGGGGAAAAAATCATATTTTATTTATCATCGCAGAAGGGTTCAGTGAATGTGCATATGAAACTGGTGGGTTTGGTACCTCAAAAAAGGTTAAGAACCACTGATCTAGAGTCTAAGTTTCATAATGTTCATAGCAGACCTGTTTTGAGACCATTTTCAAGGACCGTAATATAGTGATAATGGCATAATAATGCATGTTCACCCTCTTAAAGATCAATAAACTTTAATGTTTTAAGGAACATATAACACTGGCACTGGTAGACATTTTAAATACTCCCAAATAAAACACACAAAAACAAACATCTAAATAAAATGGAAATAAAAAGAAACACAACTAAAAACATAAATAAAATTGATTATGATGTTTGTGTAAACACATTTTCCCTTCAAAAAATATCAATCATTATAATGGAAATGATCAAGCTTATCTCAATTTATCATGCAATTAATTGATTAACTGCTCGTTAGTCCACAGTAATACTTTATAAATAATCAACGATATCAGAAGGTTGGACTGACCCTCACATCAGACCGTTCTGATTGGCTCCAGGCCCCTGAACTCACCTGAAAGCCCCTGCTGCTGCTGACCCTCCCTGGTCAATCTGACCTCTAGACACTCATACATATACACACCCTGCCTCTCTGGTATGCATACACATATCTTTATTTTTTACTTTATTTACTTGTGTGCTGTTCTGTGTTGTAGTTTGAACTGGTTTAAACATTTATTTATGAGCGTTTCTGGAGGACACTGCTTTTCATGGCTTTACATGAAAACTGGTTCTGAATTATTGTTCCTTGTAACATAATGGTTACATTATAGTCATAACATTTAGTTGAGCAAAAATTAACTTATTTAATCCATTAAAAAAATTTAAATGGAAGATTAATTAACGTATATCTTTTTTAAAATTATTTTTTATTAGATTTATTAATGAGGGTCCTTCTGAAAATATTGTATGAGTTTATGGGGTAGGAGTTCATAAGTTTCTTACTTTTTCCTTTTCAAGCATGTTAAGATTATTGTGGTACAAAAAATGTGTCTTTTGCATTCCTTCTTCATGTGTGTTATTTTTATACTGCTATCATGTTTGAAATAAAAAAAATAGGGTTAGTAAAATCTATGTAGAGGAGAACGACAGTTTATTTGTTTGAGTTGAGCGGTAGATATTTACATATAGATATTTGCTATCAGGCTGGAGTCAGGCTGTGGTCTGGAAGGAAGCAGCTGTCTGGATTTGATCAGAGAAGATGTTTTGGGTTCATTCACAAATCTTTCTTTTGGAAACATAATGATATTTTTATAGAACTTGTTTTTAGAAGGTTTTATTCTGATGCTGAGGTGAAACCAGACTCGTTTCCTCTAGCATTTCCTTCACCTTCTAACCAAAGCCTTGTTCCCATTCTGCAGGTGTACTATTCTCTGTGGAGACATCTGCTGAAGCTATTCTGGTGGCTGGTGGTGGCCTACACCATGCTGGTGCTCATCTCCATTTACACATACCAGTTTGAAGACTTTCCCGAATACTGGAAAAACCTCACTGGTTTCACAGATGGACAGTATGTGTTTAAACTCCAGGGCTGTATACTCTCAGCTACTGGTCATCCTGGTATAGTGTTGGGACTAACCCGGTAAGGTCTGAGCTGATGCGGTGGATGTTCTGCTGGTTGCAGGCTGGCAGCCGTCGGCCTGGAGACGTTCGCTCTGTCAGAGCTCTTCTCCAGCATCCTCATCCCGGGTTTCTTCCTGCTGGCCTGCATCCTGCAGCTGCACTACTTCCACAAGCCCTTCATGAAGATCACAGACCTGGAACATGTTACCCCCAAACACAGGTACACACTGCTGCAGCTCTCCTGCCTTTTCCTGGACCTCTCTGTGTGCAGTGTTATATGTTGTAGAAAGAGTTGGAATTAACTGGCTACAGTTACCAAGCCATATTTACTTGAGTAACATTTTGGCAAAAATTGCGCTAGTTTAGTAAGGTGTACTTTTTACTTTTACTTGAGTAATAGTTTTATTAAGTATCACTACTCTTAATTCTATAAAATTTCTGGATTCTCTTCCCACTATGACTAACTTCACTGAATGAAGAACAAAAATTCACCATGCACACCATGTTTTTGTGGAACATTTGCAGTACAATTACACATTAGTGCAAAAAAAGTGCTGTTGCTTTTGCGTGAAATTTTGCCATTACTGGATTGGGAAAAAATGGAGGGAAAAATGAATGTCATTTGGCAGTAAAATACAAATTTCTTTGATATGATCGATCAAATAATAGTTAAGCATACAGCTGCTGTCTTGAAGGTTCAGTTTGTCTCTCTGGAGTCTAGAGGGCAGAGCTGGATTTGACACGAGCTTGACACATAAGCTGTAGATGATGCACCACAGACAAACAATAAGAGACAAACATTTTAAAGGTTTACCTCGCATCAAGATCTCCCTTTTTTTGTTACCGACTCAACTTGGAGTTATAATGGTTGAGTGTGGCTTTAATCAGACATCTTTTTAATAAAATCTTCTGCCTCCAGGAGAAAGAATAAAGAAAGAAGGGAGGAAGTCAGCATTGATAATGTGAGGGTAAACCCTGAGGAAGAAGAACTGGTGGCGGACAATGATGAAGAATCCGAAGATGAAGGTGAATACTATAATTTTTTCTTTGCATATGTATGTAAATCAGTATGTTATTATGCTATAGCATGGGTCTATGCATTTAGGATTTGTATAATCGCCACATATGAAAGACATTTTTATATTGGTATTCACATCATTGGTACAGTTGTTGGGTAAAATCCGTGTATCTGAACAATAAACAACTTTCTTCATAACAGATAAAGTTTAGCTTAAGCTAGAAAACCTATTACCAACTGGAGCTAAACTGTACTATTTTTTTTACAGTTACCATATTGGTGTGGATGTATAAATGACCTTGGAATCTATGATTAGAATGAATATGAACTACATTTTTCTGCTAAATAAATAATCATCAAATTCACATCCTGGCGTGATGGTTGATAGTCTCTGTCTCTGAGGACTCTCCGTGTTTAACGTAGTTTCTCTCTCATTCCAGAGTTGGCTCCCACTAAGTGGGGCCTGGTGATGGACAGGATTCTGGTTCTGTCCAGGAAGTTCACCGACATCCTTACTAAAGTCCAGGGGTTCCTTTGGAGGATTCTGGAGCTTCACATCCTCAAAATGGTGGCCTTTTTCTCCGTGTGGGTTGCACTTGAAGAGGTAAATATAGAGAGAGTGACAGTTATGAGAACATGTTGTAGTAAAGGCTGTTAATCATCTTTCTGTGTGGCCCAGAGATGTCAGTGAGGTTAGCTGTACTCATAAATAGTACTTGGAGTCTATCTTCACTCTAAACTGACTCATGATCTGTTTGTTTATGGAGGAATTTGAATATATGTCGACTCAGCAACATTAGGCGACCTCTAGTGACCATGTAAGGAAGTGCAAGTGTTTACAATACGCGTTGTCTCCGTTACCGACAAAAGGGAGTGCTGTATGATGATATGATTGTGAAAATATGTATGTTAGCGCGAGAACAAGGCAGTTTGGATTTCCCCTCCCATACCTAGAAGTGCCTCCTCTTTACCTGAAAGCTGTTGCACAACCGTGGCCAGGTCAGGTGCACTCACTGAGTGACTCTAGCAGCAAATACGTAGAGGAATGTAAACACTTAAGAATGTAGCTATTCCAGGGTTTTTAACTGGAGTCATGCTACCTGATGCTGCACTAAGTGGCTTTGCCTCAGAGTGATAACCCTTATCTGAGTACATTTGAGTTTGTACACACTGGTATTTATTCAAACACTTTTGCCAAGGACTAACAGAAGAATGTCACAGTTGGATGCTCCAACAGAATGATGATCCCAAACACACATCAGACCTCATTTTCCTGAAGATAACTTGGGCTAACTTTGAACTTCTAGAAGGGCCTCGTCAAAGTCAACCTGATTTCAAATTCGTGGGCTACTGATAAAAGTTAGTCTTATGTCGTAAAACCAACTTCTAATGCCGAGAAGATTGGTCAAATATTTACACAGAATTCTGTCACATCTTGTTGATGGCTACAGTAAGTGCCAGGTGAGGGGTCCAGCTTACTAACAGTTTTATAGGTGTGGGTTTTACAATGCTAGTGAAGGAATCCAAAATAAATGAAAACTTGCACATCCAGCTGTTGTTTGTAAAATGTTTTTGTATTTTTATTCCATGCAGGGAACTTGTATATTCTAATACATATACATTATGTTTAAGTTCTGATTCCTGTTGGACAGTGTGATGTAACCTCTGCCGTCTTTCTTGTCCCGTCTGAAGCCATCGGTGATGAACCTGGTCCTGGTGGTGTTGTGGTCTCTGGCGATGCCGTTTAGCCGCTTCAGGCCCATGGCATCATGCCTGTCCACGGTCTGGGTGTGTGTCATCATCGTCTGTAAGATGCTGTACCAACTTAGTGTGGTCAACCCCACGGAGTACTCTCGCAACTGTAGCATGGTAAGACCCACCTCAGCTCCAATGAAACCTGGTGTTGTTGGTTCTGTTTTTTGTTGAAGCTTTAGTTGTAAGTTGCGTATGTTGCTGTGTGTTTTTATTCTCTGATAGCCGCTAACAAACACAACCAACCTCCAACCAGAGGAGATGATGAACTCCACGCTTTACAAGGAACCTATAGATCCAGCCAAGTGGTTTGGCATAAGGAAAGATGCGACTGCTTTGGGGTACAGCAAGGTAAAGTCAATCATCATTTCCCTATAACTGATTCTGTTGTGTTGTGGATTTATTAATTCTTTAACTAATCTCTATTATTTAAATAATAGTGATTATTTTTTAATCACTATTAAAGAATAATCACTTTCTTGATTGATTATTAGATCAGATCCTTCCTCTGATCTGTGTTTAAAGCACATTCTCTCTGTCTCTTCGTCTGTGTGAATGAAAACATTTCCAAAACTCCCATCTTCCAGCCTAAAATAGAAGATCAAACATTGGATGTCATTCTGACATGGTTTGTCATATGTTTGTTCCAGAATCATCTGATCGTGCTGATGCTGCTGGTGTTTGAAGCTACAGTGTATCGTCACCAGGTTCACCACTATCGACAGCTCCTGCAATCCCCTCCTGTCATACCGACTCTCTTCCCCTCTGCAAAGAGAGACACTTTGGACAACGGCCTCATTCCGTGCTTGAAGTACCTGCTCAACTATGCCTTCTACAAGTTTGGGTTGGAGGTGGGCCATTATCACATCACATTTTCACTGCACTGCATTTCTGTTACGCTTCAATTGCGTTTTAATTCTTTTAACTCTCCCCTTTTTCCTACAAAAAGATATGCTTTCTGATGACGGTGAATGTGATTGGTCAGCGGATGAACTTTTTAGTCATAATCCATGGCTGCTGGATGGTGGCCCTGCTGGTGAGGCGCCGACGAGCAACAATAGCCAAGATTTGGCCCAAGTACTGCCTCTTCCTGTCCATCTTCATGATCTACCAGTATCTGCTGTGTGTGGGCATTCCTCCTGCTCTCTGCATAGGTGAGTGCTCAGAGGATGGAAGAACGGATAGTTCTGCTCATTTCAGGGTGGATTTCATAATAAGGCTTTACTTGTGTCCCACCAGGCTAAGAATAGCTTGTTTATGTATTCTAGATATTTTTATTCACCAGTAATAGTGATAGCAAAGACGGGTTAAAAAGTCACTTCGGTTAAATTTTTTGAAGCAGTATGTATGTGTCAGTATGTGACCACATACGGAGACTGAGGTCTTTATTTCACAGGAACTCCATAACCACTGCCTGTCTCCACATACTAGCAACTTCAGCAAATTAAGTGACAAGTCACAGAAAAAAATGCAGGACACTTAAATAAGGATAAAACAATTGAAGTGAAGAAGATTGATATTTATTTGACCTATTTGCCTTTTTTGAAGACTTTATAGTTGGTGTTTAGGTATTGCTCACAATGTCTTCCAATAACACATGATTATCTGGTGATATTTTAAAAGTTTCTGTCAACTTTAAACATTAATTAACTCTAAAACATGGTGGGCCGCTGACTAAAATCAATTCTTGAGCATTTTGAATTGATTCAGAATGGAGAGTCTAGGACCTCAACTCAACTCCCAGCAGGAGCCAGCAGGAGCCAGCAGGAGCTGGGAGTTGAGTTTAGTCTGGGACTTTGATCTGAACCAGACTCTGGTACTGGGTATCAAAACCAGAAACCGCCAGCTGTAATCTCTGAAGGCTGGTAGATTTGACCTTTTCTCCTGTTCCCTGTGTGTCTCTGCAGATTACCCATGGAGGTGGAACAACCAGCTGTTGATGAGCTCAGCGCTCATTAAATGGATCTATCTGCCCGACTTCTACACCGTGCCCAACTCCAAAAACCTGATGGGTCAGTTTGGTGCCTCTATGTGGAATGACTGATATCTGAGCAAATCATAGAGTTTAATCTCATTTAAGCAGCATTTCTTTGCTTTGCTTGTGCTTTTAATGGCTGATGGTAATTGTGAATTCACAATTCATAATTAAAAATCAGTTATTCCGATTATTTCTGTACAAAAGTCCTTAAAGGTGCGGTATGTAACTTTATCAAAAAAAAAACGTTTTTTTACATGTTTGTTGAAACCGTCACTATGTCATCTCAGTATGGAATGGCACAGATAATCTCTGAAAAAAATCGAGCTCCTTTGCCTCCTCCCAGTTCTTCAAGTGCTAACTAGGAACAACCAATCAGAGTCAAGCGGCAGATTTGAGCACTGTCAATCATAATCTTGTGCAGTGCTGATCACCCTCCCTCTCCTCCCCCATTGCTCGCTGCTACCACTAACTTTTCCATACCAGCAGACCCTGTTGTGAATTCTAATGCTGGTTCGCATAGCCACCAATGACGGCTGATAAACGGTTTTGCTGTTATTTCTCTGCCATCAGCACATTTAGCAGCGAGTGCATGAGGTTGAGTGACGGCGCTAAGGCCCTCCTTCTGACTCTGATTGGTTGTTTCTGACCGGGAGTCTCATAAGATACTGTCACAACATGACATGACATCCATCCATCCATTTTCTTACACCCTTGTCCCTGAGTGGGGTCGGGTGGGTTGCTGGTGCCTATCTCCAGCTAGCGTACCGGGCGAGAGGCGGGGTCACCCTGGACAGTTCGCCAGTCTGTCGTAGGGCAACACAGAGACACACAGGACACACAACCATGCACACACACACTCACACCTAGGGGCAATTTGGAGAGGCCAATCAACCTGACAGTCATGTTTTTGGACTGTGGGAGGAAACCGGAGTACCCGGAGAAAACCCACACAGGCACAGGGAGAACATGCAAACTCCATGCAGAAAGACTGGGGCCGGGAATCGAACCCAGAACCTTCTTGCTGAAAAGCAACAGCTCTACCAACTGTGCCACTGTGCAGCCGCACAACATGACAGTTTTAACAAATATACAAACCATTTATTCTTTATAAAAGTTATATACCTCAGCGTTAGCCTTAAGATGTGTGTAATTCTTCAGTTTTCTCAGTGTGCATGTGCTGAATCTGTTAGAAGTAGGCCAGTGTTCCAGGTTGATGATGACGAGGATGAGGAGGACGAGGCTCACGCCTAGTTTCTGTTCACAGCGGACTTCCTGCTGCTGATGTGTGCGTCCCAGCAGTGGAAGGTGTTTGAGTGTGAGAAGCAGGAGGACTGGGTGGTCCAAGCAGGAGAGAACACAGATGAGCCCGATCCAATGGAGGGCCAGCTCTTTAACCCGGCGCCTAACTTCATCAACTGCAGGTAGAGCGTATTTGTTTACTGTACTCGGTGTTCTCAAATGGAAACACTTCTCTGGATCTGCTGTGACGTGACGGCTTGCGCCCCCTGCAGGAGTTATCTGGACATGGTGAAGGTTCTGGTGTTTCGGTACTTCTTCTGGTTCGTGCTGTCCATGGTGTTCATCACAGGCGCCACCCGGATCTCCGTGTTTGGACTGGGTTACCTGATTGCCTCCTTCTTTTTCCTGCTGTTTGGAACCAAGCTGCTAGTCAAGCCATCCAGAGTCCGCCTGATGCTGTGGGACTGTCTCATCATCTACAACGTGGCCGTCATCATATCTAAGAATGCCTTATCTGTGAGTAAAGCTTCTGGTTTGCTCCTTATCTACCCGGTTTAGAAAGATGTTTTGTTAACTTTTAAGTTTGTGAAATTTATCACTTTATTGCCTTAATTTACTAGAATTATTAGAATTATCCCCTAACCTTTGAAAAATAGTAGGATATTGACAATAATTTGTTATTGGTGTTAAGCAGATACTGAATTACATGGAGGTTGTTCATGTCATGCTACCATATGCAAGAGAAAAATGTAGGTATGATACAAATTAGTGACATCAGGCATACTTGGAGATAGTGCTAAAATTATTATTATTATTATTATTATTATTATTATTATTATTATTATTATTATTATTATTATTATTATTATTATTAAAATATTAATGAAACTCATTTTTGAGGTATGTAGATGATTTAATTGTTGCTTCTATTGCCAAATATGACTTTGAAACTGATTTACAGAATAATCTTCAGTTCCATCATTAACAGTGTTTCAGTCGCTTCTTGTAAAACCATGACATTCACACTCTGATCACTAGATGGCAGTAAAGCACATGTAACATGATTTTTGTGTGTTGAATATGCACCAGCAGTCATCTCAGCTGTTCTGCAAGCTGGAGGACTTGCTGTTATGTGGTTGAATAAAAATCATTCATTTGAATTACAGCGAACTGATCCCACCCACTGGTTTAGTTCTT
The DNA here is from genome assembly GCF_904066995.2 of Poecilia reticulata. Lineage (NCBI taxonomy): Eukaryota > Metazoa > Chordata > Actinopteri > Cyprinodontiformes > Poeciliidae > Poecilia > Poecilia reticulata. The sequence goes on along the minus strand of NC_088844.1, from coordinate 5,296,975 downwards.
AAGTTTTTTGCGATATGTCTGTTAGCTGCTCTGTGTGGCCCCTCGCTGTGTTTTTCCTGATGAAAAAATATTGAATTATTAAATAGTCAGTGGGAGCACTGAAGTCAAGTAATTAATTTACAGTCATTCTGTATCAAAAATATACAATGGAAAAAAATCTCCAGTGCATGCAGTCAAAGCACTGACCTGCTCTGCAAACTGAGAGTTTGTTCATACATCATCCTTTCAGAATCTGTCATAAAAACTGAATTAAGCTTACTTTCTTTCTCTGTCTCTCTCTCTCTGTGTGTGTGTGTGTGTGTGTGTGTGTGTGTGTGTGTGTGTGTGTGTGTGTGTGTGTGTGTGTGTGTGTGTGTGTGTCTGTGTTGCAGATTCTGGCCTGTGTGTTTGTGTCTGAGATGCAGGCGAGGTTCTGTTGGGTGATTCAGCTCTTCAGCCTGGTCTGCACAGTTAAAGGATATTATGATCGTAAGTCCTTCATTTATCACCTCATGTCGTTACGGTGATAAACATTTAGTCATTTATACTGTAACCAGACAGCATGAAAGTTAGAAATCATATGAAAAAATATTGAACCTCAGGGAGAATTGAGGATTTAGAAAATAACTAATCACTGAATTACTAGTCTAAGTCTTATTTGAAACAGGTTCTTCTGTTTTGCATTAATCGGACAGATTCCTGATTATTTTCCCCACATTCTCCGTGTTTTTTTTTCCCTTCTCCCAGCTGCTGCAGTGAGCAGTGACACATGCAGTCTGCCAGTGGAGGAAGCGGGCATTTTGTGGGACAGCTTGTGTCTGCTCTGCCTCCTGCTGCAGAGGAGAGTCTTCCTCAGTTTCTACTTCCTGCATGTGACAACAGAGCTGCAGGCGTTTGCCAAGCAGGCGTCGAGGTGAAGCGCGGCGTGAACTGAGAACAGTTTTCCATTCAACACACACTAGAATCGTGGATTCTACGACTCTAGTGCACACAGGGCCTGACTAAAGCATTTCTACCATTTGAACCTTTTCCTATTTTTTGAAGAGCAATATTGTTTACAGAGATCCATTTTGTTTGTTGTTTCTGTTGTTTTGTTTATATTTAAAATGTCTTCCTGGTCCCAGCATTAAATGTTCATTAGAGTTTAAAGTTGATCAATCCTTCAGAATGTGGTCTTACTAGCAGGATTTCACTTCACTGTGAACTCTCAATTGCTTATTTGTTTTTGTTGTCATTATTTTCTGTGAATGTGTAAGAAATGTAACTAATGTGTTTTTTTTTCTTTTCTGTCTCTCAGAGGGTTTGAGCTCTTCAGAGCCAGCATCATGAAGAATGTTAAGTTTCACCAACAGATCGAAAAGAAATCACTGTCGCAGCTCAAAAAATCGTGAGTTTTCTCTTCATGAAATTATAAATTGATTTTAAAATGATATGAAGCTCAGCAGGTGTTTTGGAAGTGCAAACTATAAAGGTCTTGATACTAAAACGACCTGTCTTTTGTTCCTTCTTACTTTCCTCCTTTTATTTTCTCTTTCTCCTCCCAGCATGCAGAGGATTCGCTCCAAGCAGCAAAAGTACAAGGATGGACAGAAAAGCAGTGACGTCTCCACGGAAACCCAGGAAGCCGCCTCAAGTAGCACTGACCACTCCTCTGAAGCTGGTAAATGTAGTCCACTACTTCCATGTCCTTTATGCTGTTCCTTCTGTATTCGGCGTCACTAGTTTCATTCTTTTGAATGGCTTTAATCTCATGTAAATCTTTCCCTCCAGAGTCCCAGAAAGACAAGAAGTCTAAGAAGAGAAACTGGTACCAGCCGTGGATCGACCATGCAGGAGGTACCGTCTGTGTTTTAACTGAGACTGATATGGCAGCTCACAAAAGTATTCATCCAAAGCCTGAAACTTTGCTGCATTTATTTTATATGATAAATATTAGCGCATGATTGTGAATTGACTCAAAATTTAGAACTGGTTTTCAATTTCTTTCATTTGTTTCCAAACTCCATTTTGAGTTATTAAGAATTAATATTAAGAAGAAAGGACAAACATTTCGATCTGTTGAAGTTCAAACAGTGTCCAAAGTTCTGACCTGAGTCCAATGCAGAATGTATTCAATGTCAATGTCAACTTTATTTTTATAGCACATTTAGAAGTTGACCAAAGTGCTTCATAATCTACATCAACCATCATAACAACAACAAAATTATGTGGCTGCACAGTGGCGCAGTTGGTAGAGCTGTTGCCTTGCAGCAAGAAGGTTCTGGGTTCGATTCCCGGCCCTGGTCTTTCTGCATGGAGTTTGCATGTTCTCCCTGTGCGTGCCGGGTTTTCTCCGGGTACTCCGGCTTCCTCCCACAGTCCAAAAACCTGACTGTTAGGTTAATTGGTCCTAACAGTCATGGTTGTGTGTCTCTGTGTTGCCCTGCGACAGACTGGCGACCTGTCCAGGGTTTATCCCGCCTCTCGCCTGGAACGTTAGCTGGAGATGGGCACCAGCAACCCTCCTGACCCCACTAAGGGACAAGGGTGTATAGAAAATGGATGGATGGATAAAAATAAAACACAAAGATATTAATAATGAAACAAATGGAAATTTACAAAGAGAAACTTAGCGGACGTTTTGGAAAAACGGAAAGAGTCAGTGGAGAATAGCTGCAGGGAACCTAATCAGAGGTAAGGAAAGGCAGCTGGGGAAGACAGTAGGTAGAGGGAAATCATATGTTTATATGAATATTATGTATTGAGCAGGGGAGCAAGCTGATGGCTCATGCTAGGTAAAGATAAAGCAGAGAGAATGAAGGGGGGAGCAAATTTGAAATGAATAAAAGTGGTAAACAAAACAAGGAAACACTCATTTCAAGAAAACAAGAATCCTAAACACAAAGATTGAGAATAAATAAACTAACATGAGGAATAAAGTGGCAAGGTGTCACCAAATAAATTATAAAGATGTATTTAAAACAGGAACACGAATGAAACTAAAAGTCCAGGCATCTACTGATGACAGCAGGTAGAAACACGCCCAACAGGCTTCAAGCTGTAATTAAAGCAAAATGTAGTTATTCAGAGTACAGAGTACTGCCACGCTTTCTTTCCAGAGTTCTATTTATATATTTAAAAAAAAATCATTTTGTATCATTTTGCTCATCCTCCACAATTCTGTCACATAAAATACTAATTAAACCAGTTAAAGTGAACGACTGTTGTGTGACTAAACATGAAAAGGTTCAAGGAGTATGAATACTTTTGCAAGGTGATGTAAATAACATTTCATTAATTTTTTTTTTTTTTTACAGAATACTTATTCAGTAATGTATCTTATGCCAGAGCCTCCAGTATAACCTGACAGAGTGAGTTTGTTTGTGTCTGCTGCTCAGTCATCCACTCAGGAGACTACTACCTGTTTGAGTCTGACAGTGAGGATGAAGAGGACCTGAACTACGAAGAGAAGAAGCCTCAGGCTCAGACTGCGTGCCAGGTCAGGACCCAACGCTTGTCCTCATAGTTCATACATGTCGATAAATTAGCAGCTGTTACAAGGAAATGTGTCTCCCAGTTGGCATACCTGGCCTGGGTGACGAGTGTGAAGGCAGCTTTGAGAGAACGCCAGAGACGTCAGAGACACGTGAAGACTGTCAAAGGAAAAGAGACAAAGAGACAAGAAAGAGGAGATTCCCAACAGGAGGCTCTGAAGGGTAATGACTTTGTGCAAATAAAACTCAGAATCTAGTAAAAGTCTTTGGATTTGACTGAAATAGATCTTCAAACAGGTATCGGTGACAATTTGCTCGATCCATAAGTGCAGATCTATTCAGTCTAATTCTATGATTTGTGTAGGTAGTTAACCTGCTGTTTTTGTCAATTTGTTTCTTTATTTTACATTGACTGTTCTACTCCTAATTTCTCTGACTGAATAAAATAAACTTGTGTTGTTGTTACATGTTTGATCAAGTTTATGAATCTATTGGTGTATTTCAGTGTTCTGTACTGGTGCAGAGTTATCTAGTAAATGTGTAATTCTGTATATTTATGTGTGTGTTTAAAAAAAAAACATCTCGAGTCAATTCAATTGTTTTTCTCATTATGATGAATTGCTAAACTACACCACCATGTCAGGTAAAGTAGCTCAGCTGTACTGCCACAAGCTCATCAATCTCTTGTTCTCTTGTGGCCTGCGTGTGTGTGTGTGTGTGTGTGTGTATGTGTGCATGTGTGTGTGTGTGTGTGTGCATGTGCGCGCGTGTGTGTGTGTATGTGTGTGTGTGTAGCTTGTGCAGATGAAGTATTTGAGGAGGCCGATGACATCTGTGAAGCTGAGGAACCTGAGGAGGAAGAGTCTGGTAACTAAACATTTACAATGAATACCCATATCTTGTCAGTGTTGGACCTAACCCTGGGTCTGGAGCTGCACTCTCATTGGTTGGCTTCAGCTGTTGAATAAATTACAACCCGATGATGTTGGAGGGCGTCCGCATAAACAGAAAAATAGTTTAACCAAACACTCAGCAGTGACTGAATAATTTATAACATGCTCAATCTCTGAGGCAGGAATAATAATAGTAGTTATATTTATAAATCACAGCTGTCAATAATCACAAAAATGAAATTGAAAAAATGGGATGAAATTGGTCTTTTGAAATGTGATATTTATGATTCACAACTTTAAAGTTTTGCAATTTAGGGGAAAATATTGTCCTGCATTGCTGCTGAATTAAACGTATATTTACACTTTTGTATCTGGATTTAACATGTGGAATATGTCCACATGTTAAATCATATTTTTATTTGTTGGCATTCAGTTGAGGTCTGATACTGTAACTTCTCTGTTATGTTTTAGTCTTATTTTCTTTTCATTGTTTAATTCTAACCTGATTTTATATTTTTCATATGTCCTGGTACAACACTTTGGTGGAGTTCTAATCTGTTTTTAACAGTACTGTATAAATAAACTTGACATCGACATTGAATTAGGAAGCACCAACCAAGCTATAGACAGGGCCTTGATCTTTTTGCTGTGTGGTGCAGTGCATGGAGAGATGGTGCAGAAGATCCTGGACATCCTGCGCTTCCTGTTTGCCATTATCCTGGCCATGGTGGACGGAGTGACCCAGTGGCTCAATCTGCTCACAAAGCAGTACAGAGACACATCCACGGTCCTGTGCAACGAACGCTACTTCATCATCCACAAAATCAAGCAGGTGTGTGTGCAGAGCTGAAACCTTTGTTCCTTTACATTGGTTTGTTTGTTGAACCAAATGCACAAGAACACAAGCATGAGCATTTTAAAAATAATAATTTTACAATTGTACAATGTCTGGTCTACAAACGTTGAATGTGTGTCTTCCCGGTCATTGCAGCGCGACACAGCCGAGTCCAGAGAAGACCTGGTGTCCCAGAACAGTGAGAGTTCCAGCCAGAACACAAGTTTGGATCCAGAACAGGCTGCCAGAAGCAGGTTAGTGTGACGTTGACCGTAACTCCTTCTTACCCTTTATATTGTCAACATGTTTTAACATGCCACAAATCGTAACTTTGGTAAAAACTGATCAATGCCGTTTTTACCAAATCAAGTAGGAAAAGGTCGTACGGTCAGGCTGATGTTAGAAAGTTCTGGACTTCAATTAGTGTCACTTAAACTGGTGACCCAACTGTGTCTGATGTAAATTAGTTCTTATTGTAGGAGCACCAGTCCCAGTCTGATGCTAAAGGAGTCTTTGGGTTGAACATCTTCATTCTGCCACCAGACTAAAGTCCTTCATGCCACAGCGAGTCTTTAGGACTCAGAGGGAGACGGTGAAGGTGTCATAGAGTACACTCGGTAGATCATGACCAAAGCTGCCCAGGACTCGGTCTGGAATGTTGTTTTGGATACTCTGTGGAAAGTGAGCCTAGATCTGTGGGACGTGTTGAAACGCTCAATACAGACATGGAACGTGTTTGTTGCCTCAGGCAGAAACATGCTCCTGGCTCATTGATCATCTCTGCTGCTCCTGATGCCCATTCAGAAATGACTTCTGACTAAAGTCGGCCTTTGCCTTCTGATTTTTGGAGCTGAGGCCTTTCCTTGTAGAGTAGAAGTGATTCCACTGACCTGGTGGGCTGATCCCATGTCAGGAGGACAGATGGTTTGTCTCTCTGCAATCGGGACAGAATCAGTGTCAAGGAAGGTTGTGTTGCAATCAGCAGCCAGTAGCGTGTTCAGTACCATTATGTCTTGATTTTTTAAATTCCTAAGCTGTGTTTTCTTTCAAGCATTTTAAATCTAAGACTTTATGAATTATTAATCACAAATAATTTGAAGTTATTATCTGCAGAAAAATCAGCAAACAGATGAATCTGTGAATTCTGAACCTTGAACCTGTGTACTGGGTTAGAAGGGACGTGTAGTTTATTTAATACAGTTGGAGGCTTCTTTAATGTTTGTATGAGTGTATGAGCCAGTCCAGGGGAAACACAAGAACTACTTCCTTTCTCATTTCAAAATAAGAGTCCTACGCCTAGATTCTTAAAGCTTTCACCTTTAATCCAAGTTCCATAATAATAACTTACTTTTGCAGAAAACATCACATAGTCCCCAACCAGTAAATGCTTTGCTTTAGTCGTGTAGCTTAATGTAGTTCTCATGACACGACTAGCAACATGAACATGTTGGTACTGAAGATGGGTCTGCTTGAGATGCTGCAGCTTCCCTAAGAATAAAAATAATCTAAATCTTTAACCGTTTGTTCTGAAATGTTTTCTGGTTCTTTGTGCTCACATGTACATGTGTGTCTCTACATGACAGATTGGAAACCCCGAGGCGCAGCAGCAACGGGAATCTCCTCACTGAAGACGTCCTGAGCAGCAGCATGGGACTACAACCAGAACCGCTAAGACAAACCAGACACTCCAGAACAGCCAGTGAGATCCTGTCCAACAGGTGAGGCATCTGAACATGGAGGTTTCTTTTACTAACTTTACATAGGGCTGTGACTCTGCAGCAGCAACACCAGATTGGCGGCAGAGGAGGAGGGGTGATGTGTAGGTGGAGAATGCTGATCGGTAAAGAGGCAGTATTAAGTAAAATCGACTCTTTTGGGCTTTGCATCATGTTATGATGTTATTTCCTCATCAAACACATACCTGGAGTGTTGTCTTGATTCTTTCATGCAAGTTTGAGAGGTCCATAATCTCCATTTGGCAGTGCAAAACACCTGGTTGGACCTGGCACCACCTTAATTTCTCAGCTTCCGAGCTTCTGCCTCACAGAGCACCTCTCTCCCGACACCCACACTCTGCTCCCTCACACTTGCGATCAGCAATCAGCAAACACATGGTGGAACTGAGCTATGAGGACACAGCTTCTCATCATAGGAACTATGTCTCAGTGAAGAGCTGGTAAAAATGTTGTTAAAAGGTTCATGGAAGAGAGCTGTGATGACTTCCTGAAGGTGGAGTTTCAAAAAGAGCAAGAATTTGTGAAGAGACAGAGGCCCAATTTTAAGGCCTTAAGTTAAAAAGTAAAATTTCTTTTCAGTCATTTTTGACAGCATTTTTATAACAACTGAAGGCAACATAGTTAGTTGATTGTGCTGTAAAATAGCATTATGTGCCTGGAAAATACATAATACCATCCCTGTAACAACACATAAGGTGTATTTTAGCTCTGATCTTTGATGTTGTGAGTTTTTAAGGGATCTCTAATGAAGACGATGAGATGTTGTGACGTGTGGTTAATGTTTTCTGCTATTTTCCTCCTCAGGGCGTTTTTCATCGAGGAGCTGGAGCAGAGTAGAGAGTTCTTCAACAATCAGAACCGCCTGCTGAGGCTGCTGGTGGCCGTGTTCAACCTGCTGTCAGCCAACTCCGAGCTGCTCTGCTATTTCATCATGATCCTGAACAACGTGGTCAGTGCCTCAGTCATATCCCTGGTCCTGCCCATGCTGGTCTTCCTGTGGGCCATGCTGTCTGCTCCCAGACCAACCAAGAGGTTCTGGATGACAGCGATAGTCTACACAGAGGTACGCTCATATCGGAACTGGGAAAATGCCAGTTCGCCGTCAGTTGGTGGATGGACTGAACTCAGCCACATTCACGCATTCCTACTCACAAACACACATTTACACGCAGATACACAGATGAGTAAGCAACCTGGGGTTAAGTGCCTTGCCCAGAGGCGCATCAATAAAGGACAGGAGGACTCCACCCAATGAGCCAGAGTCGACCTGCTAGTAGAACTATTCACTTTCATCTCAGATTGGTAGGGTGGAGCAATAAATGATTTTCTCTGTACAAGGAGGTCTGGTAATGATAAATGCTGGAGCTCGAAGACCCGCATGCTTACTTTTAAACAGCAGAATGGAAAATTGTTAAGCTGACAGTGATCCATCACAACAGTGGAGATTGAGAGGCTAATATACAGTTGGGTCCATAATTATTCACACGCCTGTGAAAATTCAAAATGATCTTTATCCAACAAAGAAGTCTGAGTCTGAAACGATCTGAGTCAGCCATCTTCTAAATGTACATTTTGAAATTCTCTATTTTGATTTACGTTTTAACAAGAAATGCATCAAGACTTATTTAGACCCTGTTCAGAAATGAATAGAAAAAGTCGGTAACATTTGAAGGGGGGTGAAAAAGACTGTTATGACACTGACATAAACATGACATACCACCTGTCAATAAGTCTTAATGAATATTTATGACTGTTGTCATAAAGTGTCATTCAGTAAATGACACTTTTAATACAAAGTTGACGTTATTCAAAATGTCGTTATGACAACTTGTCATTAACCTCACCCAAAATGTCTTTGTTATGACAACTTGTCATTAACCTCGCCAAAAATGTCTTTATGACTTGTCATTAAGCTAGACAAAATTGTCTTCGTTATGAAAACTTGTCATTAACCAAGAAATCATGATCTAATATAAATTTGTCATAACAGTAGTCATGAGTTAATTTTTACACTAGCAAAAGCTTTAACCAAACAATGATTAATATTTCCACTCCCTGGAATAAAGCAAAACAAGTAGGACAAGCAATAAAGATTACATTAAGCTTTATTACACTGTCAAATGATTTAATAACAGACTCATTAACAATTTCTTTTACATCAACTAAAGTGGAACAAGTAGCACCAGTTATGAACATGTCATTAAGTGTTATTAGTTTCATTAATATTATCTCTTACCTCAAGTAAAGTGAAACAAGTAGCAACAGTTATGAAGATATCATTAAGTGTCATTAATATTAACTTTTTCTGCAAGTGAAACAAGTAACAACAATTATGACGAAGTCATTAAGTGTCATTAATATTAACTTTTACCTCAAGTAAAGTGAAACAAGTAGCAACAGTTATGAAGATGTCATTAAGTGTCATGTCATTTAAGATGACATGAAAATGTAATCTTCAATCACATCTTCATGTCATTGATATTAATATTAACTCTTACCTCAAGTAAGAGGTAAGAGTTAATATTACCTCTTACCTCATTAATATTAACTCTTACCTCAAGTAAAGTGAAACAAGTAACAGCAGTTATGAAAATGTCATTAAGTGTCATTAATATTAACTTTTACCTCAAGTAAATTGAAACTAGTAGCAACAATTATAAAGACGTAATTTAGTATTACAGTGTCAAATGCTATGCTAACAGAGTCATTGATATTAAGTCTTACCTCAAATGAAGTGAAACATACTGGACTACTTATAACTACCATCATAACTGTAGAACAAACCCTTTGTACATTGGAATAAAACAAAAGATAACTTGTTCTAAGATAACAGAGGGTTTAACGTCTGGTCAGTATACTGTTACTCTGAAATACTGATTGAAAAACTAAAACAGAATTACTTATTCTTTAACTTAAGAAAATAGGTTCTTTCAACAGTAACATTTTTTGCTTCAGCCATCTCCTTCGTAATAGTCTTCCTGTAATGCTCTGAAAACAGGAGATCTTCTTCTTGTCTTCATTTCCTGGAAGCAGCTCTTTGAAGGTGTCCAGAAATGCTCAGAAATTACAGCTGTTCTTGCAATAGTTAATCATGGTGAAAGCCTTTTCATGAATTCAAACTTGGTGAATCTCTTCTGGACATTCTCATAGTCGGTGATGACTCAATTCATTGTGGTCACTTAAAAAAAGAACAAAAACAAAAAACAATGTCATCATATTCCAGCATTTATTTAAATGCCATTCCAAAAATGTCCCTTGCTGCACACTGTCAGAATGGTAGACTGGCAGACAAATGCCTAGTTAACATGACTGGCTGTTATAAAGTGCAATACAATTATTTCTTAATAAGAGTAGCATAATAACTGAAGCTGAACAAAATTATTCTGATCAAATATTTGTCTGGCAGAAGTTCAGATAGACTGCCACTGTTATTCAGAATGCATCATTTAATGTATAGTTTTAGGCACGTGAGTGTATCTTTTTACTTAATGAGCATTCTAAATTATTTCTAACCAGATACTCTAACTTATGGTTGTTTGCAAGAAGCTTATTAATAAATAAATAGATTTAACACCAGTTTTTAGTTGTCTAAAACGTAACTTATTAACTCAGCTGGTGAATGTTGATTCCTGCTCCCCATTCCCCACTTACCTGGCCCTTCCCACCCCACTTCACATGGTGAAAATATTAACACAAAAACGACTTACCTAATTTTCTTGGGGAATATTTCATCTGCTTCTTTCTCTTTGGTCAAATAGGAACTTCTTTCTCTGGTGGCTGGTCCTTATTATCATCCTCCACACTCGTAGCATGTCTTCATTAGCCAACTTTGTCCCCCCACCATGTGTCCTTAGGCTAGCATGGGTCTTCATGTGGCTAAAGTTGCCAAAGCAAAGAACACAAGCACCATGTCACATCAGACAAGTTGCTAAATAATACACATAAAGGATAACTTTGACTAACATATTAGCTTTTAATTTGCTAATTAAAATTGGAGGGAAAAAACAATTTGCCTGTCTTTAAAATATGTTTAATATTAAGGGCTAACGTTACAGTAATGGAGTTTAATAACTTTAGCTAACATTAACTTACAGCAAGGTAGGATTGGCTTAAATTGCTCATAGCTAACATTACAGAGAAAGAGAACATAGTCAATGTTATTGTCTCAAAGAAAATGTAAAGTTAATAAGACACATACCTCATATGTATTAGGTACCAAACTTCGGCTTCTTTTTAGACAGGAGGTCTAGCCGTTATAACTTGTGTTAGGTTTGCCCCATAATATGGAAGATTTCTTCTTCACCAACACACTACACGCCTGTTCGTGCACTGCTGCCTCTCACTGGTGGAGATGGTCTATTGCACTACTTAACCCTTGTGTTTAGAAATGGGGTCCAACCCCACACACGTAAAACTTTTATCATTTGCCACAGTTCTCTACGTTTGCCTCAGTCCTCGCACACACAAGGGTTAAAACAGCCTTAAATAATGTTTCAAATGCTAAGTTCATAAGTGCTTTGTAGACATCTTGTTGTAAAACTTTAGGACCGATTAAATAAAAAAAAAAATTAAGAATAAACAACATGGCAGAGCTATACATAAAGCTTTTTTTAAAGTTTAAACGGTAATACTTTTATAACAAATTTATGTCAGATCATGATTTCTTGGTCAAGTTGTCATAACGAAGACATTTTTGGCGAGGTTAATGACAAGTTGTCATATCGAAGACATTTTGAATAATGTATTAAAAGTGTCATGATTTACCGAATGACGCTTTATGACAACAGTCATAAATGTCCATGAAGACTTATTGATGTTCATGACAGGTGTTATGTCATGTTTATGACAGTGTCATGACAGTCTTATTCACTCCCCTTTAAATAAAGTGTTACCAAAAAGTCTAATGAAAATCTTCTAACTGCTAAGCAGCTTTTTGTTTTGTTTTTTTTTGTTTTTGTTTCGTGTTTTAAATCTGCGCTTTACTGTGTGCAAAGCCAAACTTCCTGGCCTTTCTGCTGGATGAAGTGAAACATGCCTCCAAGTGTTTAGCAATCAGTTTTATTTTAAGCAGCATTAGAGACAAACGCCATCAGGTGCTCAACAACACCCCTGGTGTTCAGTCGGTTCTGACTTTTTAGGGAAACAATCATTGTCAGTTTTGGGACATTTTGAAGCATTTTAGTTTGGTAAACGTCCTGGTGACCATGTTGCAGTCCAATCTGAACTGTTACTTAAAGGAGGGTGAGCCGGCTACCCAAGATCCTTCTGTTCTGTCTCTGTGTTTGTGGCTGTTACTTCCTGCTGTTTGGGATCCGTTTCTGTTTCTGTTTCTGTTCTCCCCTGTGCTGAACCTGAACTGATTGTGATCTATGCAGTTGGTTTCTAGAATCACAAATGTGCTAATCTATAAATAATCCATAAATGAGCGCAAAGAAAATTTTAATTACGTTATTCAAACTTGGGCATTGTAAAGTCTAATGGCTACAGGTGGAAATGATTTTCTGTGTCTCTCTGTAGTTCATAGTGATTATTATGGTGACTCCTTCAAGGTACATTTCCTGCGCCATACATCACTGAATACAGAGCTCGTAGTGTAACAGTTCTCTTAATGATGTTTAAATATTGGTTTAAAAAAGATTAGCTTTGTGAAAACATATTACAGGATGGCTACGTAAGCCTGCAATAGGACTTCAGCAGGATTTTAACCACCAGAAGAAAAATAATCCTAAAAGTTGGGACAAGACTACAGTAAATTAGTACCTGTTCAGCAACAAATGATCAAGCATTTTAATTAAAAATTATCTCAAAGTTGAGCAGCTCCCTAACTTGTTGATCAACATATAATTTTTAAGTTTGTTCCTGGCAACAAAAGGAGAACTGCCTTTGGAAACCCCAAACTGTATTAGACCATTTTAATTATTGAATGTTAATAAATCTGTTTTTTGAGGAAAAATGCTTAGAATGAACCTAAATTGTACTACTTAAGATATAGATTTCTTATTGAAAATCTCATACAAAGAAACAAAAAGTCTCCATCAGCTCCATTTGCTGGAGTAACATTTAAACCATTCCTAATTTACACATAAAAACGGACTAAATCTGTGATTGTAACAGTTTTGACATCAGTTTATCGTTTGTTTCCTGTGTGAAAATGTAAGCTGATAAGCGAGCTACTAAAGGCTCTCTTGTGTTGACCATGGGTGTATGTAGTGTGTGTGTAGATTTGAATTCATATCAGAGTAAAGAAGCAAACTCCTTGATGTAATAATAATAATAGACTTTATTCATAATGTTCCTTATATCTTTAGATCTCAAATAATGATGTAAATAAAGATGTGCCTGATCAGGATGGAGGTTGACTGAGTCACTGTTCTTTTCACTAATCACTGACATTTTCTCCATTGTTTGACGAGGATCAGTGTCTGTGATGCACAGATCACATGTACTGCTGAGCTTCCACCACACTAATGGGACCGTTGTGCCACTCTGCCTCTTCCCAGGCCATGGTGGTGCTGAAGTACATCTTCCAGTTCGGTTTCTTTCCGTGGAACAGTGTTTATGAGATGACCCTGAACGAAGACAAGCCCTTCTTCCCACCGCGCATCTTTGGCCTGGAGAAAACCGACAGCTACATCAAATATGACCTCCTGCAGCTGCTGGCTCTCTTCTTCCACAGATCGCTCCTCATGGTCAGTAAATGCTGACGGTAATCACGCCACACACGCTTTGAACAGCTTTCTCTTCATTTTGCTGGTGAAGCTGGAATTTCTCTATTGATTTCTTCCCCTGATGCCAGCTGTGTGTGTTTCGGTGAAAACCTGTTGCTGTGTGTCTTTAAATCTGTTCCTCCCCAAAAAGCTGTCTCAACAAAAATGAAGCTGTAACTGAAGATGTAAGCTGCTGGGGAAAATATTTAGTCTGAGTTAGGACTGAAAGCTTTACTAATATTTGATATGTCTGAATTATTTTTCATATAATATTTGATATTTTGTGGTACTCTTTTTTTTTTTAAAGTAGATTTTCTCACTGCATTCAGAGCATTTTCTAGAGTGCTGCTTGATCCTCCTGTGTGTTCTTCTCTTTCCGCCATGTTGTTATTGTAAATAATAATGTTTTCTTAATAACTCACTTGTTTAAATAAAGGTTCAAAAAATTATAATACTAAGATAATGATAAAAGTGACAATAAAACTATTTATTGCTTTTTTTTTAGATAGCTGTATGGCGGTGACTTTTTGGCATAGCTGCTTTTGAAAAACATTTCTGTTTGTAATATGTTTCTTCAGGACACTGGTCACTTTAAACCGCCCAGAGAAATGGTGTTTAATCCTATTGTCAAATTTATTGATATTTATGTCATTGAACGAGATTTCAAATAACATTAATGGGAATTTATTGTGACAAGAATAAATTGCCATTAATGAATAATTAATTCCCATTAATTGTAAAATTATGTAAATGATTTTGATCATTTATATGATCAAAATCATTTGATCATATAAATGATCAAATTATTTTTGATCATTTGATCAAAAATCATTTGATCAAAAATCATTTGAAATGACTCTTCATATAAATGAAGTCATTTATATGATTTTGATCATTTATATGATCAAAATCATTTGATCATATAAAGGACCATGATCAAATTATTTTTGATCATTTGATCAAAAATCATTTGAAATGACTCTTCATATAAATGAAGAGTCATTTATATGATTTTGATCATTTATATGATCAAAATCATTTACATGACTTTATCTCTGTAAATGATGGATGACACAATAAATACCCAGCCTTAATCTGACCCAGAATAATGGTTTTCCTATGTAAACTTAAATGTTCCATGTTCTCCTGTGCTATAGCAGTCCAAAAACATGCATGTTAGAATATTATAATTTGACCATAGGAGTGTATGTGTAAAACATGTCTAGTGTATATATGCTTCCTGCATGGTGATTGCAACCCTTCCCTGACCCTGAACAAAACAGGGTGCTGATATAGATGGAGGGGCAGAGACCCAACAGAGCCAACAGGAGCAGGTGCTACATGCTAAGAGCAGTGGAGACTGGGGTCGCTCACACCAGGAGCTTATCCAGGGTCAGCAAAGATGCACATACAGGATGAAAGATGGAAGCAGGAAAAGACAGAACCAAGTGGCTGGACTGGCGTCCAGACCCATCTGGACCCGGCGTGGGCAGGATGTCCCAGAGTCACATGGGTAGACTGCTACAGTGACAGGACCAGGGTCGGGTTGGACCTCCAGAGCCAGACCAATCAGACATAATGATGACTGGTGAAGGCAGTAGTGATAGATGAGTGAACAAGAGAAACTCCAGAAATAAAAATGGCTGAAAGATGAAAGTGGAGAGGTTGTAGTGGAGCCAGAGGTCATTGGAGCACTGAGACAGTGACCCTCAGGGTGGGACAATGGATCAGTCAGACAATAGCATAGAGGAACCCATCAGCCATAGCAGATGCTAGTCAGCTCAGAGCTTCAGGAGTTGCCATGGAAATGCTTTATTGAGTTAGCTCTGGAAAGCTATCCAGATGTATTATTATGTTAATAAAGTTCCTACCTGAGGAGACACGGTGTGGGCTCAGCAGGATGTTGAGTGGTCTGCTGAAGTGGACCTGATGAAGGGTCAAGACCAAACCCTGACCACAAGCCCTATGAATATGACTCTTCTGTTACATTAGGCCGTGTTTTTGTGTGTGTGCACAGCAATACGGCCTGTGGGATCACGAGGGCCCACTGGAGGAGCAGTGTGCGTCATCAGAAGATGGACATAACGTCAGAGCAGGAGAGGAAAATGGGAGCAGGAAGGAGGAAGCTCAAGACGTTAAAAGAAAAGACCAGGTAAACCAACGCCAGCCCTGAAGAACCTGACCACTGGTCACTTTACATTTTATGAAGGTCAACCATCATGAGATAACAGCTTCACTGAATAAAAACTTTTGTTCTGATGACGTAGGACATTGAAGAAGCGGGTCCCAGCTCAGGCGCCGCCACCATTCAACCACCTGATGCAGCTGAGGCACTTCCTGATGGGCCAGGGGGCGAGCATGAAACCAGAAACAACAACGTGGATGTTCTGGATGGGAGGGAGAGAGATAGTCAACCACTGACAGAGGACGTCCCGAAGAAGGACACCAAATGGCTGATGGTGGACGTCCTGAAAAGGGACAGCAAACGGTTGACAGAGGACGTCCCGAAGAGAGAGAGCAGCATCCGGTTCCGCAAAAAAAACAAGAAAGCAAAAAAACAGGACAGTAAAGGTTTGTATCGTCCTGAGTTAGCTGCAGTGTTAACATTAACTGCAGACTTTGGGCCTGGTTCATCAAGGCCTAGCTGTTTATTAGAATATGTCATAAAGTTCATATATATATATATATATATATATATATATATATATATATATATATATATATATATATATATATATATATATATATATATATATATATATATACACATACCAATAGGGTCGGCCCAAAGTCTGCTTTGATTAAACCAGGACCAGACAGCCTTCCACAATCAAACATGAATCTGATCTTTCTACTCAATATTTTGAGTATGAGATGACATGGAGAGTATGAACAAGACATGTTACTGGATTATTACTAGTAAGTTTTTTTGCTGCGACACTGTCACCTGTAATGGGCCCCTGTCTTCCACTCTATTCTTGCTTTTCCTTCATCATGAGGTTTCCAACTACCTTCTGTGAGCTTAGATCGCCTAAAAGGTTGTGTGTGCTTGTATGACTTATATGATTATTGAGCTCTTTCTGTTCTCTTTTATAACAGAGTCTCTGTCAGAGACTGCGGAGTCTGTGAAGGAATCAGGGAAGAAAAAAACAAAAGACAAGAAGAGTGAGGCCATACTCAGATTAATCACTGTGGGACACAAGATACAACAAGTCTTCATAACAGGGTAAGACATGCAATATAAAATCACTGTGGGAAAGTTTTACTGTAGTGGCCATCAGTTATTTAAAACCGATTCAGTAACTTCATGTTTAGCTCAGTTGAATCCATTTCAAGTGACAGTAAACATCAAACCTGTGTGTTTTTTTCTGCAGGTTCCAGAATGTGAAGCAGCCAGCTCAGAGTTTCTTTAGGGGTATAACCAAAGATAAATACCGGGCCTCCACAGATGTCTACGCCCTGATGTTCCTCACTGATGTCGTTGACTTTGTCATCATCATCTTTGGTTTCTGGGCCTTTGGGGTAAGAGACGACTGCTTCACCTAACCACACACACAGTCATCCAGGATGTTTACCTCTGCTGCTGCTGCGGCACTGCAGCAGAGCAACATTGAGACTAAGACGTACTAATACTCACTGTCTACTGGAACCAGGCTGGCTCTTCTCACACCATTATAATAGTAATCTGAGGTTCTAGACCAGAGGTCTGCCACAGTGTCTCTTAATAACTTTGGCTAAAGATGATGAAGAACCAACTAATATTTTTAAATAAACATATAACAACAAATGCAGGTTTTAGCCATTTTCACTTTCTTCGTGGAATAATTGCATTGAAGTTCCACAACAAAATGGCATTAAAAGCACAAATAGTATTTATTTAGAGCTGTTGCTCTTGTCATTTTTTTCTTTACATGTTTCCACAAATATCAATATCCTATAGAAGAAAATGTACCAAACAAAAACAAGCTGTTTTAGCTGTTTAAATCTAAACAAGCCGCTGTTGGCCATACCCTCTAACTAGATGTTTACACCCAAATGTGAAAATGGCTGCAAACATGGACAATTACACAATCCTACATCTTTGAAAAGCAGAAGTAGAGCCTCCTGCACAACCAATAAGAATGCAGCAAGTGGTTTCTGGATGGTAAGTTAACAAAACGGTTGTCTTTTCCAGCTAAATGTCATTTGGGTTTTCTAAATGTCAGTAGAGTTTCAATCTGTCCATTAGTTTATTTTCGTATCAAAGGAACAGCACCAGACAGGAACTTAAATGCAACCAAACTTGATTCGCGCACATTTAATCCTGCTGCTGCCATCTGACTCGTTTCAAGTGAAAGTTGAATGTAACCTGAGTTCATCCTGTGTCCTGTTCAGAAGCACAGCGCTGCAGCAGACATAGCGTCCACCCTGTCGGAGGACCAGGTTCCCGAGGCCTTCCTGGTGATGCTGCTCATCCAGTTCAGCACCATGATCATCGACAGAGCTCTGTACCTGCGCAAGGCTGTTCTGGGAAAACTCATCTTTCAGGTTCATGTCATGCATTCCAAGTTGCATGGGTTCAGAAAGCTGCTTGTTGAACCGTCAGCTGAGTGCTCTGAGAGCTCAACCCGTCACTTCCTGTCTGCTCTGCTCACCTCTGGCCGTTGTTTTCCTCCAGGTGATCCTGGTTCTGGGAATTCATCTGTGGATGTTCTTCATCCTGCCTGCTGTCACGGAAAGGTGACGTCCGATCATTTTGTGCCATTCATAACCTGCTTCATACAAACGATTTGTGCAGACATGAAAGTAGAACTTGAACCAACAAACCTCAGTGAGTCCTGACTGGATCACACGAGTGGTGTCCAGGATCCGGTTCTGCTGGCAGTGTCTGCGTTAGCTGTCACCAAAAAAATGGACGTTTGCTAAACTACTAGAACTTTGACCAGAAACTGTGAAGTCCGACACCGACTGAACACATCATCTGACCTTCTAAATAAAAGAGCTGAACATATAATCTGTTTGTCCGTCTTGCTTTAGGATGTTCAATCAGAACTTTGTGGCCCAGCTCTGGTACTTTGTCAAGTGTATCTACTTCGGCCTGTCGGCCTATCAGATCCGCTGCGGTTACCCCACCCGTATCCTTGGCAACTTCCTCACCAAGAAATACAACCACCTCAACCTGTTTCTCTTCCAAGGGTAAGGAAACATCACAACCACAGCAACCATAATCGTCTCTTCTGTACATGTGACTTTATAGGTTCATATTCTTGGATTCATTTCAGTAAATCCAGTGCTTGACTTTTGCGGACAATTGTGATGGCTAACCAGTCTGGGTTGGTTTTGTATGTGTGTGTATGTGTGTGTGTCTAGGTTTCGCCTCGTTCCATTCTTGGTGGAGCTGCGTGCGGTGATGGACTGGGTTTGGACCGACACCACCCTGTCCCTGTCAGACTGGATGTGTGTCGAGGACATTTATGCCAACATCTTCATCATAAAATGCAGCCGGGAAACAGAAAAGGTTCGAACCAGAAGAGTTTGATGTCTAAGACTCTTTAAATATGTCAAGGAAGTGCTTCACAAAAACAGGCCCAATTATATAAAAGACAAAGAAAAGATGATTCAAACTCATTGTTAGAGCTCTAAACTGGTAATATTTTATGTTTTACAGTGTTTTATATTCTGAGAGGCAAATGAAAGCAATCACAACAGATTTAAAGCTGGATAGAATCAGACCTGCTGAAGCTGTTTGTCTTTAATTGTTTCACCGTCTTTAATCCTGTAAATCCTGTGGAAAGTGACTTTAAATTGATTATTTTTATATTTTCACCGAAAATGCTCAAACCAACTCCATAGGTTTTGTTTTGTGTGGTCATAAAGATATTTCTATCATCTCTGTCTTATTTTTTTCAGAAATACCCTCAACCTAAAGGCCAGAAGAAGAAGAAGATTGTAAAATACGGCATGGGCGGACTTATTATCTTCTTCTTAATCTGCATCATCTGGTTTCCTCTTCTCTTCATCTCATTGGTCAGATCGGTGGTGGGCGTGGTTAACCACCCGATCGACGTCACAGTAACTTTCAAACTAGGTGGTTATGAGGTAATTATGCGCTTTCATACAAACTGAAACAAAGTCACTATGTTCTGTAGCATAAGTCCTGTTATGTTAAAAGAACAGACTAAATACAGCCTTAGTTCAGCTTCACCTCAAAACGTCATTTACAAAACTATAGAAAATGAAATTAAATAAAAAGGTTTATGTGTAAACAGGATGCTGTTGGTTGTCATAGAAATCATAAATGTATAGTTGTATTGAGAAGTTTAGCTAGATTCATTCCATCCATTTTCTTGACACCCTTGTCCCTCAGTGGGGTCGGGGGGGTTGCTGGTGCCCATCTCCAGCTAACGTTCCAGGTGAGAGGCGGGGTTCACCCTGGACAGGTCGCCAGTCTGTCGCAGGGCAACACAGAGACACGCAGGACAAACACACACACTCACACCTAGGGGCAATTTAGACAGGCCAATTAACCTGACAGTCATGTTTTTGGACTGTGGGAGGAAACCGGAGTACCCGGAGAAAACCCACACAGGCACAGGGAGAACATGCAAACTCCATGCAGAAAGACCGGGGCCGGGAATCGAACCCAGAACCTTCTTGCTGCAAGGCAACTGCTCTACCAACTGTGCCACTGTGCAGCCCTAGCTAGATTCATTATGGGCATAAATAATTTCTTTAAAGGACCAACAACTGTTTTAAGGTTCCCATCATGTTATGATGCTGTTCCCTCATCAAAAACTTATTTGCAGTGTTGCTTTGATTATTTCATGCATGTTTGAGAAATACTTTAATCTCCCATGACAACCATTCATTATGCAAGCTGCTTCTCAGTGGAACGCTGGTAAAAACAGTTCTAATGGGTTAATGGATGAGTCACGTTGTGATGACTTCCTGAAGGTGGAGTTTCAGAAAGAGCAGAAGCTTCTTAAAGGGACAGAAGTCCAATTTCAAGGTGATAGATAAAAAAATATAAATATTTTAAGTCATACAGCATTTTTATAACAACTGGAGGTAACATAGTTATTTGATTGGGCTATAAAATAGCACTGTGTAGCAGAAAAATATGTAATACTGCCCCTTTAATGAATTATAATCAAACTTGGCTTATTGGTACCTAGAAAAAATATTACTGTTATAACTATAAACTTATAGAGTAGTGAAAAATTACTACTCTATAAGTAGTAATTTTAATATTTTTTTTACACGGTTTGTTCCATAAGAGGATTAATAAATTCAAAAATATCATTAAAGGATGTTATTTTGTGTAGTTTATTGGTACGATGGTGAATCTGGCTGCTGTAGAAGAAGACTGATCAGGGGTCGATGTGTTAATGAGGCTTTGACTTTACGCAGTGAGGCAAAAACCAAAGTATTTTTTATTAAGAAGTTCTCCAATGAATTTATGAATACTTTCGTTATTGTGACGAATCCTAAGATATCAACTTGCCTTCCTGTAGACGTCTTCAGTATCTGTAAAGATGATGATTGAAAAAAATTACAAACCTAAATTAAGCAACTTCCAAGCAGTGTATGTAAACTTGTGATCATAACCACATGTAGTGGCACTGCATGGCTCCATAAAGCAGCGTGTTGTGTCCTGTGCTCCAGCCCCTGTTCACCATGAGCGTGCAGCAGCAGTCCATCCATCCCTTCACAGCTGCTGAGTACGACCAACTCACCAAGACGTTTGGAGACAATGCCGTACGTACCGACTTCTCCCAGCCGCCGTGTTCAGTGTGTGTGTTGATGAAAAGTCTAAATATCATAAAAAATTCAGTTTCATCATCACTGCTCCGTAGACTAGGTGAGAACTGGTGATGCTCCCAGGTCTCTGAACTCTGTGTGTCCCTGCGTTTAGGTGGCCATGCAGTTCATCACTCTGTACAGCTATGAGGACATTGTGACGGCCGTGATCGAGGGCAGCTCAGGATCTGTGTGGAGGATCAGCCCCCCCAGCAGGCAGGAGGTCATCAAGGAGCTCCTGAACAGCCATGTAGACCTGACCCTCCGCCTGGCCTGGACCTTCCAGAGGTCAGACTCATTCCTGCTGTGTAGCGCATGTTGCTGCCTTCTGCACATTTCTAGCTCTTATTGAGAAGGACGTTCTTATGAGCTGCATTTCCATTATCCATAGGATCGCACAAATTGAAACTACAAAAAAAATGTGTTTAAAGATGTAGCATGTGACTTCTAAAGAGAACATGTGTTTTACATATTTGTTAAAATTGTCACCATGTCATGACAGTTTGCTATGAGACAGATAATCTGTGAACAGATAATTGTCCTACACCTTCCTGCTATTGCTATCTGAAGAAATGCACCGCTCCCGACCCCAAACAGCTAATCAGGGTCAAGGGTGTGGGGAGTTTAGCACCGTCAATCAGCCTCATGTTCTCGCTGTTCAACGTACTGACGGCAGAGAAGCAACTTACTGTTACAGAACAACTGTTTATCTGCAGTCATCTGTGGCCATGCTAACTCGTGTTAGCATTCACAACAGGATCTGCTAACAGGAAGGAGCTGCAGAGAGATTGTGATTGACAGCACTAAGACCTGCCTCCCTGGCTCTGATTGGTTGCTTCTATCTAGCACTGGCATCAGAGAGGAGGAGGCAGAGGAGCTGGATTTTTTTATTTATTTTTTCTTCATAGATTATCTGTCTCATAACATAATGTCATGACATGGTGACAATGTGCGGCTGTCTCCACCAGAGCTTTCACACCTTCATGCAGCTCAGAAAAAGTTGTGTGTCATTCCAAAGTTTTTAATCCACAGCTCTTCTGCAAAATCACCGACTACAATTTCCCCAAAACGCCGCATACATAATCACTTCCAAGTATAAGTTGCTTGTCGCTCCAATGACTGATTAAGATACCAACGTCTCCTCTGATTACCTGATAGATGATGAGCGCTAGGGCTATGGCAGAGTTAGGAATACATCTCATTTAACTGTTCAATGACTTATCACTTGAACAAGTTTATTCACACGTGATTTTAATTTCACTTCCTATTTAATGGAAACAACGCAATCATGAAATTGCATTGTAGCAGAATATAGACAAATATTTGCGCACATTTGTAATGGAAATGCAGCTACAGTTTACCATCTCGCTCGCTTGTGTGTGTGTGTGTGTGTGTGTGTGTGTGTGTGTGTGTGTGTGTGCGTGTGCGTGCGTGTGTGTGTGTGTGTGTGTGTGTGTGTGTGTGTGTGTGTGTGTGTGTGTGTGTGTGTGTGTGTGTGTGTGTGTGTGTGTAAATGTGTGTGTTCCCTACAGGGATCTGGGGAAAGGTGGGAACGTTGAACACACGTTTGGTAAACATTCGATAGACCTGGAGCCTGGGAACCCAGTCAGAGAAGAGCTGGCCTACCTACTGATTGGCAACCGGACTGAGCCTGTGTGAGTTCAGCAACGTTTGAAACCCTCCAGATGTGATCAAAGATTCAGTTTTAACAGATCACTGACCCCCCCTTTCCTTCCACAGGCTCATTCCTCACATGTTCCCTAACTACATGCGAGCCCCCAATGGAGCTGAGGCTAAACCAGTCAGTCAGCTGTACAAAGGTCAGAGTTCAATCAGTTACTTCCCTGTTCAACCTTCTCAACACCAAATGAAAGTTTTCACTTTGTGTCAAGTTAGAACCTCAATTGCTTGTTGGCATATTGTGGTATAGTCAAAGCAGCACATAATGTGACATGGCTGGGAAATCATACTTGAAGTAAAATCTGAAAAGTGCAGCAGGTACTTAAATTAAAGTCCTGGTCAGTTAAGAGAGTTTTGTTCTGAGTCTGTTTCTGACCTCGGAAGTCAACAGTAGAGAATAAACAGCTTCACCTTCTAGCAAGACGACAACCCAAAGCTTTCAATCAAAGCAGATTGCTATTAGAATGGTCCAGTCAAAGACCAGATCCGGATTCATTGCAAATCTGTGGCTGCACTAGGAAGATTAAGTTCACAGAAGCAGCATAAGATGGTTCCAAACAGTTTTGAGTCTGAAAACAAAAACAAAATTTTCAGGCAGAAGTTTTTAAAAGCCATATATCATTTGAACCTGGCCTGATAAAATGTTGCTCTGTTTTTCACATGGAATCCTAAAAAATAAATACGTAGAAATTTGTGTTTAAAATATAATGAGATATAAAAAAGTCCATTGGGTGTGAATACCTTATTTTCCCTGTCAGTGTGTGTTTAAGTGACGTGTTGGTGTTGCAGACGATGAAGCTGATTACCAGAACATCACCCTATCCCTGAAGAGTGACAGATCTGTGAACGGCTCGTGGGGGCAGGAGTGGTGGGACATCGCAGTGGCGCCCTGCCGGCCGCCATGCAGCGTCCTCCCCATGGTCATATTCAACGACAAAGTCAGCCCGCCGAGCCTGGGCTTCCTGGCTGGATACGGGTAGGAGACGCGTCGCTCACCACACTGACACAGGGTTGCTACAGTAACACTATATAGTATTCACGCTTCCCTTCAAAACGTAATCTCTGAAAACATCTCCACTCTTAGCGCTGCAGCACAGGAGGAACCCTGAAAATGTTTTACTGTTGTTGACAAGGCAAAGTAGCAAAGCACCATCTCACATCTGAAGTTACACTGAACTGCTGTGAATAAATGAAAATATGAACAATGACAAATACAAAAGCATCAAAGACATGAGAAATGATCACATGTTCTTCTTGTTGCATCTTATTTTAATCAAATGATGCCCATAATAAAAAAAAATTTGGAACTTGTTAACTCTGTAAATTTCTTTTTAACAATAATTATTTGTTTTTAAAAATTGTAATCACTTGACAGCCGTAAATGGCAGGACTCAGTGTGTCACCATGTAAGCTTCAGTTGAACGAAGGCAAAAAAAAAGCAACTGTATCTGGAGTAAAACAAACTTTTTCATTTTATTTAGTTTCGGGATTGGTCAGATTGAAGCTGATCTGTTTCTGTCTCTCTGATTGGATGGTCTTTCCTAACCCGTTCTCCTCCTCGTCCTCGTCCTCCCAGGATAATGGGTCTTTATGTGTCGGTGGTCCTGGTCATTGGGAAGTTTGTGCGAGGTTTCTTCAGTGAGATCTCCCACTCCATCATGTTTGAGGAGCTGCCCTGTGTGGACCGCATCCTGAAGCTCTGCACTGACATCTTCCTGGTGAGTTCAGGCCAAACGCATCTGCTCCGAACCGCAAGACGGACTCGACCCACAGCTGTTTGTTTCTCACCGTCTGGCCTGAAGCCAGACTAAACCTGACCTGCTTTAGGTCAGGAATGACCAGAAATAACTCAATTTGCTAAATAATAGAATAATGAGAATTTTGTTACTGTTCTTTTTCAAATTCAGACAATGATTCACAGCCTCTTTAACAACCAGTATAACTTTACATGGTTCATTCATTATTTTAATCATCCAAGTCCAAGACTTTGAGGATGGAAGGTCTCTTGACCATCACCTTAATCCTTAGCTCCCTCTGCAGACGGTCAGATTCAAGTCCTGACTCTTGCAGAGCGTTTTGGTCAAACTAAAGGATCAGTTCCAGTGTAAACCTATCAGAGGAGAGGGAAAAAGCTTGTGCTGCACTGAATGAAAACTTCTGACCTTAAAGAAACCCAGACCTAACCTCATTATTCTAAAGTAGGAGAAAGCTGCAACCAGCCTGGAAAGTTGACAATGTGAAAAGCCTTGGTGTAACCTTTGACAGACAGGGCTTTGCGATTTAACAAACAAATTACATCTTGTCCGATCTGCATGTTGTCATTTACACCTTTGAAAGAAGGTTAAGACTTTCTTAAATTGTTGTGACTGTGAGAATATTGTTCAAGCTTTCATCAGTTCTACAAATGATTACTGCAACTCCTTTTTACTTTGAACTACCTCAAACTCATGCAGAATGCAGCAGCTCATCTTTTAATCAACACCTTTAAATGGAACCACGTAACTGTGCTATCCTCTCTGCATTGGCTTCCCGTCCATTTTAGAAGACATTTTAATCTTTATTTATTTTTCAAGCCCTAAATGGCCTTTCTCCTCTTTATTTATCAGAGTTGCTTTGAGATCAGGCGACCAGTTCCTATTTAGTGTTCCACGTACTAACCGCAAACACCGGTTGTAGTACGGAGGTGATTTCTCCATAGTAGCACCTCGACTGTAGAATCAGGTTCCTTCAGATCAAACTCAGCCATTTTAAGTCAAAGCTTAAGACTTTTTATCCTGACAGGTTTTTCCTGCTTGAATGTGTGTAGGAACACTTCTGGTTTTATTTAGCTTGTTCTAAATAAAACTGTTGCTGTGTCTTTTATGTTCTGTTTGACTCTGACATTGGTCTTTTACACTGTGGTTGTAGTGCTCTATAAATATATACCTGGTTGGTTTAATGTCATGTTTGTCCACAATGGCTCACTTCATGGGAAACGGAAGTGTCCTGGAACATCGTTGGTCCAAATAACCGATGATTCTGTGTTTTGAAGGTTCGGGAAACCGGGGAACTGGAGCTGGAAGAGGAGCTTTACTCTAAGCTGATCTTCCTCTACCGCTCTCCAGAGACGATGATCAAATGGACTCGGGACATCCACCTCAGAGAGCAGGACTGACCCCGACTGTGAACCTTACGTGAACAACAGTGAGGAGACGCCTGGCGGACAGCTGATGGCGGGCGCCTCAGAGACGCTGCTGTGTAGGAGGAGTAACGTGCAATGTGAACCATCTCCTCATGCTGGACTCTTTGTGTTTCTGCTGCTGCCTGAGCATCTGGATCAACCTGAGCACACACACACTGTAGGAGTCGGGCTGCAGCCCCTCTGGGAGTCCTGGAGGGGATCAGGCTGCGGTCCCTCCTGGGGGTCGGGAAGCAGCTGGGTGTCTGTCGCATCTCTGCACAGCAACCGGAGCTTTGACCCGGGCTGGGTTTGTGTGGGTTGGGCGGCCAGAGGAAACCAGCGGGCGTACGACTTCCTGCTGGTCCAACCAGCTGCAGGCTTTGTGTGTTCACCTTCTTCATCCTGGATCGGGTTGGAAGTCATTAGAAAACAGTTTTTTTAAAGTCGCGGTGATTGGTTGTCACAGCTAACAAAAGACAATATGCTCACACTTTATTGAAAGAAAAAAAAGAAAGGTAAAAGTAATTTTATTTATATAGCACATTTTCAGCAACAAGGCAATACAAAGTGATTAGATTTTTTTTCTGTCTTTTGAAGATGAAAATATGAGGTCCCCAGTAAAGTTTCTGCAGCAGAACCACCCTGTCTGTTTGTTACAGATGCATGTAAAGACTCTTAGTCATATTTAACTTCTTCGATTTCAGACTGCCCAGGTCTCTGTGCTGTCACACAAACAGAACATTTCACACATTTTGCTCTTTTTCATCTCAAACTCTAAACAGGAAATCTGGACCAGCTTTCTGTTTTAAAAGAGGAGTATGGAATCCTTGAACTGAGGTTCTGTTGAAGGCTTAGAAGTAAACAATATCCTACCTAACACAACTGGTTTTTAGTTCACACAGGCCTTTGAGTGGTCATTATGACTGGAAAAGTTAATAAATCATTAATAAATCCAGATTAGTTTGTTTCAGAGGCTGAAGGGCCAAAGTAGATTTCTGTTGTCTTTTGAAGGGACAGTATCATGCATTTTATAGCATAATCAATATGTTACTGTCAGTTGTTATAAGCTTATATCTATATATCAAAAATAATTTAAAATAAACTTGACTTTGCAATTTTACTTAGAATTACTTGAAATTTTAAGTGTCTCTTTAAGAAGCTCCTGCCCTTTCTGAATCTCCGCTTTCAGAAAGTCGACACAGCAACATTTCAGCCTTTAACATCTTTCTTAGAAGTGTTTGCACTAAGCAGAAGCGCAGCTCCACCAGGTGGTTATGGCTGCTGCCACCTGTCTATAGGAGCTGAGTAGAAAAGGTGGAGATCTGTGAGAGCAAGCGTTTAGGCACCTCCTTATTGATCACCACAGGATTCCCCAAACATGAATGAAAAAATCTTAGGAACACTCCATGCATGTTTTTGATGAGGGAATAACATTTTAACATGATGCAATGCTAAAAAATTCAGTTTTACACCAGGCTGCTCCTTTAACTTATAAAGAAATGTAGAAAGCATTAATAACTTCAGATCAGTTTCTCTCAGAGCTTGAAGACCCAAAGCAGACTTTAAAGATCTCCAGTCTCAGTTATGTGAGCTTTGCTTTATTCACCTTTGACCTGACGCCATGCTTACATTAGAAGTTATTTACACAGCAGCTGCTGTTTACTGACATGGGAAATGAAGGTAGGAGGCAGCGCGCCGTCTCCTTCCTGGAAACAGAACAGCTTCTGCAAAACTAAAGCAGTGGGTTTCATTTCAACCCTGCTAATGGTTTTGCTGTTTAAACCATCTTCCACACAGTTCCACTTAGTGTTACACGTTCCATTCTCTGTATAACACAGGAATGTCGTTGGTGTGCTGCTTTGTGAAAACGGTTAGAAGTCTGCTTTGGGTCTGGCACCTCAGACTACTTCAGCCTCTAGCACCAACGGACCTGGTTCTTCACTAAAACGTTTTCTACTGCTTTTAACAGAACCTCAAATAAAAAATCCCAAACTGTCCTGTTGCCATAGAGTTGGAGTGTCTGTCAGAGAGATGGAGAAGTATTGAATAACGGTGGTGGTGGAAAGCTGGATGTTGTTTCTAATTGGCCTCTCTAGTCAAACTGACTGACCAATTCTCTGAGTCCACCACAGTTCCCAGTTCAATCCCATAGTCAACAGACTGGCTGCCAGAGTGGACCCGTCACCAGGCAGCTTTATCTGCTTCTTCACTCAGTCTGAAACTATGGAGAGTTTCAGAAGATGTTGGAAGGTATAAATCCCTTAACTCTGCCTAACCTATAAACCATAAAAACCCAAAGGAAGATCTGGTGAGTCTACAGACCGGACAGCTATAGCAAAGACCTTCAGACACGTCTCTGCAGTCTGTCACAAAGACATCATCTCTTCTCGCTTTCTCAGTTTGAACCTATAAAAACAAATTGTATATGACACAGTTTGAAAGACAAAACAGGATTTTGGCACCAGAAAATTGATTCCCAAAGAGCAGAACATTTGAACAGTGGATGATCGACTAAAGGAAGATGCAGGCCTCTGGTTCTGTCAGAAGCTCTTCATCTCAAGAGCTTCTTTTGTCATCTCAAGATGTGTCTTTTGTCAGCCTCATTGTGTCTTTTTTTAAAGACCAGCTTGCTCTCAGTTAAAGCCTAGGTGAAAAAGCAATCAGATTCCAAAGACCCATGTTGAAGGCACGCCGGTAAACATCTTTGATCTTTGAATGATTTAGAAACAAAGCTAATTGGAAACTCATTTTAAAAATGCAGGATTCTCTTTCCCACTTCTTTAACCATGAAAATGAAAACACTAGCAAATACCAGCAGCAGATCTTTATGTTGCATCTAAAATCAATTAATCAATCCAAAGACCGTTGGACCACCAGAATATTCCCTGGCTCCCCCCAGACCATGAGCTCAGTACCAGCCGACTACTGAGCAGCAGAATTACCTGTTGTGGTTTTTCTGTCAAGTCTGTGGCTGATGGAGGGATTTCCTGTGTGCTGTGGCTGTGATCCACATCCAGAGCTAAACCTCAACAGTTTAGCCTCGTCTTTTCTGAGTCTAGACCCTAGAACAGAGATCAACTGATCGAACCGATGACCTGCTGTAAGGTCAGTGATCGGCTCTTAGGCTGGTCACAAGGGGTCAGGTAGTGTGTGTGGAGGCAGAATAAAACACTATGTTAACGCTACTGTAATGAGCTGAGACCTCCTGGTGGAGGTTGGTGCTCCACCATCAGACCAACCAGGGGAATCCTGAGGGATCCAGAAGGCTCAGCAGGCTTTCTGTGTGCTCCAAGTAGGAAGATAGTCAGGGAAATGTCCGACTGGAAGCGTTCAATTGTTTCCCTAGTTATGTTCTACCAAGACCAAGATGTCAGCATACCATCCTAGCAGTGAACCATAAACAGCTCACTTCAACCTTCTGACTGAGCAGAGCTGCGAATTTAAATGGGAAGCAGACATTTATTTATTTTACAGTTTAGAGATGATGTTTCCCTCACTGGTTTTACTTTTCTTTTTTCTCCCAATTTAGCCAGATAAACACCAACAGGTGATGGAATGATACTGACCTCCTGCTGGGAGGCAGTCATCCAGCTTCCTGCCCTCCTCTGCTTTCTCCCCTCCGTAAAAAAAATTAGCAACATGAGAAACTCCAGATAAACTGTAGAGCTGAAACACTGCAGTGAACATTCATTGAACTGTTGGAAGGGTTGGATGATGGGTTGCACTTTGAATTTTCTTTCATTTCCAGTGAAAAAAAAGCATCCATTGTGACTGTATATAATACGTTTTCATGTTCTGTTATATGTCGCATAATTTGATGATTCAATAAAGAGCAGTGCGATATATTTGCTGGATCATGTGAAATCTGTTAAAAATTATCATGCTTTTATAAACTTTAAAAAATAAGTGGGATTTCTCAGGGAAAATGTCTGAGTTCTTTCTGATGTCCTGAATCTGAACACAACATAGAAGCACAGTGCAAAAGCACACAACCTTACCAAGTCATTTTGGTTTAGTTTCTAGTGCAAAATATCTTGAAATAAGGCTAACTTACAAGTAACTTTTAAGTGAGATAGAGGAGCTAGTTTTAAGCCAGTAATTCCTTAATATTACAAAAAAGTATTATTTCGCTACCATGTGGAAAAATATCTTGTTGCAAGTGAAATAATTTGCCAATGGAAGTTACTTTTTTTAAAATAAATATTAAGTGATTATTGATTTATGACTGGCTGCACAGTGGTCAGCTGGTAGCGTTGTTGTTGCCTTGGGTTCAAATCCCAGCCCCAGGATCTTTCTGCATGTTCTCCCTGTGCATGTGTGGGTTCTCTGCGGGTTCTCCGGCTTCCACCCACAGTCCAAAAACATGACTGTCAGGTTAATTGGCCTCTCTAAATTCTCCTTATGTGTGTGTGTGTGTGTGTTTGTGTGCTTGTTTGTCCTGTTTGTCTGTCTCTGTGTTGCCCTGCGATGGACTGGCGACCTGTCCAGGGTGACTCCGCCTTTCACCCGATACATTCACTGGAGACAGACACCTGGTTATCCCACTAGGGATAAGCGTGTTATGGATGGAGATTGACTTAAAACAAGCTTCTATATCTTGCTGAAAATATACGTTTTATTTCAACTCTTTTAAAATATTTGCACTAGAAACTTGACCAAAATAGTTGTTTTTGATTGTGTTTTTGCAGTACAGAGAATTTCTTTCCAAAGTAATGTTTTATTCAGTTCACTTTATGTAAAATTTAACACCAATTCACAATAAATGTCATCTCAACCTGTTAAATGAATCTGACACCTAAAGACAAATTGGTACAAATTTAAATCAGATCAATTCAGTTCACTCTTCTAATACAGCTTACAGTGTTTAAACCACAACTTGATGTAAAAGGAAGAGCTAAATGTTACTAAATGTTTTCCAAATGTACATTAGAAAAGTGTGAAGTGTGTTTATATCCTGGCTCTTTCTTGTGTTTGGAACATTTAAAATGGGGGAAAAAAGTTCAAGGTAAGTGAATTTATCTGAAGGTTTGTATTCCCCAACATTATATAAATAACATTTATATTACTTGAATTAAAGGTTGCAGTGTGGAACTGAAAATCATTAAAGCAGAAAGTAAAATTTTTTATCTTATCACCTCTACAAATTCTGCTGTTTCTGGAGGTCATGTGACCTTTTGTCCCCTGCGGGTTCCTGGTTCTTACCAGACTGGGCTCCTCCCACTCCAGGCTCATCATGAGAACAGGTGTTGTTTAGGTTCACAATGTATAAGTTTGTCGCAATATGCTTAGAATCCATATTAAATTTATAATAAACATGTTTTAATCACCATTTGTTTTAATCCATATATTATGTTTAGAATCAATTCTGAATCAATCAGTTTTGGTGATTAAAAAAGGAAATCTGGTCAGAATGTAAGTAAAGAGACTTTAATAAAATCTACCAAAAGCAACAGAAAAATGAACAGCTGATACAGGTTAGTGTCCAACATGGCCCCCTGCTGGTGGACTATGGAACTGTTGATGAGGCCACATGCGTCTCATTCCAGCTCCACCAGTAGGTCTCCTTCCCCCACCGTCTCTCCAGTGTTACAGTGGACACTCTTCACCTGAGGGCAGAGAGGAGTGGCTGATCAAAGGCTCTCCTGCTTTAATTCGGATTCCTGAAACAAACGGACAAGCTTAGCAGAACGCCATGGTGGTTGCTACGGTTACCTTTGCTTGCCTGGCAGCTGTTAAACTGTTCTGCATCTTCATGGCTTCAATCACACAGATCTCCTGACCCTCTGCAACCTACAAAGGGAGCATCCATTAATGCCTGACTGCAGCCTCATCTGTAAAGTGGATTGGCGCGACCCCGAGTCTCTACATTAGATGAGTACTTCTAAAAATGTAAATAATACTGAACATGTTTTCACATTAATGTAACTTGGCAGTAAACAGATTAAAAACAGCTTTGATTTGATAGATAATATAACATTTATCTTTAAGTTTCTAATTATTTCGTCCTCAGGAGTTTAGAGGGTCATATAAATACTTGTGGTGTGCCGGATTCGGCCCTGGGCCTTCAGTTTGACACATTAGAGTCGTTACCGTGTCTCCAGGCTTGACGGACACGGCCACCACTGTTCCGGGCATAGGAGAGCGCAGGATGCTGCTAGTGTCCTCTGACACCTTCTCTGGCATGTAGGAGTCCAGCTCTGCTGCCCGCTGGGACAAAACCCTCAGCTTAAACTGAAGACACAAAACACACACATGCCTAAACACGCACGTGGTTACCAAGTCACACCCGCCTGGCTCAAACGTTTTACATGTGCTATTCTTAGAAACCATTACAAATATTTCCATTAGAGCTGGTGACGTTAATATTACGTAATGCAGATTAATCACATTCCCTGTTTTGACCTGAAAGCTTTTCTCCCATGGAGAGTGAAAAGATAAGCGAGGAGAGTTGGCTGCAAATTGTGCTTTAAGAATCAAGGTCATGGACGTTTGGATGAAACCAAGCCGCTACGTCTACTTACTGTAATGATTAATTATCCTTCCACCGAAAAAATGAGTCATTTCCAACCAAAAGACTTAATTTAAACATTCCAGAATATAAAAACTTGGAAAACTGAGGAGTTTAATTTGAGACAACAAAAAATTTTCTTTAGCATTTTTAGGACAATATGCATTTTTACATTTCAATTTTACAGAGTTAAGAATGGTGATTAATCATTAATCGCAGTGCTATTATGTGTCTAATCTAATTAGGCTCTTTAATAGATTGACAGCACTCATTTCCTGGTTTCTCCAGCTTATTCTGGGCAATTCCTCCACAATCTCCTGTCAGGCATCATGTGTGTTTTCAGAAATGACATCACAAAGCTTCATGCTAGCATGCAGTCTTACCAGTGTACCCATGTACTGCAGAACTATGGTTCCTGAAGCGTCTCTGGACAGACACTACAACACACACACACACACACACCAAATGTCAGCTGAGAAACGGCGTTACATATAACCAGCTTCAGTGAGGTGAAAACTTGGAGGCGTTACCTGGAGCATCCTGTCTGCACCGTTAACAGAGACTGGCAGCAGGGGGGAGGCCAGGTTCCACTGTCCACACACTTCCACCGTCCCTCTATCAGCCTCCACCTGTAAGGTCAGAGGCCACATGTACCAGAACCAACCACTTGTAAAAACAAGTGGTTAATTCACATAAAAATGTGAATTAACATGCAAACGGAACGAAGTTGTACTTTAGCAAAGATGCACCAATCCAATATTAATATCTGCATCAGTCCTGATATTGAAAAAAAAAAAATCTAGATCAGGAAGTGTGACATTGTGCCCGATCCATAAAAGTCTTTTCAGCCTAATTCTATGCTTTGTGCTCTGAGCGACATCATGCTTTATGATTTATTTAGCGTTATATTCAGAACTCCTAATTGCACTTTCTGAATCATTTGAAAGGTTTGCTGCAGCTTAATTTTTACATGGCCTAGGTAGCCAGAATATCATTTTAATCAGTTTCGGTTTCTTTATTATTTATTTTACATTGGCTGTTATTCACCTAATTGCCCTGACTGAGCAAAGTTGTGTTATTTTTACACGTTTGACAAAGCTTGGGAAGCTATTGATGTATTTAAGGTGCTGTCCTGGTGCAGAGTTGTCAAATGAATTAGTAACTTATGATTAGATTTATTCAGTTTTGGGTTTATTTTACTAACCCTCAGATGTTGATATCAGAAGTGGATCGGTGCATCCCTAGATTTAAAGTGTAAAGAGTTTTTGAAAACCTGAGTACAGGTCCTTCTCAAAAAATTAGCATATTGTGATAAAGTTCATTATTTTCCATAATGTAATGATAAAAATTAAACTGTCTTATATTTTAGATTCATTGCACACCAACGGAAATATTTCAGGTCTTTTATTGTTTTAATACTGATGATTTTGGCATACAGCTCATGAAAACCCAAAATCCCTGTCTCAAAAAATTGCATATTTCATCCAACCAATAAAAGAAATGTGCTTCAATACCAAAAAAGTCAACCGTCAAATAATTATGTTCAGTTATGCACTCAATACTTGGTCAGGAATCCTTTTGCAGCCTTCAATGCGGCGTGGCATGGAGGCAATCAGCCTGTGGCACTGCTGAGGTGTTATGGAGCCCAGGATGCTTCGATGGCGGCCTTAAGCTCATCCAGAGTTTTGGGTCTTGCTTCTCTCAACTTTCTCTTCACAATATCCCACAGATTCTCTATGGGGTTCAGGTCAGGAAAGTTGGCAGGGCAATTGGGCACAGTAACACCATGGTCAGTAATACCAGTGGTTTAGGCACTGTGAGCAGGTGCCAGGATGTGTTGAAAAATTTTATCTTCATCTCCATAAAGCTTTTCAGCAGATGGAAGCATGAAGTGCTCCAAAACCTCCTGATAGCTGCTGCATTGACCCTGCCCTTGATAAAACACAGTGGACCAACAGCATCAGCTGACATGGCTCCCCAGACCATCACTGACTGTGGGTACTTGACACTGGACTTCAGGCATTTTGGCATTTCCTTCTCCCCAATCTTCCTCCAGACTCTGGCACCTTGATTTCCGAATGATGTGCAAAATTTGCTATCGTTCGAAAAAAGTACTTTGGACCACTGAGCAACAGTCCAGTGCTGCTTCTCTGTAGCCCAGGTCAGAGGCTTCTGCCGCTGTTTCTGGTTCAAAAGTGGCTTGACCTGGGGAATGCGGCACCTGTAGCCCATTTCCTGCACACGCCTCTGCACGGTGGCTCTGGATGTTTCTACTCCAGACTCAGTCCACTGCTTCTGTAGGTCTCCCAAGGTCTGGAATCGGCCCTTCTCCACAATCTTCCTCAGGGTCCGGTCACCTCTTAGCGTTGTGCAGCGTTTTCTGCCACACTTTTTCCTTCCCACAGACTTTCCACTGAGGGGCCTTGATACAGCACTCTGCAAACAGCCTATTCGTTCAGAAATGTCCTTCTGTGTCTTACCCTCTTGCTTGAGGGCGTCAATGATGGCTTTCTGGACAGCAGTCAGGTCAGCAGTCTTACCCATGATTGCGGTTTTAAGTAATGAACCAGTCTGGGAGTTTTTAAAAGCCTCAGGAATCTTTTGCAGGTGTTTAGAGTTACTTTGTTGATTCAGTTGATTATGTTAACTGATCGTTCAGAGAACCTTTTCATGATATGCTAATTTTTTGAGACAGGGATTTTGGGTTTTCATGAACTGTATGCCAAAATTATCAGTATTAAAACAATAAAAGACCTGAAATATTTCAGTTGGTGTGCAATGAATCAAAAATATATGACAGTTTAATTTTTATCATTACATTATGGAAAATAATGAACTTTATCACAATATGCAAATTATTTGAGAAGGACCTGTATTGTGCATTTGATGTTTCTTCTTCTGTGTGCACCAAATGTCAGAAAATGAGTAAGAACAGCCACTAATTAAACTAAAATAACTAGCATTACACATCAATGTACTGCTGCCTTCTCTATCCAGTACTTACAATGTAAACATCGCCTGACTTGGTGATGTCCACCTGGTGGCGCTCTCCCCCCAGCTCCACACACAACTCCCAGCAACCACTCTCCACAGGAGCCGAGGACACCCTGCAACATGCCACAGCTGAATTATGAATACATGTCATGTAACAGTCTACATCCATCGCTGATCTGATTTTTGATAATTTAGTGCGTGAACAAGCTTATTTGCGTGAGATTTTTTTATTTTTTTCTTATTTAATTTAAACACCACAATTGCGGAATTGCGTTTATTTGACATTAGCAGGATATTGTAGTACTTTCATGTATCTGCTTATGCCTGCATTATTTCCCAAACTGGCTAGACCGATCTGAGTTTAAGTGTGTTACTATGCATTTACCTCGTTAACGGAATTCTGCATGCAGTTATGTGTTCCAGGGGGAATGTTTTTTGTGTTAGTTCTTGATGCTTGCGGACTCTGGTGTGAACGTGTAAAGTTCGTCTGCATCGGCGTTAGAGCACATAAACCATCCAGCTGTACTCCTGTTTGGTTATCTTCATTAAAGGAAGATTAACACTATTCCCTTCTGGAGTGGTTATTATCCCGCACCTTTACAACGTGGCCCCCGTTAACAATATAAAAGATTTACACACTTTTGTAATGGAAACTTCTGTCATCAAATGTTGAGAGGGGCAGAAGACACTAAAGTACTTGTGCACAAAACGATGCTAAAAAAAAAACCCTGTTTATTGACCCAGTTTCATATTTCCAGCTCACAGATTCCCTCTGGTTCTGATTCAGGTGTAAACCCAGAAGCCCATGTCAGACTGCAGCTAGCATGTAGCATGTGTAGCCATGGTTACCTGAGTGGACCCACAATGTTACGTGAGCGGAGCTGAGCAGTAATGTACAGAGCTGTCGCTGAGGCCAGCAGTTCCCTGCGGCTCTCTGTGTCCAGCTGGTGACCTTTGAACCCGTCAGGGTAGACCTCAGGCAGGAAGTTTGTGCTGATGTCACCGGAGATGAACCGAGGGTGCGTGATGATCTCCCTCAGCAGAGGGACGTTGTGGGTTACACCTGAGCACACCAGACCAGAGGTGTTTAATGGAGCAGACCGGCCCAGATGCTGCTGTTGCCACTGCCGAATCTACCTCTGATCACGTAGTGGTCCAGAGCGTCCTCCATCCTGGACAGAGCCTCAGCTCGGGTCGACCCGTAGGTGACCAGCTGCAGACACAGAACGGATCAGTTACTGCTCCGCTCCGGAAGATCAATCAGAGGCAATGAGTGTGTTTCCAATATCCGTCACCTTGGAGATCATAGGATCATAGTAGATACTGATGTCACTTCCTTCCTCAATGCCGCTGTCCACCCGAACCTGGTGGAGAACAGAGCCGGTTACTCAACGCTCACACTGAGGAACCAGGAAGTCACAGAGACAGAGGGTCGTCCAGGTAACAAGGAAGTCAGAGACAGAGGGTCGTCCAGGTAACCAGGAAGGTACCCTGACAACAACAGAAACTTACGTTGCTGAGGTCGAGAGGCTCCTGGTACTCAGACAGCCGTCCAATAGAGGGAAGACCAAAGGACTTATAGGGGTCCTACAGGAAAACAGGCAGCAAGATGAACACCTGCTCACCCAGCAGAGCTCAGCAATAGTCCAGTGACTTCAACCAGCAAACTAATAGAGTGGATTCATATACTTAATATGACCAGTTTTATACAGCAACAACATTATGTCTGACTTCTCAAACCAAGCAGGATGTGAGCTTGTCACTGATCTTATGTATAAAGTGTCTTTATTGGAGATTTGATTGGATGTTTTTTATTAATAAACAATATAGTTAGTGGCTATATGAGCCAAACAGCAGCCAGTTCTGTGATGACCTCAGAGGTCCGGAGTGTCACTGACCTCTGCGTAAACACGGCTCTCTATGGCCCAGCCGTTAATGGGGATGTCCTTCTGCTGGTGCTGCAGCCGGTAACCCTTGGCGACCCGGATCATCTGCTCCACCAGGTCCAGACCCGTGATGCACTCAGTAATCGGATGCTCCACCTGAGGTTAAAGGTCAAACAGAGGAAATATCAGGACAACAGAATAGTAGTTGGTAAACATTCACTTTAATATAGCCCAAGAATTACTGAACCACAGGTTAAACTACAAAAGTTTTTCCTCTCAACATTTATTGATCCTCTTTGTTTTTATGTCTGTGGAGCTCAAACGGTGGAGCATTACATGAGCAGATAGAGTGGGGAGCTCCTCCCGCTGGACCGGAGTGGACTTACCTGGAGTCGCGTGTTCATCTCCAGGAAGTAGAAGTTTTTCTGGGAGTCCACCAGGAACTCCACGGTACCAGCAGAGGAATACTTCACAGCCTTGGCCAGCTGCACTGCCTGCTCCCCCATGGCCCGCCGCGTGTCTGGGTCCAGGAAGGTACTGGAGCGGGGAGAAGGACCCGCAGCTTAGGTTCAGCTCAATCATTCAAATTGTATATATATTTAGGATTTAATGTCTTCTGAGGAGCTCTGGAGGTCCAGGAGCACATCGTGGTTCTGCTGTTGCAAACCTCAGTCTGGCTGTTTTTGCTTTTTTTTTTTTTATTGTTCTGTTAAAATTCAGCTCCGGAAAAAAGGAAGAGCCCTCTGCACTGAACCCCACTGAAAACCACCTGGTTATTCCACCAAACTCCGAACTCTTCCTGAGTTAAAACATCAGTATTGTTGTTTCTAAATAAATATGAACGTGTTTTCTTTGCATTATTTGAGGTCTCAAAGCAATGAATCTTCTTCATTTCTCATTTTCTACAAATAGAAAATTTTTGCTTGGAATTTCAGAGACATGTCAGTAGTTCATAGAATGCAGTTCATAGAACAATGTTCATTTTACTCAAACATAAACCTATAAGAAGTAAAATCAGAGAAACTGATCATTTTAAGTGGTCTCTTAATTTTTTCCAGAGCTATGCGTCTCCAAATTATATTTGGAGTCTAATGTAAGGATAATAGTTACATACATCCTATGAAAATATCTATATTTCAGCCATGTTTCTGTCTTCCATTCAGCTGTGAGTGTTGCCATGTCCAGGTTACACAGATAAAGTCAAAAGCCAAAAACACACTGCACATGTTAGGCCTTCTGGCTGGAAATGATTGATTGCAAAAGAGCTGAAGGGATAGAAAGTTGAAGATCCACACAGAAAAATCCAGTGGTTCCTAAATCCTATTTAACTCCAGAACCTGGTGTGAAACAGAACCAGCAGTCCTGGACTCGATGACAGAGGCCCACTGACCTGGGAGCCTCCTCCACCACCTTCTGGTTCCTCCTCTGGATGGAGCACTCCCTCTCATTTAGCCACAGGGCATTACCATGTTTATCAGCCAGCACCTGCAACACAAACACACACACACGGGTGCACACGCACGCACGCACGCACGCACACGTTTTGCTTATTGAACCCATGACCTTTCCAAGCAGTAACCTAATCACAGGTCAACCTGTAGACATCTGAGAGTAGGGATACACCGATCCCCTTTTTTCACTTCCGATACCAAAATTGATATATGAGGTTTGGCGTTATACATGTACAGACCAAAAGTTTGGGCACACCTACTCATTCAATGAGTTTCCTTTATTTTCA
Organism: Poecilia reticulata; assembly: GCF_904066995.2. Taxonomy (NCBI): domain Eukaryota; kingdom Metazoa; phylum Chordata; class Actinopteri; order Cyprinodontiformes; family Poeciliidae; genus Poecilia; species Poecilia reticulata. Next base: position 5,257,607 of record NC_088844.1, on the reverse strand, counting down.
TGACTATTGACATTGTATATTCACACTGAAGGCATAAAACTATGAATTAACACATGTGGAAATATGTACTAAACAAAAAAGTGTAAAACAACTGAAAATACGCCTTATATTCTAGTTTCTTCAAAGTAGCAACCTTTTGCTGCGATTACTAGTTTGCACACACTCTGCATTCTCTTGATGAGTTTCAAGAGTTAGTCACTAGGCATAACTGACATGAACAGAAGAAAATGAAAAAAAATGAAACCTGTCCAGGTGACAACTCTTATTTTCACCTACTGAACTATGGGAGAGTAATGGCTGCCTACCTGGATCTCTATGTGCCTAGGGTTGTCTATGTACTTCTCAATCAGCAGCCTGTCATCCCCAAAGCTGGACGCTGCTTCCTGGGATGAGAAACGGAAACCTTCCCTGTGAGGCATAACATGCAGCACATCCATAAGTAATTCTAACAACTGCTCATAGCTAAAGTTGACTTGTACTAAAGCACAGTGTGTTTGTTGCCACCGTGCGAGGCGTTCATAGAACCATACCGCGTCTCCTCATTGTTCCAGGCTATCCTCATTCCCTTCCCTCCTCCGCCAGCCGACGCCTTGATCATCACAGGGTAGCCTGCGAACAAAACACGGCAGAACCTGGAACAAAGTCAACCATTCCACTCTCTTTACTCACAGCTGCAGAATATGAAATGTTATGAACTAGTAAATCGCAATTCCAGGTTCTAGAGTGGTTTTTCCTAGGAATGTCTGAAGACACTAAAATATCTAAGATGATTTTTGATCAGCCTGGAATTTCAGCTGAAGCGCCAACATTCCTAGATGGGATTTGGAACTTTGGATTGTTCTACAGACTTAATTCCTGTCTCCTGTTCCACAAACTCCAAACGTGAGAAGAGGACAGTTTGAAGCAGAGGTGTCCAAAGTATGGCAAGATGGCCATTTGTGGCCTTTGAAAGGATTTTGGTCAGAACCAGACCAGAAGTCAAGAATGCTTAACAATTTCTCCAACAAAATAGACAGCAATTGATAATCCAAAAAATTTGGAAATTGTCTCTCTCTTTTAATAAGGTTACTGTTCAAAGCCATTTTTATGTTTTGGATCTTTAATTATATGCATTAAAGATGCATATTATTATTATTATTATTATTATTATTATTATTATTATCTGCAGGACTTTTTAGAAAAACCCTGCAGATAAAACCAAACAAAAAATAAACATCACAAGCCCAATTTTGCATTTTTCATTGAATGAATTTTGCCAGTAGTCAAAATTTGCCGGTTTTGGCCCCCTGGGGCAAAAATTTGGACACCACTGGTTTAAGGAGAGAACCAGAGTCAAATCATGATGAGTCTGTCAGTGAGAACAGGGACGACTCACCGATTTCCTGAGCGATCTTCACAGCTTCCTCTGCAGTCTGTGAAGCAGAGAGAAGTGGGCTTTGGTTAGCAATGAGAAACCAAGGTCAAGGTTCAACTACAGGTAGAGTTCTGACCTAGTCCAGCTTGACCTGAGGGTTCTGATCCATTAACCCAGATTTGCTAAGAGGAAAAGTCTTTAACATCTGCCAACAGCAGCAGGCAGAGCAGACAGATGCGTCATCTGGACAAATATATTGATTTTATATAGTATCAATATTAAATGATAACAAAAACATTAGATATCTTGTTGAGTTTTTAAACAACCTGTTTAACAGTGAAGTTGTTGAGAAGTAAAGATAAAATGCCTCAATGTGATAATTAATTATGCGGTTGCAATGAATTTTGGATGATGAATGCATTCCTGTAAATCATGTACGTTTAGCTTTGACATTGGATGTCAATCATCACATAGTTTGCTTACAGTCTTATAATTAGGACTAATTTTGAATTTCTAATTATTTAGTTACAGAGTGGACCCCTCTGTAATCCTCTGAAATGCCTCTTTATTTTAATGACACAGATTATTAAGAGTCAGAGGAGGATAGAACAAACCTAAAAAACCTGAGGAGAACGCTAGTTCTTGTTTTTATTAGTTAAATCTTTACCTTGGCTTAAAAGACCCAATATAATCTAAAATAATACATAAAAGATGGGTATTATTTTAATACTTTGGGTCTTGTGTCACAGTGGGTGACCTCTGTGTAAAGGTTCTTTTTCACCATTTGTGACCTCCTACCTTGACAACTCCATCAAATCCTGGGATAGTGTTGACCTTGGCAGCCTTAGCAATCAGCTTGCTCTCAATTTTATCTCCCATTGCTTGTATCGCATGAGTGTCTGGGCCGATGAATGTTACACCTTCTGCAGCCTAGCAACAAAAGAAGAAAAACAACAAATATTCACAATAGAAAACTACTGAAAGCACAAAGTGAAAAAAATAGCATCACCTAAATCATCCAATGAATTCTGAAACATCATCCCTTCCTGTGTCATCAGCAAACCTACTGAGTTCAGTCATGTGTCTGCAGAGCAATGAGCAGAGCACTGAGGACGCGTCCTTGAGGAACCTCTAATGTCTGGGTTCCACCGAGTGGAACAGCTGAACACAGAGCAGTATGGACATCATTCGATTATCTCACCGTTTTGAGTGGCACACCCTGCGTTTCAGCAGGGAAGCCAGGTAGAATTAGGTTTGAGAGATCTTGTTTATTTTATACTTTAGAAAATGAACAATGGAGACACAGACTGTATAGTCTGAGTGTGTGTGATTTGGCTTCTAAACGCACCCGATCCCAGTTCTTCTCACTTTGGGTCTCCATGCGCTCATCCATTCTGAACATCCTCATCTTCATTCAGCAACAGCCTCCAGTTTATTTTCCATTTTAGGGAAGTCCACTAACTCTTACCTGTACATAACCACTTAAGTCTGAATCTAAGCACATACTTTTTTTTAAAATGTTTTTTTCTTTTTTGCAGAAAACACAATGCAAATAAATGTTAAAAATGCAACAATGTGCAGAAGTAACTTCTGTTGTCCTTTTTCTTGAAAGGAATGATATGTGTTTTCCAGGAACACAGGGCCATTTTATAGCACAATCAGGTAAGTATATTACCTTCATTTGTTATCAAAAGGCTACATATATCAAATATGACTTCAAAGAAATGTTACGTCCTGATTTAACACCTTGAAACTGGGACTCTTCCTCTTTGAGAAGCTCCTGCTCTTTCTGAAACTCCGCCTTCAGGAAGTCATCACAACATGGCTCCTCTATAAACCTTTAAAAACATTTTTACTAGCATTGCACTGAGTAGCTTGTATAATGAGCTCAGTTGATGCACAGTTCCACCTCATGTTTGCTAATTGGTGCTGGCTAGTCTGAAGGAGCTGAGCAGGGAAGAGCTGCTCTCTGAGAGGGCTGGGAAGCTTGGAGGCAGGGCAAAGTCCAATCAGGCACAACTGAGTGGTTGCCATGGAGATTAAAGAATTTCTCAAACATGCATGAAAGAATCACAGTAACACTCCAACTATGTTTTTGATGAGGGAATGTCATAATAACATGACAAAAAGCTCAACAAAATTGATTTTACATGATACGGCCACTTTAACCACAGCCTCTTTGTGCATCTAAATAAGAAAAAATTGAATCAGAGAATTTTCAGAGAAAAAAAACTGAAAGTGTGGTTGCCAAGGCACCACAAGATGAATCTCTGTGACTGGAACTCACCAGGCGCTTTGCAAATTCCTTGTTCTCAGAGAGAAATCCATACCCAGGATGAACCTTAAAACAGAAAGAAACACTGTTTAATACTCAGATTCAGTCTGATCATTGAGCCTGAGCTCAGTTTAGACTCGAGCTGTGACTCATGGGGAACACCCATAAACTCAGGAAAGCTGAAGACATGAAAAGCTCACTGCTTGTGCTCCAGTTTGCCTGATGGCCTCCATGATGGCCTCCATGTTCAGGTAGCTCTTCCCAGTAGGAGCAGGGCCAACACACACAGCTTCGTCAGCCATCTTTACATGAACCTGGAGGTACACACCAACAAATGACAAAAACCAAGTCATCATCTGTCAGGGCAGATCTTTGGCTTGCAGAGTCTGAACCAAAATCGAGAGCCACTGTTGCTGATGATGATGACAGAAAAAGAGAGAAGATGACTCACAGCACTGGAGTCTACATCACTGTGAACAGCTACAGTCTGGATGCCCATCTTCTTACATGTCTTCATCACCTGGAGAAAAACAGCAGATGTCCAAACCAGCAAATAGGAAATCTACACACACCAGGGGTATTTAATAGTTTCACTAATTTATCTTCCAAATATTGTTTACCCAGCATACATTTGAAAATTGCTCTCATAATCCACATCAGAAAGGTCTGATAATAAAGTTTAAACATTTGTTTTAACACTGAGACGCCATCAACAGAATACAATCTTCTTCTTCCTCTTGTGCTCGTCTAAGAATAATTCAACATAAAGTTGAGCATAATGTTAATTTCTCCATATCTACACTTTCTGTGATTTACCTGGATGTTGTAAAGCATATTATGGGATGCCCATGTCAGTAAAATATAACCAAGCATGATAGAGAAAGCAGACTAAACATTAAAGTCTATTGTCTCTCTCACCCTGCAGGCTATTTCTCCTCTGTTGGCAATGAGGATCTTCTCAAAGGTCTGGAGAAGAAAAGCAACAAGTCAGTAAATGAACACAGCTAATCTGGGGTCACTTGAACGCAACATCTGCAGCTTTAACCCTTCGCTGCACCTCAGCTTTCTGTCTCAGGTGGTAACAGCTCTATTATCAGCAGCTCTATGTAAAAGTGACCTATGCATAAATGAATATCACAACTAAACATCAAACATCAAAATCCATGTTTTCGTATTGAGAATAAAACCCCAAAACACTTAAGAGTTCCCCCATGTGCTGTCAGAGTGGAACAGAGCAAAGGAAGAATCCCAGCTCACCTTCTCATTGGGACTGGTGGCGGTGGAGTACTGAGGCCTGTGTGTTCCTGCACAGCAGCGGGCCTGGCAAGGCGCAGACTGCAACACACACACACACACACACACACACACACACACACACACACACACACACACACACACACACACACACACACACACACACACACACACACACACACACACACACACACACGGGTTCTAGTTAGAGTGGGTTCCCAGATGATGAAACCCATCCGCTTCACAGAACAGCCCTCCCAGACAATTCTCCTGCTCGGCTCCTTCAGACAAGCATGCAGCAATTAGCAAACACCTGGTGGAACTGCGTATCTGCTGAGCTCATTATATAAGCTACTTCTCAGTGCAAAGCTGGTAAAAATGTTTTTAAACGATTAATAGAGGAGGAATGTACTGATGGCTTCCTGAAAGTGGAGTTTCAGAAAGAGATAAGAGTTTTTAAAGAGACAGCGACACAAAGCACAAGGCCTTTAAGGCACCCAACATGTTTTTGGGTATGAATATGTGCTCCAGAATATGTTTTATTTCACATATTCTTAGAACTGAACCAAGAAATGACAGCATGTCATTACACACTTAAAGTGTATTAAAATATTTTCAAACACATCATGTGGTAGCTTGCTACTGCTAACTTTCCGAGACAAAACTTGGTACATTTCAGAAAATAATTTTAAAATCACTGCCGTGTTCAGCTTTCTTTCCCACCAGACTTGTGTGTGTTTAATACTATTCTCCCCTGTTTCAGCCAGCTGTGGACCAGATGAGCTGCATCCTCTACTGAAACTCGCTTTTCTGCATATTAATAAAACTTGATTATTTCAACAGAAAGAAAGTTCACACTGAATCAAATGAAGATGTCTTCAATTTTCAGTTCAGGTTTTTTTCCCCCTGATTTACAAACACTTTTTTTTTAAATCTAAGCTTTATTCTCGAACAGGCAGGGTTGCTCTGTAAAACTAGCTTCAACATTGAAATGTCCAGATTAATTAGCTGGTGCCAGTGGTCATAATGTTATGCTCATCAGTGTAACGGGCACAACAGCCGCTGCCATCAACTACTGGAGGTTAAAGCGTTAAATCTTTGTGGCGGAACAGCCGGCTGCAGTTCTCTAGGTGCTTACTTCCGGTCGGACTGAGCCTCCACCCCGACTCTGTCAGTCACTTATTGGAAAACTCACCTTCACGGCAAACAGCAGCCTGTCCAGGAACACTGCCTGTCTGTACACCGCCATGTTGCCCAAGTTTCTCTTCTTCTCTGAGCTTTCTCAGAGCCTACATCACTGCCCCCTCCTGGACTGAGCTTCGAAGTGTTCAAACCCGTCCCTCCATCGGCTGTACTCGCTCAGCCGACGGAGGAAAGTCGGGAGACTCTGTACAATAAACTAAATAAACATAACATGGGAAAAGTTTAAGTGAATTATCATGGTATCATTTTTTTTAGGTAAGAAACGTAATTTTTAACAGAGTGTGAACACTTTTGAGGATCAGTGTATCTGTTGGTGAAGCAATAGATACACTGAATGAAAATAGAGCAGAACTAAACAGCCAGACGGAGTTGCTGGCTAGATACAAGTGTAGACTTAATTGATTTTGAAATTTCCTCGTTTTTCATCTAGTGGACAGTTTTCCTTTGCTTCAGTCTATAAACTTTGTTTCCACTTGTTACGGACCAAGTTCCAGCTTGTAAATGTAGACGTCTATCTGAATAAATATATGTACTGCAAAAACACCAGTGATTTAAAGTCAGATAATAGTGAGTGGGCATTTTCAAGATATGAGGATGGTACACTTCTTTTGTCTTGGCCATTAGCTGCAAAATAATCAAACTAATAAGACTCATCCACAGCAGGGAAGATACTGACTGCTCATAATGTCTACATGAACCTCGCTTCAGAATCCCAGACAGACCTTTCAATGTATCAAGATGTTAACAGTGATATTCTCTTGAAATAAACCGGAACCTCAGTGTTTTCTGCTTGAATTTATTTCAAAGTGAATGTGCTGAGAATGATAATAAAGGACAAAGAAAAATGTCACTAGAGACAGTCTTTGTTTCACTCGTGTTCGTTACCTTTGTCCATTTTCAAGAAGAGCTGCAGAACATCTGCAACCACATCAGGGCCAGGGCTGACCAGGTCACTCCGGATGCTATCCATCTAAATACAGAACAAACCTCTCCAGTCTACCATAAAAAATGCATACAAAGGCTGAAGCCAGGAGCCATTTAAGACAACAGAAGACATTAACAGGAAAAAAAAGACAATAAATGTTTATAAAAAACATTCGTCAGCAACAGGATTCAACTTTTTAAAGTCCAATCGTTTGTCTTTATTCTATTTCTCTCATTTTTGTCGCACAGTAATTGGAATTGAGAGGGGTCTGATGATCTGAAGGCTTGTTCTATACGGCAGGTTCACTTCACTGGAATTTACCCATCATTCGTTTCAGCCACTTCCTTAACTTTAGCAATTTACTGGGGACAGAACAGCCAGTACCATGAACATCTGACTGAGCCAGAACATCTCGGATAAAACAAGAAAGCGTCTGAAAACTGAGAGAGAAACTCTGGTAGGTTCGAGTTGTGATCCCAGTTCAGTCTGGGAAATACATGGAAGTGCTAGTCTGTCACATCAACACATCCAGTTGGGTCTGGACGCCAAGCTGACCGTTTGAAACATTTTATTCTTTGGAGCAACATGAAGTTACTATTCCTGGAGGGTTCTTGATCCAAAACTACCGATATGGCCTAAAGCCAGAGGTTGGACAGCTCAACGCTTGGCTTCGCGAAACAGAACTCAGAACATGAAATGATACTGTTATTATTAATGGCACATGTTTTTATACAGAAATTATGGAATCCCTCAATACTGAGAACATTGTCCCACCTCTAACAGCTTGACTTTTAGGAGGAATTGAATCCACTGAATACAATTGGATTAAGAACATTTGAGTTGATCTGCTTTCCTGGGCAGATGGATTATCATCCTCTGAAAACTGACTTCATCATCTCCAAACCTCTTCTGCATTTGATTGGTAGAATGAACAAAGGGTCCAAAACGCTGAGGTCCTCCTGTGCATTTATTGCGTTAGTGCATTTACTGGAATCTGTCCTGTTCCTTTAGGAACGCCCCTATCCCTAGTAACTGGAAAGATACTTCTTTTCTTAAGGCAGTTATTGTTTCATTAGGGCAAGATACCAAACAAATGTTCTAGCTTATTTATTTTTGTTCAGTGCAGATTCAGGACTCAACAGTTAATCCCTTTCATCTTCAACTGCCGCACATTGTTGCTTGATTAGCGATTTATGACAAGAGAAGGTTTGTGAGGAAACAATTTGTTAAGGACGTTATGCTTTTATCCCAAGGTCATTACAGCTCTAACTCCCAAGATTGATCAGTAATGGATCAACTTTGACCCCCTCAACTCCGAATCAACAACACCATCAGATGATGCTGAGATGTAGAAGACATGTGTGTATAGATCACGCTTTAACTTTCAATCTTTATAACTTTCATATCTGGTTTGTTCTGAGACCAAATGTTAGACTGAGCATATTAGGAATTATTTCAGCTATTTTTTATTAATTCCAACTGCTATATTTAGCTATTTCAGCTTAGATTTTTTTGTGGACATGTTTTTTTGTGAATCAACCAGGAACATGATGGCTCATCAGGTCGATATGCAGACTCATTGTCAGAGTTGGGTCTGACTCTGCACTGGTATTTTTGTAGAACAGCAAATAAAAGGATGATTCTACATTTTTTCTACAACATTGAGGGATTCCTTGATTTTATTTCATAATCAGATTTTTTTTTTTGTTCTTTCGTTTTGCTGCCAAGTAAAACTAAGTGAACGTCCTCCAGGAGAAGTAAGTGCACTCATTTCGCTAGAAGTTAAGCTGGAGCAACAGAAAGTAAATAGGCCCCTTGCCACTCACAATTAAGAATGATCACACTTCCACATATACAAAATTAATATCTCTCCACCAGTTCATTGCCCACTCTACTTCATCTAGCGCAGATACCTGTGAGTTAAGATTGGTGGCCATTTTGGAAATCCTGAGCTGTAAACTGGAATGTAACCAGACACAGGTCGCTGAGCCACTGGTAGGACCTGAAGATTGGATTTTTTGAAGTGAAGTTTTGTATAGGTACTGTCAAAAATATTTATTTTTATTTTTTACAAAGATGTCATTTGACCATGAGCTTGCTGGAAATACATCTTGTGAATGGTGAAAGGCTTGTTATCTTAAGTTAACCATTTAAAACAACTCAAACTAAACATATGGGAGAATCGGTGGGATGTAACACCATGTTAGTGAATAACTTTGTGTTGTTCACTAACAGTTTGCAACTTTTAGGAAAAGAAATGTTTGTTTACGTATTTGTTAAAACTGTCACTATGTCATTACAGCATAATATGAGAGATAATCTGCAAAAAGGTCAATATCTTCCACCTCCTTCCTTGAGCTATTAATGTTGTCTGAAGAAATGCATCCCTCTGACAAAAAACAACCAATCAGAGCCGGGAGGAGGGTCTAACTGCTGTCAATCAACCTCATGTATTGGCTGCTCAATGTGCTAATGCCAGAGAAACAACTTACTGTTACAGAAAAACCATTTATCTGCCATCATCTGTGGCCATTCACAGCAGGATCTGCTTTCAGGAAGAAGCTACAGCTGAGCAAAGAGCAGAGAGGGAGTGAGGGGCGGGGTGAAGCAGCAACACAAAGAGGTTGTTTGACAGCACTAAGACCCGCCTCCTGACTGAGTGGTTGTAACTAGATAGCACTGAGAGAGGGCAGAAGAGCTAAAGTTTTTCACAGATTATGTGTCTCAGAACATACTGCCATGTCATAGTGCACGTTTCAACAAAAGTTACATACTGCAGCTTTAACAGACAATACATTTAGTGCAGAACAATATCCGTGTTCTTATGCAGCATTACCTTGGATGTCAGCTCTATCAATCTGCCTGATTTGCTGTAACTTATCAAGTTGTTCATGCCATGAGCTGAAGAAAGTTTTTAATTCTGTTAAAAGATGATGTGCTGATGTATTTTCCAGGTCTCGCAACTTAAAAAATGATCCTACTGAATTCACAATGAGCTGATCCAGCAGAGCGGCCGGTGAAGTGGATTGATTCAGGGTGTTTCTGATTGGTTTGTTGGTTTTCGCCACCCCAAGAATGTATTTACTTTTCTGACAAGCTCATGGCGATGTTGAATTTTTCTACTACAGGAAAGGGAACTCGTACAGAATGCATTGAATTCTTAGGCAAACTGCAGCCAAACCACTTGCCACCAGGTTTCCACTCATTCTTTGTTACTAAAGGCCTCAGTTTGCTTCAAACAAAGTGCTCAACTCTTCTAACAACATGTCGAAGAAATCCCAGCTGGCAGCAGGACCAGCTGGTTCCAACTATTTTAGCAACAAACCAAACCTCTACCAGCTTGTTTGAAGAATACTAAACCCTCGACAGCTCTGACAGCCCTGCACTTCATAAGTCGGCTGTTTGAACATGCTGAGCTGCCTGTTGGCTTGTTTCATCGCTGTCGCTTTAGCCCTTGAAATTGCTTCACACATCACAGCCCTTAGACTGGTTCTAAAGTTCAGACACCCTGTTCAAATAGTTCTAGGAAGCAACATCCTTGGGTACTCTTGATTTAACAAAACCACCGTATTAGCTGTAAAACTTTGTTTCAGAATCTCATGGTGACCTTTCTGCCATTGTTTTGGACGCCACATTTTCGTCCACATATCTCAGAGATGGGTTGTTTAGTGAAACAATAAGTGTCTTGATGTTTGATGAAAGTCTTGACCAGGAGCCACTGATTAAGGAGCAAACAGCTGCTTGTTCTGACTGAAGCAACCATCGCCCGCGCCCTACGTGACGTAGTCGTCCTCGTCGCTGCGTTCTGTCTTGATGTGGTCTGGGTGAAGCAGTGGAAAGTGTGGCGCTGTAGTCCTCGTGCAAACATACCACTCCTTAATGTTTGACAGCTGAGTTAAGGCCGGGTTCACCGAGCGCTGGCTCCGCCGGGGGGTCCTGGAGCTCTGCTGCTTCTGGCTCAGCTGGCTCTTGAGGCCCGACAGAGAGAGATCCAGAGGCATGGCCACCGGAGACGAACTCCGCAGCAACACCTTACCGCTTACGTCGTTGCTAGAGCTGAGATCTAACTGGTGAGTGGTCAACAGTGGGAAATGAGAACTCCTGTTGGCAAGCGACGAAGTGAAGTGGTTCATTTTCAGGTCGAGGGGCTCGAGGACAGGTTGCTGGAGGTGGTGATGGCCAAAGCTGTACAAGTCCTGGTGGTCAGAGGTAGGCGACGACTTGACGTGGATCTTCATGTGCTTGCGCAGGGAGCTGGGGTGGGTGTAAGACTTGGTGCAGCCCAGAGCCTTGCAGTCGTAGGGCTTTGAAGCAGTGTGGACCTGCGAGTGCTTCTTTCTGTCGCTGCTGTTAGCGAAGCGCCTCTCACAAAACTCACACTGGAATGGCTTCTCGCCTGCAAAACAAATGTTACACTCACTGAGATCTCAGATGCAAGTATGTATTTGGATTTTTATTTCTTGCTCATGATATTACTGGGACACAATAAACATCCGGAGATCATTTTTGGAAAACAAGACACTGAAAGGGCTGCAGTGTAGCATTGACTAGCAGTAGCTGTGTTTCCCTTAGAAATGGGCGCAAAACTTTGTCGATATTCCGCTAATGTTGAAAAAAACTAATTTTGCAATTGCGGTGTTTCCATTAAACACAATTAAAATCACACGTGAATAAGCTTGTTCACATGATATGTCAAATTGCGCAAATACATGGTCACTAGCTGTGTTTTCATTATTTATATGATTGTGCAATTAGTGATTTCCAAAATAAATTCATTTACTCGAAATTTTAAAAAAATAAATAAAAAAATAGTTTTTTGTGAAAAAGCTTCGGCTCTAAAATGAGGTGGGTTTTTATTGGTTTATTATACAAAACTTCAATGGAAACACTTTTTTCACATCACACAAGTCACATTATCAACAACCGGATGTTGCCACTGGTTCAAAACACGAAAAAGGAGAAGACAGGAAGCAGTTTGAGGATGATACTGCAGCATGCCTTTTAATGATTTGTCACGTGAACAAGCTTATTCGCGTGTGACTTTAATTTAATTTCTTATTTGATGGAAACACTGGAATTGAAAAATAAGTTTTTTTGTTATTTTATTATTGTTTTTTTTACCTTTGTGGAATTTAGACAAAGATTTGTGCACATTTGTAAAGGAAACACAGCAACAATGAATCAAAGTGAAGGTGTTGCTCTTTTAGCTTCAGTCGTATTGAGACAGGATCCCAGTGGATCCGCTAGATCACGACTCTGAAACCTGCAGCTCTGGACTGTAGAGCTATTTAATATTTCATATTAAACATGAAATATTGACCTGTTATTACTTGGGTTCTGTGACCTCATGAAAAAACACTGCCGCCCCCCACAAGTCGACTCCATGCAGAAAGACCCAAGGCTGTGTTTTGAACCCAGAACCATCATGTATTGTGATAAAGTTCATTATTTTCCATAATGTAATGATAAAAATTAAACTGTCATATATTTTAGATTCATTGCACACTAAGTGAAATATTTCAGGTCTTTTATTGTTTTAATGCTGATGATTTTGGCATACAGCTCATGAAAACCCTTAATCCCTGTCTCAAAAAAATTTGCATATTTCAACCGACCAATAAAAGAAAAGTGTTTTAATACCAAAAAAGTCAACCTTCAAATAATTATGTTCAGTTATGCACTCAATACTTGGTCAGGAATCCTTTTGTAGCCTTCAATGCGGCATGACATGGAGGCAATCAGCCTGTGGCACTGCTGAGGTGTTATGGAGCCCAGGATGCTTCGATGGCGGCCTTAAGCTCATCCAGAGTTTTGGGTCTTGCTTCTCTCAACTTTCTCTTCGCAATATCCCACAGATTCTCTATGGGGTTCAGGTCAGGAGAGTTGGCAGGGCAATTGGGCACAGTAATACCATAGTCAGTAATACCAGTGGTTTAGGCACTGTGAGCAGGTGCCAGTATGTGCTGAAAAATGAAATCTTCATCTCCATAAAGCTTTTCAGCAGATGGAAGCATGAAGTGCTCCAAAACCTCCTGATAGCTGCTGCATTGACCCTGCCCTTGATAAAACACAGTGGACCAACACCATCAGCTGACATGGCTCCCCTGACCATCACTGACTGTGGGTACTTGACACTGGACTTCAGGCATTTTGGCATTTCCTTCTCCCCAATCTTCCTCCAGACTCTGGCACCTTGATTTCCGAATGACATGCAAAATTTGCTTTCATCCGAAAAAAGTACTTTGTACCACTGAGCAACAGTCCAGTCCAGGCAGAGGCTTCTGCCGCTGTTTCTGGTTCAAAAGTGGCTTGACCTGGGGAATGCGGCACCTGTAGCCCATTTCCTGCACACGCCTCTGCACGGTGGCTCTGGATGTTTCTACTCCAGACTCAGTCCACTGCTTCTGTAGGTCCCCCAAGGTCTGGAATCGGCCCTTCTCCACAATCTTCCTCAGGGTCCGGTCACCTCTTCTCGTTGTGCAGCGTTTTCTGCCACACTTTTTCCTTCCCACAGACTTTCCACTGAGGTGCCTTGATACAGCACTCTGGGAACAGCCTATTCGTTCAGAAATGTCTTTCTGTGTCTTACCCTCTTGCTTGAGGGTGTCAATGATGGCCTTCTGGACAGCAGTCAGGTCAGCAGTCTTACCCATGATTGCTGTGTTGAGTAATGAACCAGGCTGGGAGTTTTTAAAAGCCTCAGGAATCTTTTGCAGGTGTTTAGAGTTACTTTGTTGATTCAGTTGATTAGGTTAACTGCTCGTTCAGAGAACCTTTTCATGATATGCTAATTTTTTGAGACAGGGATTTTGGGTTTTCATGAGCTGTATGCCAAAATGATCAGTATTAAAACAATAAAAGACCTGAAATATTTCAGTAGGTGTGCAATGAATCAAAAATATGACAGTTTAATTTTTATCATTACATTATGGAAAATAATGAACTTTATCACAATATGCTAATTTTTTTAGAAGGACCTGTAATATAATTTATTTTTATTAAATTTTTTTTATGACAGAGTTTTGTCATCATCAAAACTCTGTGTTTTGATGATGACACAGAGTATTTACATTCAAAAAGTCTCTCTGTGCAGGTCTGCAGGAAGTTCCTTCTCAGTTTATCTGCTTTAACGATGAATTTCACAAAAATAACCCAGTGGAACTGCTTCAGGCTAAACATCCAGACTCCATTCATCACCTGGTTCTGCAGCCTGACTGAACACAGGGATTTTAAATATCCGGGTTGCATGTGATGTTAATGTTCACTTAATTTGAAAATAATTGTTACATATTTTTATGTTAATTATTTCAAATCTAAAATATGTTTTGGGTCTCACACGCGCGCGCGCGCGCACGCACGCACGCACACACACACACACACACACACACACACACACACACACACACACCAGGCAGGAAAACACAACTCTACTCATGCAGAGATTATAATGATGTCATAATAATGTTCCCTCTTAAAAACAGTTATTGCTCAGTAATAAACTCACTGGTTCAGAAAGAGAAGTCTGTTCAGAGGAGTTTCTAGGCTTGACGGTCCAACTAAACCAGTGTGTTCACCACGCACACAGAGCTACTGCAGATAATTCAAAGAGGCAGAAAGAACTAAAAAGAGCTTTAGAGTAAAAATCCATCTAGACTAAAAGTCAGATTTCACTTTAACCCCATCTGACCTCCTCCTCAGCAGCCTGCTGGGTGTTAATCCCTCACCCTGCATGACTCCTCAAACCCGGGGCTCCAGCAGGAACCGAGGAGACGGTGGAGGGAAGGGTGTCCACAAAAGGGACTCAGCCTTTAGAGACATGGAGGGGTGGGGGGATCCCTGCAGACTGAGAGCTATCTTTATTAACCTCACATTGTGTCTGTGTGTGTGTCAGGAAGCCGCTGTCTGTACGGATGACACGGATTTAACTCCCCCCGCCCCGTCGCCCCGCCGCCGGCCGGCCAAGCCAGCGGTGTCACCCCGTGAACAGACCCAGAAGCAGCAGAGCTTACCCGTGTGCGTGCGCGTGTGGATCTTGAGGTTCTCGGAGCGTGCGAACATCTTGCCGCAGTTGGGAAACGCGCACGAGAAGGGCTTCTCCCCGGTGTGCACGCGGATGTGGTTGATGAGTTTGTATTTGGCTTTGAACGCCTTCCCGCCGCGCAGACACTCGTCCCACATGCAGACATGACTGAGGCTCTCGAGCCCCGCCGCGACGTGCTCGCTGGTGACGTGGTCCACGAGCTCGGGCATGGAGCTGAAAGTTTGCTCGCAGACGGACGTCGCCGTCCGCCCGAGCCTCGGCTTCGAAGAAGTTCGCTCAGTCCATTTGCACACCAGCTCGGTTTTCACGGTGGGGCCTTTGGAGAAATCCAGCAGGCCGTCCATCCCACCCCCGGCTGGAGTGTCAGTACAGGCGGAGACATTCGTGGCTTTCGCTTGGGGTGGGGAGACGATGCTCGAAGCCCCGGAGTTGTTGTTCCCCAAAGGAGAGACGAGGCCATTGTGCCTGGCCACCACGGCCATCCGCTTCATGCTCCGCTCCGTTCCCCAAATACACTCCTCCTTTTTCCTAAAATGACTAAATTATAAATGACAATGCGCTTATTGCGCTCCTGTTTTCTCCCGGCGGTGTAGTTTCACGCACAGCGCATGCGGCAGCGTCTATACCCCCCGCTGTTCGACGTTAGATCCCGAGAGTCAAGCCTCCATGCTTCTATTTACTGTGAATGGAGGTGAACGGATTGGAAGGAATGGAGCAGGCTGCGGTCCAAACCAGCGGAGGAGCGTCCTTGTTTCCTTTCCTCGCCCCCTCCGGTCCCACTTTTCTTTCTTCCTAACATTCCCAGAGAGTTTAAATTCAACCTTAGTTATTTCTAACTAGTTGCTTGAACATATATACAGATGCGCAATAATTAAACATTAATATGTTCTATTGCAGAAATCCAGATCTGACTGTAGACGTATTGGATAGGTCCACACTCGTATGTAATAAATTAGAAGTCCAGATTGAGTCTCGTTCTCCAGATTAAAATGACCTTTTGAAAATAACCTTTAATCAGTTATTAAGCCCTTCTCCGCCTCCCCATTTTTTTTTAACAAAATCCATATTTCTGTTTTTAAAAGTAGTTTTTATTGGTCTGATAGAATATTCTAAACTTAAATGATCATAATTAACAGAAACAAAGGCTTTCAAACAACCATCTCGGTGTAATTAATGTATTTTATGTTTAACTTAGTGATACTTCCCGCATGAATCGACTTTTCAATAATAATCTGATTTATTGCATGTGTCTGTAATCTTATATATATATATATATATATATATATATATATATATATATATATATATATATATATATATATATATATATATATATATATATATATATATATAAATTTGTGGCGAAGGATGGGACAAAAATCACACACTCTCACTTAGAGATTTATTTATTTTGCCTTGTTTTTTTTATTTGTGTCAAATGAACAAATGCAGTAAGAGCTGCTTCATGCTACAAAGTACAGGTTTTTAGTCAAGGCTTATGTGCAGCCAGCTGTCCCAGACTGGAATGATTAATTCCTCTAATCTACACGCTTTTGCTCTATGGGAGCCAGAGAAAATAAAATTGTCATGATGTTAGGTTTGGTGCCTGTTTGCTGGCTAGTTTTTTTGTTTGTTTGTTTGTTTGTTTTAATTTGAGTTTAACTTTGTGTTTTAGTCAATACTTGAGTTTTGGAGTTGTGGAGTCCTTCATAAGACACAGGTTCTGTTTGTTTGTAATGTCCTGTTTGCTGTATCTTTAATATTTCCCGAGGTTTTGTTCCTTTAACTGGTCTCTTGCTTTTCATTGGTTTCCCTCTTAGCTATACAGTTAAACAGCTTGTTTCACATCCAGTAATCACTCTTCCGAGTACTGATGTGCTCCAGTTTCATTTAGTCGGTGTCAGATTATCTTGGCAACTCTGTTGTTGTCGCATCAACCTTCCAGAACACTCAGGTCTTCTGGTTTTGGTCTATTCAGCACTGCCAGAACCAGAACCAAACATAGAGAAGCACCTCTCAGTTTTTATGCTCCACAAATGTGGAACATACTTCAAGAAAACTGCAAAACAGCCAAAACCTTGTGTTCTTTTAAGTCGAGGCTAAAAACCCACCTGTTCAGAGATGAAGATTGGTAGTAACTGGCCCATTGATCAACATATTTAATGTACACTTGTTTAATGGTTTAGGTTTTTGAATGTTTACTAATGTTTCATAACTGTTGTGTTTTTATGAGGTGAAGCACTTTGAACTGCCTTGTTGCTGAAATGTGCTAACTTGACTTGACAAGTTAGCAGTTCTTGTTAAAGTTTCATACATTTTATTAAAAATAATTGATTTGGATTGTTTTTTTCTTTTACTTGATTTTGTAATCATTTTTTAATATTAATTGTTTTCATTTTGTCCTTTAAGATACCAAAATTTCCATGTAGCTCTATGTTTTGATAGAGCTACAAGCTACATTTTGAAATATTAAATGATTGAGGTGCTGATCAATCATTTAAGTCGCCTTTTTAGCAAACAGTTTTTACTCTTTTTTTGTTTTTGAAAGATTACTTTTTACTTTTACTTGAGTAAAAATATGTTGAAGCAGTGCTACTCTTATTTAAGTACATTTTTTGGGTGGTCTACCCACCTCTGTTATGTTTTGCTACACTGTGTGGCATAGACCCTGAGCCTCTTTGAAATTGATTTTCTGTCTGGAACTGAAAGGGAGAATAGATTAAGAAGTTTTGCAGGACATGAAAGTGGAGCATAATTTTCAAGAAAATTATCTAAACATGAAATGGAAAAATGTTCTGGTTCGCTGTCCCAAAAGAAGACTGTTTTTTACTTCCCAAAAAGTGTCACACTGACCAATCCACTAGGTGGCGGTAATGTACCAGTAAATGCGCGCACTTCGAACAGAATCAGCAGCAATCCTGTGCCGTAGAAGAAGAAGATGCTTACAGATGACTTCCTGGATGCTCATCTGTGAATGTAAACAGAGAAATGTCGCAGTCTCCAGACAGCAGGAGCCTTTTATCCGCTTCTTCCCAGCTCAACCTGATGGAAGTAGAGTCGGTGAGGAAACCTCTTCTTGTCCGCTGTAATTAGGAACACAAAACCCGAAGAATGCCATTTATCTCTCTCTACATGGTGTTTCATAGAAGAGAGCAAAGAATAAACCGGTCCTGTGTTTGTTTATATTGATTTTATATATTGATTATATTGAACAGACCTAGAAACTGCACCACTGTGCAGTCCAGCCATATGGAATGTATAATAATATTAAAATAATAAGGAAGCTCCGTGGCTTCAGTGAGTGCAGAAAGTTGGAACAAATATTTCCTTCTTTCGTCCGTCGTTCTTTCTCACTTTGGACTCTTGGATCCATAAACTTTGCTTACTGAAGGAAAAACGGTTTAGCACAAAGTCAGGGACCTAAAAGATTTTATGGTTCAGTTTGGATAGAATTCGATCCAAATACAAACCAGACTTACAAATAATGCAAATAATTTAACTTGCAAGGAGTTGGCGTGAGACACCACATACAGAATTCTGTAGTGTTAGAACAAATTAATACCACATACCCTGAACACACCATCCCCATGGTGGACCATGGTGGCGCAGCATCATGTTGTGGGACAGGGTGTGGATAGAGCTAAATCTAGAACAGTCCTGGAGGAAAACCTGTTAAAAATTGAAGCAGGCCTGAGACTGTAGAGATTCAGCTTCCAGCGGGAGGGCCGCCTTGAACAACAGCCAGAGATATTATGGGACGTTTTGGATCAAAGCATGTTTATGTGTTAGCATGGCCAAGTCAAAGTACAGACCTAAATCCAGTTGAGAATCTATGGAAAGCCTGAAACTTGCTGCTTACAGACACCCTTTCTTATTTATAGAAAAATGTGCTGTTTCTCCTTCCACTCAACATTCTGACGGTGTGTTGGCCTATCACACAAACCCTCCAATAGAATACATACCCTGTAACATGAGGAACTGTGGGAGAGTTCAAAACTTCCATCTTTCATATCAGATATTTCAATATATTTCTATGTTGTATGTTCGGTACAGCAGAAAAACTGCTTCCTAATCCCCTATTTTTGTTTTTGTATGTTAAATATCTCTCCATAGATTGACGATAAGGAGTTTGACATTCCCCAAGTGGACACCCCCCCCACACTGGAGAGCATCCTGAGTCAGGTCAGCTACAAATCTTTCCTTTGTCTGCTTTCAGTCACATTTAAAGAGACAGTATTATGTGAAATCGACTTTGTTTGAGCTTTACATCATGTTATAATGTTACTCAATCATTAAAAACTAGAGGTGTGCCGATCGATAGGTCACCGATCATAATCGGACCGATTTTCGTGAAAAAGTGCATGATCGGTGATCGGCGATCATTGGCTCTTGCTGCCGATATCCATCACCTGCATCTCATTTCGCAGCCTGCCTGTGTAGCTGGTCGCCTCTTTCCTTCACACTGCGTAAACGTGCAGCAACAAATCCTAAGCGATGTTGAACTATAACACACTGAGTGAATGGGGAAGTTTGCGTGTTGTGGCGGAAAATTGAAGCACGTCAAAATGCATCAACACAACGAAGCTAATACGACATAAAAACAATGGCATACTTGACAGAGTTTGGCTACATCGAGGCTCACTGCAGTAAAAAAGACATACGGAGGATCAGATAGCAGGTAAAGCAATATATGTTCAACGCTACAAATACTCACCCGGATTATTAGCATGACGGTCAGAGAGCTAAACAAATAACCCGCAAAATTATTTAAGTCTTCGAGCTGCGATGTAAGGCGCTGGTTCTGCTCTCGCTGTTGAACCGCTGCTACGCGCTACAGGTAGTAATATTTCACAAACGGAGCGCCGCTTCTGCTCCACCTGGTAGTGACTCTCACACCGAACCTCTGCTTAAAGCTGCAGCATCTAACTTAGCGGTTCTCAACGTGGGCGGTACCGCCCCCCAGGGGGCGTTCAGATGACGGCAGGGGGCGCTAGCGGACATTTTTACAAAAGGGGGGCGCTGGGATGCCTTTGGGGGGCGTTTGGTTGAAGGTAAACTTTACACCTTAAATCCACAACAATACCAGTTTAGACTTTGAGCAACTTGGTAAAACTGTATTGTGTAACATTAAATCATGCTTGGCTGCAACTGTATCGATGGCAGCTCTTCTTCTATTCAGTGTTTGTAGCTTCATGGCGCAGCTCCGCTCCGCATCAGTTCAGGTTACACCGGCTGATGACGCTGCTGTGATTCACTTTGTCTGGCATTTATGTAGCTACATATGTTTTGGCAGTTCTGTGATCATGTCAAAGCAGCAATTTATATTAAAAAGTTTTTTATTTCTGTTTGAAAGCTGCCCGCTACCATGGAAGGACAGCAGAAAATCGCTCTTATCAAAATGTAATTACTAAAATCACGACTTTGTATCCCTCTGAAAAATGAAACCATTTATATAAAGATATTCCTCCATGGGTGATATGATAGAGAGCATTCATTTTATAGCGTTAACACGGTGCTGTAAGTGGTCCGGTATGAAACGGGGGTGATAGAACAACACAGCACTTTTAAATGTCAATAATCAGAATGCAGAGATTGTTTCCGTTGTTTTAAAAGGTTTATGTCAGACTGCCTTTCCCCCATCGATGTTTCCTGACCGCCCTGCACCTTAGGGAGTTTAAAAAAAAACCGCCGCGCACATTGCGTAAAACTCTGAAACATGAGAAGCGAGCAAAACGGAGCGAAGAACTAGATGTGAATTATGGCATAAAAAAAGAGAATCCGACGCTGAACAGTGAAAAATCAACACATGATGTGAAACACATGACGATTAGGCGGCGCAGCAGGTGATGAATGAATATTACTGATGATCAATAAACAATAAAATAAATTTAGCAACAGGAAATAAACTAAAGTGGACATAGCAATAAACCAAGAGAGGATAATACTAATCAAAGGAAACTAAATGGAAATGAATGAAGAACAAAATGCAAGAATAAACTAAGAAACTAAAGTAAATACAGAGGAATAAACTGGTATGGCAAGACCTTTCGAGCAATAATTAATACAGAGACTGTATGGCAAGAATAAACAGACACTATTTCCAGATAAAAGGTAAAATAATATTGTTGAAGTGCCATGGGCAGGGACGCAACTACACATTATTCAGGAGGATGCGAAAACATAAATCGACACCCCCCCACGAAGGAGCGTAGAAACATACGCTCGCCTCCCCCAGCCCCCTCCTCCAGACGCCGATACGTTTAGGGCAAAACTCGCTACATTTACCCCGTTATGTGCGCGAGGTGAAGGAGCGTAAGGCGCGCTGAAGTGTACGGGAAAACGTAATCGGTGCGACAATTCAAAACATCTACAATAATGATAGTAACGTTAAATAATAAAATAATTGTCAGTGCAAGTAGCCTACAAATTCTTTGGTGGGGGGCGGTGAGGGACCTGAATAAAGGCTGGGGGGGCGCTGGCCCGAAAAAGGTTGAGAAACACTGATCTAACTTAAAAAAAATACATTTTACATACGTATTAAAACTTTCGCTGTCCTAACATGAGACAGATAATCTCTAAAAGAAATAATCGATCTCCTCCCTGTTCTGCATAATTACTGCATAATTATTAGTCAGAAACAGCCACTCAGAACTAGCAGTAATCAGCTAGCCGCCATGCTATCAGGAAGTTTTCATTCAGTAACTCAGGATTGTTTATTGTAATGGAGCCTGCATTTGCCTTTGAATGCTAAATTTAATACTTGAATTTTTTTGGCAATGTTGAGAGGTTTTATTTTGGCTCTTTGCATTATTTAGCCTCTTCAGAGCCTTCATATGTTATCAGTCTGTTAAAGATAGTATTACTGATAGCAGTACAATTTGCAGAATGCCTGTTTTGTTTAGTTTTCTTCTTGGAAAAAGTTATTAAAAACAAGTTTTTGTCTAAATTAAGGTGAATTCATGGTTCCTTTTTCCACGTAATAATGTTTATGATAAAAAAATAAAAAAATAATAATTATGTGATCGGTATCGGTGATCGGTATCGGTGATCGGCCCTCATGGGTGATCGGTATCGGTATCGGCAGGAAAAAACCTGATCGGCACATCTCTATTAAAAACATAACCCGGAGTGTTGTCGTGATTTTTTCATGCATATCTGAGAAATCCTTTAGTCTCTGTGGCAACCACTGAGCTGTGCAAAATGCCTGGTTGGATCTAGCTCCGCCTTCTAGATGCAGCTCCACCTCTGAGTTGCAGTTTCCAACCTTCCAAGCTTCCGCCTCACAGAGCAGCCCTTCCCCGCAACTCCTCCACTCTGCTCCTACAGACTAACCAGCAGCATTTAGCAAACATCACTTTTTTCAGCTTATTATACAAGGTACTTCTCAGTGCAATGCTGGTAAAAACGCTGTTAAAGGGTTAATAGAGGAGCCATTTTGTGTGAGCTCTCACACCGAGGCAACAGCTTTGGAACTTGTGTGTTTCTGAGTTAAGGTCAGGTTTGCACTTGTTGAATTTGAGCTTTCCTGTGTGTGACCTGGGTTTGAGTGTTACAGATGGAGGAGGAGGAGGACCCTTTCGTTCTGGAGGACACTTGCCTTTTAAACACGGACAACATGGACGCTCAGTCCTACGACACGTCCTCCTTGGCCAGCTCTGATAGCGGAGACCCGGCACACCTCAAACGGCAAGACCACACACACTTTGAAAACTGTCCAAACCTTCTACCACCTGTGGTGACCATAAGTATTGAAGTCACTTTCAGATATGGTATATTTAACGTTGTTACCCGCATTACTGGGATGATTCCATTCAGTAGAATAGATTGCTTAGCACATAGGTATGTAATTGCATCTTGTTGATTGAATAATTCAAGTTAGATATTTGATTCAATAGAAATAATGATGATTTAAAGAAAACTTGGAAAGTTATGGCCTCAGGCAAATATTTTTAAACTGAATGTTAAAATTACTTAATAAACAGGCAAAGTTGTTGAAGTTATATAGTATAATTGCAAATATATGGATATTAATAAAGATACAGGGGTTTGTGTTGGCATGTAAATGTATTTATTTAATACATAAATGATGAATAATATGTTAATATAAAATTGAAAGCTCATCTTCAGTAATTAAAAAAAAATCCATACACAAGTCAAAATGAAAGAAAACAAATGCACAGTATTAAAAAGAAAAAAATGACTAATACAGAAATAGATCATGTCTAAATTCCTAATAATACCAAGAACACATAGTGTGAACCAAAAATACCAGAGGTAGAAGCAGAAACTTACTATACCTTCACTTTGTTATACATAAATCATCAAAAACAAAGCAGCAGAATCGTCTCTGTATGTTTTCTAAAACATACAATGGAATTCTAGCTCAGTAAGTAGACAAACTCAAAAAAGAAAACAATCAAATCTTATAGTATTTGTTTTGTAAATGATTTGTTTCTTTAATTTTGAACCACTGGACATCAGCAACATTGCAGATGAAGCTGTTTTCCGTCTGGTTGATGATTTGCATCATTTATTGGATGAAATGGTGACGAGAACGAATTAACTGAAGTTGTTGCTCGATAAACTAAGATTATCATTAAATTAAAAAAAAGGTACTTGGAGTTAGAAGTTTGAAGACATGCAATAATTAAAATAGCAGAGACTACTTTTAAAACATTTTAATCAATTACACAGGAGATAAGAGACTTAAAAAAACACACACATTAAAATGATTCATCGTCAGGTATGGAGAGGCACTGCAGTGCTCAGTAAAGCCAAGCAGTTAATAAATTATAAATGACTTAAACATGTCTAGAAAAATAACCTTTCCCCTTCATGTTGATGTTTCCAGCCTCAGAGTTCTGCAGGTGTAAGTTTATTCATATTTTTCCTCCGTGTCCCTTTGTTCTGTGTGACGACGTGACTGACTGTAGGAAGAGAAGGACTCTGGATCAGAACGCAGCAGTTCACGGCTCGGTTCTTCGCCTCAGCCTGCTGAAGGGCATCTCTGCTCAGATAGTTGCTGCTGCTGTAAGGAACAGTTTTGCACACATCCAGAGTTATTAATTTAACACACCATCACGATTTATTCCTGGTATTTGTTTGGCCATGACGAGAACATTTGTGTCTCTCAATAGGACAAAGTGGATGCTGGGCTGCCCACTGCAATAGTAAGTATGGATTGATTATTTTGTACTGCAACCGATGCTGCTCATTTACAGAAGAACATACTGAACTTCAGAGTGCTCAGATGTGTTCAATTGTTTGCAGAAGAATTAGATATTTCAATCACATTTTTTATATTTATAGACCATCTGTTGTCATCAGTGCATATGATCCTTACTGAAATCTGTGTATTTGTTGACCCTTGCTCAGGCCATGTCTGGTGTTATTGCCGTAGGAACATCTCATGGTCTTGCCCTGGTGTTTGGTGAGTTAATGTGTTAATCCTTCATAGTTTGCTTCAAATGACATTAAGGGATGTTGACTCTAAATAATTTATAACTCAGTTTCAGGCGTACAGATAAAGATCAGACATGGGTGATTCCACTTTTATTGTAACCAGATGTATTCTTTATTTTGTGGCTTCTTATTTATACTCTTGTCGCTCGTAACAGAATGATCTCAGTTCTAAAATTTCCAACTCTATTATAATAGTAATGAAAAAACTTAATAAGAGTATGAAGGGTTGGGCCAGTGAACCTTAAACCTATTAGAGTGTTCATTCTGACTATATTTTATAAGACTCATACTTCCCACCCATGATCAGAAAAGCTAAAGGTGGAATGTGAAACTTGAGAAAACTCCATGTTGACATCAGAGAGCCATGTGTTGTAAATCCAGAACCAGATGCCAATTACATAACATAAATTTCTAGGTGAAGATATATATTTTTACTCGGAGTATTGTTAAATTATAAACTAAACCAATACTTCCTCTTCATCTTTGGGTTTCTTTTATTAACCCATTAATGCTCAAATTTATATCCAATTGCACTAAAAGCCTAAGTTTTTGCTGTTAACCAGACATTATAAATGTACTTAGAGATTATAAATTTGAGCATTGCGCATGTCATTGGTATAAATTTAGCTATGTTTAGCTATGACACTAATTAGAGCCACCAGGAACTTGACAAGTCTACAAACTGTTTAATCTCAGGATGTTTGTTATTTGGTTGATTATGTTAATGCTCAACCAAGACTTTAAAAACGACTCAAAAAATATTTCTTAACAAATATTGCTTTTTTATCGTACAGGATTTCAAGTACAGCTAAATACTGCAAAGTTCCTTCAAGTACAGCTAAGTACTGCAAAGTTCCATAAAAACTCAATTTTTATGGAGTTCTAGCCCATTTGTTGGAATATGAAATGAGTGTTACAAATTGAATCTCAACGTGTATTTTTGAACAACCAATGGTTTTCATCTTGCAGTGTTTCCAATACAGTTAAATACAGAAAGTTTCATTTACTCTTATTTCCTAGAAGCTTTTATTCCCTGTTTTACAATACAAAAAATATTGTATTTGGGCATGTACTCATAAAATGAAATAAACCAGTATTTATTTATTATTTGTTGTACTCTAACGTAAAATTTCGATTCAAAGTTGGATTTACAATTGTACCTAAAGTTCATACTAGTATCACTCTCGATTCCTTAGTGTATCTAAAAAGCTTCATACCCAAAATTAGAGATAAGTAAGAATGTCTGTCACATTTTGTCTGTTCTAATATGTCAGTTATTAGAAGACTAAATACATATTTTTATTGCACAACGCAGCTCAGAGTTAAGATTATTCACTGAATTTATCTGCAAATTTCAATGCGGTTCAGTGTAGTTCACATTTTGACCACTAGGTTGGTGTCAAAGCACTTCTATTAAAGCAAATCAGAATCTTATTGGAAGAATTACCATCCCTGTGATTTGATCATACACATGGTTGATGTAGTGACTGTGGATTATAGTCCATTTCATTAGCTTTAGTAGGAGCATTTATGTCGTAAAACTGTAGAAAACATTGAAAGTTGGACATATATATATATATATATATATATATATATGAATTAAATATCCAGTTTGGAACTCTACCATTTAAAAATGTATGAGTGACATGGCGAAAATTGAAATTTTTTTCTAATTTTTGCTAATTAAACCAAATCATTGCTGTTAATTTTTTTACTATGTAACTTTACAAACGGTACCAGATATAGAACTACAGTCATAGTGAATGAGTTGATGCTGACTAATGTTTCTTTATCCTGCTGACTTAATGACGGCCTGAGCAGGAAAAGGTACGGCCATGCCTGTTTGATGATCATGCTTATTGCGGTTTGATTTTCTGCCTGCTGGAAGCATCATGTCCCATAATGCCTTTGGTTTGTTCATGTTAGCTTGATGCATGCATCTCTTGCTTCCCACTTGGAGCTTTATTTTTTTCTGTTCCTCCCTCTGTGCCCATGTCATTTGGTGTTACAGGGCTGTTTGATGCTGTTAAGCTGCTCCTGGGTCAAACATGCATTTACAATGTCATGCTAAACATTTTTCAGGTAAAAGCCAGTAAACATTCCCTTAACCTTCTTCCTCAGACACCAACCAGGCTCTGCGACTCTGTCTGGGCAGCAAGACAACCGGAGCGGAGTTCGGCGCCGTCTCGGCTCTTAGCATCAACCACGACTGTTCACGTCTGCTATGTGGCTTTGCCAAGGGTCAGGTACGTTAAACATTTGTGGCTTCTTGAAAGGAAATCAGTTTATGTGCAGTCTGATGTCTGTCCAGATTCAAATTACAATGGAGAACAACAATAGAGAGAGGCTTGGTTTTAAGAAGAAATGACAACATTCCTTAGCCTGGAGCCTTGGTGTAGTGGAATAGAAATTAGATACAGCAAACCAAAAGAAGAAATTGAACAGAACTCAGTTTTATATTGCTGTGCAGAAGTTTCCCAAAAAAGTTGTTTTAGTTGGACCGGCTGTTATCCAGTTCATCATGTTCATGCTGAAGCTCTCTGAATCCAGTTGATTCCAGATCTGACCAACTGTGTACAGATGGTTTTATAGAACTGGTTCTTTGTTCCCTAACTGTTATTCATGGTCAGATTACAATGTGGGATCTCGCCAACGGAAAGCTTTTGAGGACCATCACTGATGCCCATCCTCCAGGGACGGCCATACTGCATGTGAAGGTGAGAGCCGCTCAGCAGAACGCTCTGAATGATTACAGGCTGAAGGTTGAAGAAAGAAACTTCCTCTCAAGTTCCTCTGAGGATTGGTTCCCATCATGCACCATGCAGATGAGCTCAATTATACAGTAAATGTGGGAGTCCCAAAAATCCTGCTCATTAATCATTTCTTTATTATTAAAAAGTCCAGATATATGCATTTTGTTGAAGATTTATTAACTATCCTGATGTAGAGCTGGGCGATGAATCAACTTTATGGAATCATCAAACTTTTGGTTTTCAAAGATTTCCTTTTTGGAAAATGTGGATTTCTTTCACCAATGCTCTCCTTGGGTCTCCATAGTCCAGTGTGATGTCAACATGCCTGGGGCAGCCATCTTGTTTGACAAACGTTCTTGTTTTACAGCTTCTATTCATTTGGATTTTAAATTCAGGTCAACTCTACCACAAAGTATTACAGCCAGGCTAATATTTTTTTCTAAATTATGAGAATATAGTCATAATGTTACAAGAAAGTAGTTGTATAGCAATAGAGTCCAAATAATACATGAATAAAGTCATGATGTAACCAGAATAAAATTGTAATTTTATGAGAACTCCCAACAAATTATAACAAAAAAGCTTAAATGATGTTGTTGTTAAGCACCTTGTGAAGTTACACTTTGGTAAAGGTTTTACAGAAAACACTCAACATGAAAGGAGAGCATGAGGATTGTTGAAGGAGGCAAGTCAGAATAAATGTTTGGGGATAAATGTGATGATTGTTTCTCAGACACACAGTCACCATACGGATCTATACCTGGATGATGGTCAGCTAACTTCTACCTCTTCCCTCCCCCCTTCTTTAGTTCACAGATGACCCAACTCTGGCCGTGTGCAACGACAGCGGAGGGTCTGTGTTTGAGCTGACCTTCAGGTAAATGAAGTGAATCTGAAACCAAATGATTTCTGTCCAGAAAACCTGCAGTTTATAGAGAGGCTTCTCACATTTTCCATCAATCTTTTTAAAATGATGTGTGATGAACAAAACTGTATGAAAACGAGAATATTCCAAACAGCACTCTAATGAAATGTTTGTTAAAGTGGAACCTTTTTGGCTCAGTGGGATTAAAACACCAAACAGGAGTGTTTTGAGAGAAACCTACTCTGCTGTAATGTATGTGTGTGATTCCTTTTGCTTAGGAACAGATGATATGCACTTAAAGTTTTATCATGATATTTTATAGTATTACTGTGATAAGAACAAAAGTGACTATGAGAATTATTTATTTTGTGAACATAAAAAAGTGTGATTTGTATCACTAGACTGCTCACACTAACTGCATTCAATCATTTATTTATATTTATTCATACTGGGCCTGTTCAATTAATTCAATTCAATCAATTAATGGCATGATAAATTATAACGAGCTCAATAATATCAATTTGCATGATTTATTGTTTCTCTCTCTTTCTACCAAAAACTGGATGACAAAGGTTTTCAGTCTGCTGCTTTGGTCTCAATTAACCCCTTGTTTTGAAGGAAAAAATTTTAACAGAGATTTTATAATTGATTTAATTTATTGTTTCTTTTCTTTTCTTTTCTTTTGAAAAGAAACAAAAGGACATTTTGAATATTTAAAATGTCCTCCAGTTCCAGTGTTAATGTTCATTAGAATTTAAAGTTTATTGATCTTTGAATGTGTTCTTGCATTATTATGCCATTACCATTATATTATTGAAAATGATCTCAAAACAACATTATTGTTTATTGCAATAACTTTTTGGAAAATTTATTGTCCAGCAAAATGAGTTATCGTGACAGGCCTCATTGATGTTCTCAATGAAAAAATGGTGGAAAAAATAAAATACTAAAGGTAACAATCCTGACAATGCAGACAGTTTTTTGGGGGGGTTAAATATAATTAACTGAAATTTATTGTGACAGTGATAAATCAAAATTTTTATCATTCTAGTAAATTTATCACAATAATTGATGAATGACGCGATAAATGACCAGAAATACTATTGCTTTTCCTTCCAGGAGGGTGATGGGGATGCGCTCATGCGACTCACGGTGTCTCTTCAGCGGCTCTAAAGGAGAGGTGTGCTGTATAGAACCGCTGCGGACTCCTCCAGACTTCAGAGACCACCCCATCACATGCTACTCTCTCCTAGCTATGGCTTCCCTGACCAAGGTATGGACTTCAGTGTTCCCAGTGCACAGAAAGAAACAGAACAACAGCGGGCCAGAAGCCAGGAGAAAAACCCTGCTGTTAACGACTGCAGAGATGCTTCATGCATCAGATAATAGACCATGGGTCCAGACCCAGATGAGATTATCTCCTGACCCAGGTGGGTCATTATGGTTGGAGTTAAGGGGGTTTTTAACCCCTGATTGTTTTCATCTTTATCGTTTAACACATCAAGATGAAGTTATGCCCTGTGCTGAGAGAAGGCAGACTTTCTGTTGATCCAGGAAGTAGCTACTCTCTGTGTATCCACGCTTTGACTGAGGATATTTGAGCTGTAGGGAAACCACAATCGGAGAAAATATGTAGATTTAGAGATTTAGAGAGGGAGGGCTTAGGTTTAGAGGTTAGGTGTGAATTAAATTTTGGTTAAGTTTAGGGTTAGGAATAAGCTAGTAATGGTTAGGGTTAGGTAAAATGTCCATGTTAGGCATAAATAAAGTTACTAAAATAAATAGAAGGTAATGCAAAGTCCTAATACGGGTAGATATACAAACTTGCGTGTGTTTTTTTTGCTTTGATTTCATAGAGTGTAAGGACCATTTTCCTAATACATGCTACTTTGTGTTTATGGTACCCAAAGCTCGGGCCCCATAAGAAGAGGTGTTGTTTTTGGGTTGGTCTAGAACTGAGGTGTAAATTGAGTTGATACTGGTTAGATTTAGAGCTACATTCAGGGCCAGGCTATAGAAATTAATAAAAAAAATTAACGGAAGTCAATTCAAAGTCCCTGTGAAGACAGAAATACACACATGTATGTTAGAACTACTGATGTTTTTACTTTTTGATTTTTTCCAATCAGATTCTGATCATTGGACTCAAGCCCAGCCTGAATGTGTGGATGACTCTTCCCTACACTAAGGTCTGATCCTCTAGCCTCCTGCTAGTCTGTTAGCATGGAATCATCTCTCATTTTTGTCCCACTTAAGTGTTTTAGATCAGACTTGCATAACCTGGGTCTATTTTAGCTACTGGGAGGAAATTCTAGTTCTAATTCTGAAACTTGAACATTAAAAGTTTGTGTGTTCTGTTTTTTGGGGGGGTTTTTTGTTTAATGTTTCAGCAACATTTGTTTTTGACGTCATCTCTCCTCAGTCTGATCCCAGCAGCGTGCCTCAGCTGGCCTGGCAGTTTGTTCCTGTCCAGAAGACGGTCAACCCCATGCTAGCCTTTTGTAAAGGAGACTCAGTCCACTTCCTGCTGGTATCTGCTCAGCTCCATCCTCTCCATCATCTGACTCTAATCTCAATTTACAGTCCCAGTTAGATTATTTGAGGAGATTTGCCAGTAAACCTTTGGAACCAATGCATCTTTTAATCCTAGTCCAAGTCTCTTCCATAAACCAACCGTTGTATGAACTGCTCTTTTCGGAGTTCTCTGTGAAGGTTAAACTGGTCTGATTTATCCAGGTGAAGAAGGAGGAGACGGGCACCATCCATGTGATCAAGCAGAGACAGCTGCAGCTGAGTTGTGACATCATCAGCCTGAACGTAAGCTCTGACCTCAGCTTAGCCAAAAAAAACCCAGAGCAGAAAAGACGAGCGCTGTTCTGGATCAGGGTGTTAAACTGGTTTTCATGTTGGGTCACATTTAGACCACCAATGTTCTCAGAATGTATTGATAAAACTGATATACTGTTAAAACTAGGGAGTTTTAACAGCAACATTTGTTTTGACAAGTTCTAATTAAAATGAAGTAATATTAAGCAGTTTTTCACATCGATCAGTCTCTTCAGGATTTCACATTGTTTTGGTGATTTTGTGGTGCTAATTTAGAAATATTTGCTAGAAACTTTTGTAATTTTTGCGCTTATGTACAACTTTAAATGTGACTTTTTGTTACTTGCGATAATCGATCACAGACTGTGGCTTGACATCAAGTAAAGCCCAGGCAGCAGCAGCATAGAACTGAAAAATATTGCCAGCTGCATGTGGGAGTTAGCATCACTTCAGCCTGCTGTTTCTGACATTTTTTGTAGAAAATTCGCAATAAACTTACAGTTATGCAATAACGCATAAATATGTGATGATCTGTTTATTTGTTGAATGATAAAAAAGCTGGAGGGACTGACTGATGTATTTTGGCAGTATACAGATAAAAACTGATTTGATTTGATGGATAAAATAATATTCAATTGCTACCTTGAAGGTTCTTTTTGTGCGTTCCTAAATGCGAGCAAAGTGTTTCATTTTTAGTGTTGGCTGAATGATGTGCGGTGCCAGCAGGGAAAACATGATGGGGTCTGTGTGCTGCTGTTGCTGTGTCTGCAGTGGATCAACAGTTGCAGCCTGGTGCTGCTGGACAGCCATGAGAAGCTGCACGTGGTGGACCGACCCACCCAGGACGTCCTGGAGACGCTGGACCTGGAGCAGGTGCAGCTGGTCTACAACAGCCGGCACTTCAAGTCCCTAGCAACTGGAGGCAACGTCTCCCAGGCTCTGGTGAGACAGACACCCGTTGCCGTGGAAATGTCTGTAAACAGAACGGGCTTTTATCATTTTTCTACTCATAATAAGTATGTTAAAACCTTTAAGTTCTGATCTTTACTCCTTAGTCAGCAATCACAGAGTTAAATTCAGATTTCCACACATTGTTTTGTGTAAATGACATTCACAACTTCACTTCTGGTTCTCAGTGATCGTTTTGGTTTTAGAGGAACTGACGGAAAACCCACGGATTAAAACGCACTCATTCAAAAACTCGCATTTGGACCAGATTCTTATATTTTTGTTTTAGCTGTATTGTGGCTAAAACTCACTGATGTTGTTCAGGAACCAAACCAAACTTTGACGATGCTGTTTTTTTATTTTTGTGATAACATAATTAAAATTACTTAAAGCAGTGGAGTCAAACTCAGTTTTGTTTTGTGCCACATCAAGATCATGAATGTTCCTAGATAGCTGCTTGTTGCAGAATGTTCTGATAAAACCCATTAAACTGTTGAAATATTAATAAATAGCTGTATCTGCATTCAATAAATACTTCTTAGACTGAAATAATATTGAACATCTTTTCACATTGATCTATCCAGAATTTCCCAGTTGTTTTGTGTTTGTTTGTTTTTTTCCTTTGAAAGTCACAAATTTTGTGGCTCTACTTTAGAAATATTTACAAGGAATTGTGCAATATTTGTACTTATGTAGGACATTAAATGCAACTTTTTGTTATGGATGTGAACTTGACAACAAATAAGGAGTGAGGCAGCAGTGGTGTAAAAGTAAGAAATACTGCCACCTGCAGGTGGGAGTTAGCATCACTTAAGCTCGATGTTTTTGACCACTTTTGTGGAAAATTTACAAGAAATTTAGAATTATTCAATTTGGCATCTGCGGTGTAAAGGGGTCAAATCTGCCTCTTCCATAGGCACATGTGGGCACATGTGATTTAAAGAATCCAGAAAAATGCCATGTTTTAGAGTTTGATTTGGTTCCAGGTGTGTTAAAGAATCTGAAGTTAACATCAGCATGCTTAATATTCCAAAATTCAAAATATGCTGGAAATACATTGCAGTGTGAAAGTTAAGAATTCTGAAATGACAAATCCTGCTTAGCTACTATTTGCTAAAATGGCTATCAGTGCTAGTCAGTTTTACGGTGATTTATTAAACATGTGGTCATCCTAAGACACCAGCTGAGCCGATCAGATCTGCTGTTCATGTGTTTAGATTGTAAAATCTGTGTGTTTGTGTTTTAGGCGCTGGTTGGAGAAAAGGCCTGCTACCAGTCACTGTCAAGCTATGCAGGACAGATCGTCTGCCTGGGTACCAAGGTAGCTGTTAGCTTTAGTCTGTGTCTATTCATCCATCACTGTTCAATACAGAACAAAACTCAGCTTTCTAGCTTGTGCAAAATATTCAGGCCTCTTTATAACTTTGTCATGTTACAAACACAAACTCTACTGTGTTTTATTGGAGTTGTGTGTATGTGTGTGTTTAGCTGGGTAGTAAAAAGTCACATGACCAAATCTAGAAATCCAGCAGAAATGTTTCCAGCAGCAGTTCTACAAACACAGGAACATTTACTATTATTGTTACTATTTTGAAAAAATTCTTTGATCATTGCCAACCATATGGATGTTATTTGCACAATGTTGCTTGATCTTGTTGTTTAACAGTGTGTGCTTTGCTTTGATTTGCTTGTTTTGCAGTCAGCTCACATTATGTCCCTAAGGAACTGGAAAGAGGTATGCATCATGTTTCATCTTTATGAATGTGAGTGTCACATGTCTGCATAAAACCCTCAACTGTCATGGCAGCAGTCAGAATATGGCTCTAACTTTAAGGCAGGAAGTAATCGATCTCAGCCAATAGAGTTATATGTGAGGATGAGCTCATCAGGGTATAATGTTGTTATGATAAAGGCAGTATTGCTGTTTATAGGCATACGAAGATCATTTTACAAAACAATTTGTTAGATTTAAAGAAGCTAAAGGGTCATAGAAGTACACAAGAACAGAAATATTAGGATGTAAATATAAACCTGACGTCCATGGAAGCAATTGAGTGTCATCCGCATACAGCCACATCTTCAGTGTGTTTCCTGTGGGTTTCCATGGTTACCCAGACAACCCATGTTCTCTGTTTCCAGCGTCTGGACTGTTTACTGAAGCAGGAGCATTTCACTGAGGCTCTGTCTCTGGCCTGGTCCTTCCATGAAGGCACCGCCAAGGCTGTGGTTGGTGGGTGTGGTCATAATTAATGTTAATATAAACTATCTTTTAAATATGGTTTGATCACATACTAAAAGAACAGCTGGGATTTTTTTTTCTTTCTGGATCTTTGTTTTTCTTTGTTTAAGGCCTTCATGGAGATTCACAGAGAAGGAAGGCGGTTATCAGCGACAAGGTGAGTATCTTAACCTCTTATACACTTTGTAAAATCTGCTGGGGTTTTTTTGTTTTTCAAACTTGAAACACCTTGTCTTTGCAGATGGTAGAAATTCTTCTCCATTTTACAGAGTACGCTGTGAAGAAATGCCCAGAACAGGGCAAGCTGCAGGTCATGGAGCAGCATTTCCAGGTAATGGAAACACATTGGCTTATTAGAACTTTTAATCTAACTGTGAGAATAATCAGTAAGTGACCAAATATGAAACCTCTGATGACGACATTTAATTATGTTTTTAATTGTATGGAACGAATGTTCGTTTGTAAACATGATGGATAATGTGACGGCTCAAATTACAGTCAGTGGATGCCATGATTACCCCCTTTTTTCTTGCTTTTTCAGCATTAGCCAGCATTAGTGTACTGCAACTGTTTATCACAGTGTGATAAAATAAGTTATGCTACCAAATTGACATTAGTGATCCATTACATGAAGGTGAGTGGATGAATGACGAGAGAAAATGACCCAAACTTCAGCGGGTGGACATTACTTACTAGGAATATTAAAGCAATTTTGTTCACAATAAGATCAACAGCTCTCAATGAAATAAAAATAAGACAAATGTATCCATGGGGAGGAAGACCAGTGGTGTAAAACCTTAATAGGATTTTCCTAAACCAGTACATTTTCACAAAAGTAACGGGATTCATATTTACCAAACAAAGGACAAATGAAATA
Organism: Poecilia reticulata; assembly: GCF_904066995.2. Lineage (NCBI taxonomy): Eukaryota > Metazoa > Chordata > Actinopteri > Cyprinodontiformes > Poeciliidae > Poecilia > Poecilia reticulata. The sequence continues at coordinate 5,222,585 of NC_088844.1, read as the reverse complement.
CAATAATTTCTTCCCATTTTAGTCAAATTTAACTGGAAAAAATGAACATGTAGCTTCAGTCATTAAGGCAGATGGTAAACTAAGCCATGAAAATTAAAAGTGCAGCAGGATGAACTGGAGGCAGTGTACTGTGCAGACACTGCCCTAAAAATAAAACCTCTGTGGGCATTCTGAGTTATTTACCGATTCTGAAAGTGTGGATCCTAAGCTTTTCAATGGTGTCGAATACATAGACATAAAAAAAATAGAAGAACATTTGCCATTTAACAGTCGCCATTCTGCAAACAAGATGAGTGAGAAAACAGGTTGTAAAGGCTCCGCCTCCCCTTGCGGTGTTGATGAACACATTATCACTTTACTTACTTGAGCTGAGCCTGTTATGCCTCTGACTGTGTCTGGCATGACCAAAAGGGACTGGTCTAAAACTTGGAATGTCAGTAGATTGATTTGATTGTTGTGAATGAAATCGATGTTCCATGTTTATCTCTGTGCCTGGATCAGGAAGTGGTGCCAGTCCTGGTGGATTATTGCCTCCTGCTGCAGAAGGCGTGAGTACATGTGTGTGTTCATGCTGTGGCTGATTGTGTTAATGACGCTGACCTTCTAAAGGAGGGACAAAGCCTGACCATGAGTAGAATCACACAAACCTTCCAATTGATCCTAGTTATCAACCAATGCTTTAACCCCGGTTTATTATTCAGAGTAGTTTAAAAAGTTTTCTATCTAAGGAAACCCAGCAGATTTCATCAAGTCATAAACATCTATCAAAAACTAACTAACATGGTCCTATGTGAGCTAGTAATTACCTTCTGTTTAAGGTCACTCTACAACATCTCAATTGTATTTAAGTCAAGACTAGACTACTTCAGAACCGTCATTTAAAAACAGTCAGAGGTGAACTTCATGTGCTTTGGATTATTGCCCTGTTTCATCCACTAAATGTGTTTGAGATCAAGAAAATAACGTTCTTCAGATTTTTTTTTGCCAGAAAGTAGAATTCATGAAACCATCACACTACCACCACCATGTTTGACTGTCGCTGTGTGTTTGTTTTTTTTATGCTGTGTTTTACTCCAGATTTAACAGGACACACACCTTCCAAACAGTTCCACTTGTTGAATATTTTCCCAGCAGTCTCTGGGATCATCCAGATGTGTTTTGTTTTTTTTTGGTAAATGTGAGACAGGCCTTTGTGGTTTTTTTGTTCTTCTCAGTCTCTCTTTCTTATTGCTGAATCCTGAACTTTGATTGGGCGTCAGGTGTCTTTTTTTTGGAAACTGCATTTGGGTTATTTCTGTTGGATACTTAATTTTCTCTGATGATCTGATAATTAAGTGTCACAACGAAACAAAAAGAATAAGGTAGGTTGAAGGTAATATTATTTATATAGCACATTTTCAGCAACAAGGCAGTTCAAAGTGCTTGATGTCTGTTATGTTCACAACACATTTGGTGTCAAAAAACAGGCAAAGACCAGAGCTAACACAATAAGGCAGTCCACACAATTTCTATTTTAAGATTGTGACGAAGAGGCTGACAGTGTTTGGTGGTTTATTTTCCAACCTCCATGAAGTGGTCAGTGTTGGTTCTCTGACCGTTGAGAGTGAAGCTCCTTGTTTCACAGTGACCTGCTCTTCAACCAACTGTACTCTCGGCTGGTGGAGAATATGGTTGCTAAGGGCGTCTTCCTGGAGTCACTGGAGTCGTACATTGTCGCCAATCGGCTTGGTCACATCACTACGCCTGTTATGAAGGATCTCCTGGCACATTACCATGACAACGGTATGATGAACAGCCTGGAGAGATGTATTGTCCATCTGGATGTCACCAGTCTGGACATACAGCAGGTGTGTAGATGTACGATGAATCCTGTATGTAGAACACAACAAGTATGAAGAATGAATGCCTGGACATGTTGTCTCTTCTTGTCTGTGTGCCTTAATGAGTAAAGGTGGTCCAGGTGTGTTGGAACAACCAGCTCTATGATGCAGTGATCTATATTTTCAACCGAGGCATGAATGACTACAGTAGTCCGATGGAGGCAAGTTCCACACAAACGGCATGTTTTTGTGACTGACTGAACTGGAAGTTGAGGATTATTCAGGTTCTTCAGTTATCAGATTGGTTCAAAGTGCTATTCAGCTTTCCAATGTTTCAGTGTTTCTTTTAGATAACATGTTTTTTTTGTTTTTTTACTTTGTCAGTTTTTTCATCATCCATTTAATTGAGGAAATTATATATACTTCAGAAGATCTAAACTGCATTGTGTGTGCTCTGGTATAATGGATCAAGAGCCCTCCTGAACTGTGTCCTTTATTATTTCAGAAACTCTTTTCAGTGATTGGTCCCAGAGTCAGAGAGGGACGGAGCCTAACAGGTGATGCCTGCACCTTCTTCTTTCCTTTTCTGTTCTATTCGATTGTTTTTCTCTTTTTTTCTTCTCTGTCAGTATTTTGCCACAAAACATTTTTAAATACTTTTTTTTTTTTTTTTTTTTTACATGTGTTTCCTTTTCTTTAGGTGATGATGTGGTGATGGGGAATAAATTACTAGTTTACATAAGGTAAGTCCTCCTGATGCGTGTGTCAAACTGCTGTATATTAGAGGCTTAGCCTGTATCTGTACTTACAAAAATGCATAGAATATTGTAACTACACAAACTCATATTTTTTTCATTTTTATTGATTTTTGATGTGTTTTATTTGCTCTAATGTACGTCTGTATCACCCTCACCAGTTTTGTTGTATTTGTTCCATTGAGGCTTATTTCTGAAGTTTTACTAAATAACCGATTAGCCTGGAAACATCAGAATAAAGCTAGCTAAAAGTTCAGTGGAGTCTTTTGGATGCACTGACCCACTTCTGAGGTTTTAGTAACGTCTGATATTGATCTGATACAGAAAAACAGCTAGATTGGCTTAAAATGTTTCTTTTGTTTTAAACACATACATAAATGTACCAAATTACAAATGTATTTGATAACTCTGCACCAGTACAGCACACATAAATATGCCAACAGCTTCACAAGCTTGGTCAAACATACAAAAACAACACAACATTAATTTGTTCAGTCAGCACAATATGAGCATAACAGCCAAAGTGAAATAAATAATGAAGGAACTGAAAGTGACAAAAACAGTATATTGACTACTTTGGTCAAACGTATAAGAATAAACTGCAACAAACTTTTTATTTTAAATTATATTTAGGAATTCTAAATGTAATATAAAATAAATAATAAAGCGTAACGTTGCTCAAAGCACAAAGCATAGAATTAGACGGAATAGATCTGACCTTATGGATTGGGCACATTGTCACTGATATCCCATCTAGAATTTTTTTTCAATATCAAATCAGTGCATCTCCACTTTCAGCTGCGTGTTTCATGTTAAATAAAACTGCCTGTTGAAAAATAACTCTCTGCATACTAAAATCAGAAATTGCGTCAATGTGCTCTGATCAGTGAACATCTCTGCGTGTGTGTGTGTGCGTGTGTGCGTGCGTGCGTGCGTGCGTGCGTGTGTGTGTGTGTGAATGAAGCTGCTGTCTTGCTGGAAGAGCCTATCCGATTGGAGACATCCCTGAAGATCTGGTTGCTCAGGTCAAATACCAGGTATGGTCAACCGTTCAGACGACCAGTACTCTGTGAGAACAACTCATGAAATAAAGTGATGTTGATTTTTATTTTACTGGTTTTCAGAAATGTATTTTAATCCAGTGAAAGCAATCTTTTGGTCCCTACAGGAATCTGCATTTCAACAAAAACAGTGTGTTGATGCTCATTTCGTTGTGCATGTCGATGTGGAATAACTTCACTCTATGATCTTATGTATCTGGTGTTATTGAAAGCAGGCGGTTTGTTTGACATTTGTTTGTTTTTGTGTTCTGCTTGTGTCTGATCAGGTGTTTGAGTTCCTGATCCGTCTCCATTCAGGCGACTCCTCACAGAAGGAGGAAGTCTTCCCATTTATTCACACACTCCTCCACTTTGACACTCGGGAGTTCCTCAATGTCCTTGCCATGGTGAGATTTCTCTCTGACTGTCTCTCAACTGTCATTAACAAGCTGTTAGTTATACTATGTTTTTATTTTGTAGGTTTTTATTGAAAGTTTGGCCGATTTCAGATTGGTTTCAGTATATAAACTGACACAAAAATCCCCAGTTAGTTTCCAGTGAACTAATAAAGTGTTGTTTTGCATCTGGACACAAATATAAAACATATAACCTGAAATACAAAACTTTATGCCAGATAAAAAATTTTTCAACCACAATAAGCCACAGAGTTTGAGCTAAATTGCTCACCTGAAACAATGCCAATCTAAATGTAAACCAGCTACCTGGAGCAGTCAGACCAAACTCTGTACATTTATGCATGACAGAGGAATCTCCATTGATGAGAAGGGATTTTTCCAACACGAGCTCATGCTGTATTCTGGTACACCTGGGACATCAAGTCTTTAAAATATATTCTCTTATATGGACACCGATAGGCTTGTCGCAATAAGCAATAACTCAATTAATCACATGATAAATTAAAATATCAATCATTTCTATTTGCGTGATTTATCATTTTTCTCTTTTCTCTCTATTTCTACCAAAAACTGGATGTTAAATGTTTTCAGTTTGGTGCTTTGGTCTCAACTAGCTCTATTGTTGAACGACAATTTTGTTTACAGAGGCTTCATAAGTAATTTTATTTGCTGTTTTGTTTATTTATTGTGGATATTTAAAATTAATTCATTTTAAGTGAATGTGTGCTTCTCAAAGAAGCACCTGCTTGAGAATGGCCTTAAAACAACAGTCTTATTGTTTATTATTGGTGATCGCAAAAACTTTGTCCAGCAAAATAATCTATAATCTAAGCACTGGCTGTGCGTGGTATACTGCCTTCATCATTGAAAAAACCCAATAAAATCTCCACTCATTTCTAAACTTTCCACTTTTTTTGTTTTAGAACATAAAATCAAATTACTTTCAGAAATGGAAGGATTCTTTGTTTAATGCTGACTGAAGTAAGAAAATATGTTCTTGATTGGAGAATTGTGTGTATGTCTTCCAGACGTTTGATGATGTCCAGAACGATAAGCAGGCCCTGGAGTACCAACAGAGGATAGTGGACATCTTACTTCAGGTGAGATTCAGGTCTTATTAACAGTTTGAATCTGCTGTAATGAAGAGAGAAAGGAAGCCAAAATGCAGCTTCTTCAGGAGGTTTACAACTGCTAGTTGTCCACTGAGACCTTCTGAGAAACCCATAAAGATTATGACCAGAGTCTGAAAATCTTTCATGATTAATTTCACTTTTATTGTTTGTTTTCCTTTGTGCATTAATTAATACACTGCTCGTTTGTTTTAATGAAAGGTAATGGTGGACAACCCTGACTTCACTCCCTCCCAAGTCGGTGGTCTCTTCACCTTCCTGGCTCGCCAGCTGGCCAAGCCAAACAACACGCTGTTTGTGAACAGGAACCTTTTTGATCAGGTATGTAGACAATTCTCTACAACTAGATTTATTACTGCAAACGGTACTTTTGACATCAGGAAATGCTGTTTGTTTTTACATCAAGTTCACTTCCCAAGTTGTTGTGCACGCATTAAAACCTTGAAGCCTCACCAAGGGGACCACCCATTAAGAATGAACCCAAAATGACAGAAACTAAGCAATAAATACAGACTGGAGGGTCCTTAAAATCTCCTTTAAGATGAACTCCAGAGACACAAAAACAGTGGAATAAAATATTTGATTTAAATTAAATGCATCCATCTGCAAATGAAGGTTTAAAATCATTGCCTTCCTTTTTTAAGTGACTCATGGGTTTCAGAAGCTTAGTATTTGTGGTGTCAGCTCATATTGTCAGCTTCCTGCGCAGACATTTCAGCTCAGTGACATCATCAGCTGAAATCAGACCGAAAGTCAGAAAGAGGAGAGACGGAAGTGAAATGATCATCTGACCAGATATATTCCCTCTGCATCAAAACAACCTCACAGGTTGAGAATGTTCTAAGCTGAAGAAACGTGTTTTTGCATCTTCAAGCTGAGATATTCTTCTGCAGCAGTGACAGCAGATGGAAGACAGGCATGGTGTTGAATTCCTTGTGTCTCTGTCTGTCCTCCGTGTCTGAAGGACTTCTGTCTCCTCAGGTGCTGGAGTTCCTGTGTTGCCCTGACGATGACTCTCGACATACTGAACGGCAGCAGGTACATGTCAAAGTAGAACCGTGTCACACACTTTGTCTTTGAAAATATGCAGGATCAAGCACACCTATTCCTACAAAATGCTTTTCATATTTTTCGTTTTTAACATGAAAATGTAGCTCAATAGATAATCATTCTGAGTCATGTTCCGAGTCATGTGACCACTGCGATGTAGAAACAGCTGATTCTGTCACAATAACAAATTTTTCTGGATGATGAAATGTTCCAGAAGTTATTGCGATAAACAATGACATTGTTGTTTTGAGACCATTTTCAAGTAAAATAATGGTAATGGCATAATAATGCAAGAACACATTCAAAGATGAATAAACTTTAAATTGTAACGAATATTTAACATAAGAATTGGAAGTCATTTCAAATATCCAAAGTAAATAAACAAAATAACAGAAAAAAAACAAATAAAAAGAATTAAGAAGTCTCCGTAATCAAAATTGTCCTTCAAAAAAAGAAAGGACTAGTTGAGGCCAACGCACCGGGCTGTTTTTGGTTGAACGAGGGAGAAAAGATAAAAATTGTACAAATGGAAATTGTTGAGTTTGTTTCAACATAAAATAGAAAGTATCTGTCTACAGAATTGCATCCAGTAAGTCCAGGTGTGCTGTTTATAAAGTCATTTATGTTGTTCTTTATGGATTCTTGCCACACAGCAGGAAATGTGAAAAATGTACTTTTGCTTTAAAACGGTTAATAAACATCAGTCAGTGCTCTGCAGGCACAGCTCAAAAAATTTTATATGAAAGAGTTATATTTTGCATCCCTCATTTCAAAAGGGAAAAGCCATATTATATAAATTTCAGGTCTTCAGTACTCTGTTTTTTCATGATTCTGACTTGGATAAGAAAATCCCAAATTTATTCTCTCAGAAAATTAGAATATTACACGAGATCAATAAAAAAAAACGATGTTTTGAACACAAATGTCAGGTTTTTGAAAAATCTGTTCATATCTATAACTTGCATGACTTCCTGCATCAGTGCAGCGTCTCGTTGAGGAGACCAGCCTGTGGTTCTGCTGAGGTTCTGGAAGTCCAGGTTGCTTTTGATAGAGAACTTCATGCCATTTTCTTTGGTTCTGGTGTCTCTCATCGTCCTCCTGACTCCATAGCTTCTCTATGTGGTTCTGGTCAGTCCAGCCGAGCTAACTAACCTCAGTACTAGCATGGTTTCTGAAGCAGCTTCTTGTTGCTGCTGGTACTTTTAGCAGCAACACGGAGCGAGTCCTGCTGGGAAATGAATCTTGTTGTCCTAACAGAGTCTTCTGAGAGGCAGGTCAAGGCCTGTGTGGGGAGAGGGGAGAAGAGGCAGGTGGTCACTTTTCTGTTTTCTCAGCTGGCAGCAGTTATTGTAGCAATGTGGAACTCAGCTGAACTTCATGTCCTCTCCTTATCTCAGCTTAGAACTAGAACTCTTTGTTTTCTGCTGGGCTGGAACATCTTGTTTCCTGTGTTTAACAGAGGATCACTGGTTCTGACGTACAGAAAAACATAGATGTTTGGTGTCAAAAGTTATATTTCAGATTTATTAAGTCAGAATCCATCTACCTGGAGGGTAGATGGATTCTGACTTAATAAGGGTGGACTGGCGGTGCTGGTTATCTTTAAGTCATTTATTAAGCGTGACTCATCTCCCCGCCAATCTGCTGGACAGACTCTGACATGTATCGTTTGTTTCTCTGCTTAGGTTCTGCTGGAGCTGCTGCAGGTCGGGGGGGTGGTCCAGTTCAACGAAGAGCGGCTCTTCACGCTGGCAGAGAAAGCCAAGTTGTAAGCAACCAATCAAACATGGTTATCTACATCTGATGCTTAAACATGAAAATCACTTCAGCATGTTTAGGGTGGAGGAGAAGGGTGGATGAGCAGCACCACATGAGATTGTGATTGACAGTGCTAATTGGTTGGTTGTGATTGGTTGTTTCTAGTTAGCACTTGGAGAAGGAAGAGGAGTTCAAATTTTTCACAGATTATCTGTCTCATCCCAGACTGTCATGACATGGTGACAGTTTCAACAAATATATATATATATATATATATATATATATATATATATATATATATATATATATATAGAGAGAGAGAGAGAGAGAGAGAGAGAGAGAGAGAGAGTTACATTCTGCAGCTTTAACTTGTGAAGAAATCTGAATTACATCCTGATGTTCCATTTCACCAGTGGTTATTTCTGTTACTTAATGCTGTGTGTTTTCTGCCCTCCAGCTACCAGATCTGTGAGTTCCTTTATGAGCAGAAGCATCTGTATGACCGCATCGTGGACTGCTACTTGCAGGACCCACTTCGAAAGGTACCGAGGTGTTTGGATCGCACATAGTGTACAGATTTCATACATTTTCACCAACATTAATTATTATTAGTTAGGTGTACTGAAATAGAAATAGAAGTATAAGATTCTCATTGTACCATATTAATAATCTAGCAAAGCAAAAATTATTCCTGCTAAAATAATATGTTGATTATTAGTCATTTTATTAATAGTATTTAACATATTATTTTGAGTCTAAAATGTGGGCTAATTCAAACGCCTGCTAGGTTTAGCTTCAGATTTCACGTAAATGTGCTGTTTGTGCAGAATATTGGATTCTTCTTTTTTTATTGCTTTTCTATCATGTTTTAACTTACTGAAATCAGTCATTTATAGTTTTCTGCTGTGTTTGCGTGTTAGGCGGAAATCTTCAGCTACATCCACAACCTAATGTCCATGCCGGGCTACAGCTCCGAGGAGAAGCTGAAGGTCAAGGAGAAGGTGCTGCAGCACATGCAGGTCAGGAGCGCTGTGACTGATGGTCAGATTGTAATGAGGAGAGTGCAGTGTCTCCCAGCAGCTCGTTCTCAGGGAGATGCTTTGGCTGGACCGAACATGTTCTACTACGGCTTCATCCTGCTTTGTATTTGCATCAGTCATTCTGCAGCAGGTGTGTTGTCGTACTATACAACAGGAACTGGTGAGTCTGGATCCTGTTAAATTAGCTGACCTGGTGGGGTGGCACTTCACAGAAGAGGTGCAGACCATCATCTCTGAGCTGCAGGTAAAGATCTCATCATCATCACTTCAGACACACAAAGCTTTCAATTCCGTTTTTTAAATGCATCCTCTTTCAGTGTGATGTTTAGGTTTAGAGCTGAGATAAAACTTTAGGCTCAAATCTACATTTTGCTACAGAGAATAACTAATATATTTCAGGTAGGTTTAAATTGAATCCACAATTTGGCAGCAGTAAAACCCTCAACATGTGTAAAAAGTAGTCTTCCAAAAAATTACTCAAGTAAGAGTACTAAATGTTTGCTAAAAAATGATTCAAGTACTGAGTGATTCAAGTGCTGAGTCACCGATCAGAACATCAATCATTTAATATTTAAGAATTACATCAACAAACGGAACAAGATAGGAAGAAAGGTGAATATTTTTGTATTTTATAGATCAAAATGAAAATAATTAATGTAAATAACATAATTACAAAATTGAGCAAAAGGAGAGAAAAAATCCAAATCAGTTTATTTTAATATAAAACTTATGAAACTGCATGTGTTTGTCCTTGGTGAATTTTTGGTTAAAACATGTTTGTTCTTCATCCTGTGAAGTTTACTCACAGTGGTTAGAGGAGCGATACATTATAAAAAAAGATATTACTCAAGTAAAAGTAAAAAGTACTGCAAAGTAAAAAAAAATACTTCTAAAAGTATATTTTCTTTAAAAAGTTACTTAAGTAAAAGTAAACTCGTTAGTAGTTACAGTGACACCAGTCAGAGATGGTGTTGTTCAGATCTTGGTTTTGTTTTCTTCCTGTTACCTCAAAAGATCAACCCTGTGTCTTTTGAGTGTGTCCTCCTCTGACATCACCCACCTGTCTTTGCTCTTCCACCTGCAGCTCACTGGATGTTCACTATTTTTAGACCATATGAGAGATGGTTCTGTGTGAAAACCCAGCAGATAAACATTATCTGAAACACTCAGACTGACCAGTCTGCTACCAACAACCATGCTGCATTCAAACTCACTTCAATCACCTGCTTTATTCTGACACTCAGTTTTAACTTCAGAAAGACATCTTCACTTCTTCTAGAGACCTACAGGCATTTAGTTGCAATCATGGCTTAGACATTATTAGGGTTAACAAGCAATTAAGCAGTTGTATATAGTAAAGTGGTTTATTTCAGAAGGCTTCTCTGTGTGTGTCTCTGCAGGACGACATTCTACTTTTCCAGTTCCTCCACTGCCTCCTTGAGTCTCAGTACGGTTTGCTTCCTTCCCCTTGTGTTTGATAACTACAGACCTTCTGTTGTCCCTCCTGATCTTGGACTCTTTGTCCTTGTCACTGTCTCTCTCAGAGAAGGATCTCAGCCCGTGTCCCGGCTGCCTCTGGAGTCTGAACTTTATGAGCTTCTGCTGGACCTGATGTGCCGCTTTGAACCGCAGGAGCTTCTGAAGTTCCTCCATACCTCCCAGCATTACAGGCTTGAGGAGGCCATACAGGTACTGTTTTTATGCCTCTACAATGTTGTTGGAATTTACAAAATTCTTAATAAATGGTTTTAAAAAACAGTCTAAAAATCCCTTATGATGAGATGTAACTTTAGATACAGGATCTCCTCACCTGGACAAGGGCCACTAGGCCCCCCTCTGGAGTCGGGCCTCGAGGTGGGGTAGGTTATAGAGGTCTTTTATACCTAAAGGACTGACTGGGCTCAACCCAGGGAGGAAACGTGTCCCTCTTTCTATGGTCTCACCACCTGAGCGGGTCGGGTACAATGTGTGATGGGGGTTAATGAAGGTGGGGCCCTTGGCAGTCTGATCCTCGGCTATATCCCAGGATATGGAAATTCTCCTCCCTGGTGGGGAAGGACCCTGAACTGGTGTGTGAGGTTGAGAGGTTCCGGCTAGAAATAGCCGGACTCACCTCAACACACGGCCCTGGTTCTGGAACCAGTCTTCTTGCAAAGGGTTGGACACGCTGTCACTCTGGAGTTGGATATATTCATTGCCCTCCATCTCGGGGTTCATCTGGTTCTACCATTGAGTGGATTCTGACTGCTTGTTCTTTTGCACCTAGCAATTCAGATTACCCACCCTTCTTGGAGTCCTTGGAGGGAGTACTGGTGAGTGCCCCTCATGGGGACTCCTTTATTCTTCCGGGGGACTTCAACGCTCACTTGGGCAATGACAGTAAGACCTGGAAGGGCCTCCTTGATCAGAGCCTGAGCAGTGTTCTGTTGATGGACTTCTGTGCTTGTCATGGATTATCCATAGCAAACACCATGTTCAAGCTTAAGGGTGTCCATATGTGCTCTTTGCACCAGGACACGTTAGGCCCCAGCTCGATGATCGTCTCATCTGATCTGCAGTTGCATGTCTTGAACACTTGGGTGAAGAGAGGGGCGGAGGTGTGCACTGACTATTACCTAGTGGTGAGTTGGCTCCGATGGTGAGGGAGGATAGTGGTCAGACCTGGCAGGCCCAAAGGGTCTGGTGGGAATGCCTGGTATAATGCTCCATAAGACGGAGCTTCAACTCCTACTTCTGGGGGAGTGTTTCACGTTCCCGTTGTCATGGCAAGGAGAGCAAGACTTCATGTGAAGAGGCTCTAAATGTGGCCGGTTGATAGACTGTTTCTGGATGCTGTTGTATCTAATGAATGGTATCAATCATCCAGCAGGGGGAGCTAGACCAACCATCAGTCTGGACTTCACAGTAGTCTCTCTGTAAAAAGAAATGCTTCCCTTCCGTTTCATACTGCCTTTATCTGTTCATCAAGCAGGAATGGATGTGATCATTCTTTACAGTTCATGACTCTGTCTCCAGATAACAGAGAAGTACCACTGTAATGAAGCCAAGGCTTATCTGCTGGAGAAGAAGGGAGATATTCCTGGAGCATTTGCTGGATTGATGCAGGTACAGATCATAATTGTACTCATGAATTCACTTTTCACACTTTCCTGAAAGTAGTTGCTTTAAGTATGCTTTAAGTAAAGTAGTGGGAGGTTTTGATTAAACTAGGCGTCCTCTCTCAGTAGCCTGCTTTTTGGTGTGTTAGCCAGCCGCTGTTTTCACTGAATGTTTGCATTTCCTTCTGAAGACCCTGAAGGAAAGACTGGATGTCCTCGCTGCAGAGATGAGCGGCGGGATTGGAGGAGGAGTTGATGGACGGGACGAAGAGGAGGCGGATGGTGAATTCACACTGACGACAGTGAAGAGTTCACTCAACCAAATGATTCTCTTCTGTCATCGAAACTGTCAGAACCTTGATCAAGAACAAAGGAAGGTGAGCAAAGTGTTTGCAGCGGGGAACTGAGGGAGCTACACTTCTACAGCTGACAGTTCTCTTTCCTCACAGGATCTATGGTTTCCACTCCTGGACACCATGATGGCCTCTCAGAAGGAAGTCATGGGGCTCAGCGATAAACACATCTCGGACGGTGAACATGCACACCTGCACCAATTGTTTGAAGTTTTTTGCTCAAAGTTGCACAAACATCATGTGGAAAAAAAGTAAAAATGATCTGGCATCGAGTTTTCACTGACCTGACCCTGTAGAAGGCAGATCTTGATCCCTGGACCCAATAGTAACATTGCTTAAACTCCTGCTACACTAATCAGATGTTCTGTCTGCACTGATGAAGATTCACTCACCTCAGCATACTGAATGCTTGGACAGCAACACAAACTACTTGCTTAATAATTCAGCAAATATTTCAGAGCACTCGTGAAGCAGATGGGTTTGTCGGTATAGTTAAATGGTTCAACAGGAAGTGGCAGAATTTGATGTTGCACTAAATGCTCTTCATATTCCAATGTTTGCTCCAGCTCTACTCTAAAAAGATATTTGTATGATTGTCTAAAGGAAAACAGGATGTCTTAAAAATGACAATGATTAGAGAAAATAAAAAAAACATTATTGCAGAATATTACAAATATAAGCTCCCAAAGTAAAAGAAAGCAGCTGTGAACCGCCCTGTTCTGGATGTAAGAGGTGCATCAAGGCTCTGTTTCAGGCTCCTTGTCTTCTTGTTAGTTTATCTTGTGATTGCTAAAAAAAAAAAAGAAGAAAGAAATAATTCACGTTCTGAGTTTCATCGATGGCTATTTAATTCTCCACTGGGATTAATGAAGTTTTGTTGAGGTGAATTTGAATTTGCTCAGCAGATGGCCACCATGTTTCTGTTCAGGCTATGTTAAATGATCCTAAGCCCCTTTTACGACTTTCAGCCTTCAGGTCAGCTACAGCTATATGTTCTGACATAACTGGAGATAGCATGGACATACTAGTGGAAGAGGAGAACAAGAACATGAAATGATATGTTTCTGTTGTTTGAGGAGCAAGGCTTGTTGTGATTGGTTTAGTGGCGGTAACATGTCTGTGATCGTCCCAGGGCTGAAGGAGATGACCCTGAAGGTTCTCAACTGCATGAGCAGCTTTATTTCACTTCCTGCCATCATTCAGCAGATCCTACAGGTGAGTATCTGTCATTTGTCAGTGATGATAGATTAACGAATGAAACAATGTATTTGAACAGTCAGTAAAGACAAAAGGAATTGTGTCGGTCGGCTCCTGACATGCTAACATTAGATGTTGTTGTAACCAGGGAAACGGTAGGCTTCACCAGCAAAAGATCACTCACTCACTCACTCACTCACTCACTCACTCACTCACTCACTCACTCACTCACTCACTCACTCACTCACTCACTCACTCACTCACTCACTCACTCACTCACTCACTCACTCACTCACTCACTCACTCACTCACTCACTCACTCACTCACAGTGCTTATTGAAAGTATTCATACCCTTGGATGTTTTACCATTTTTATTGCTTTTATTAATCAATCATGGTAAACAAATGGTAAACATTTTGACTTTTATGACAGAAAATGAACAAAAAAAACTTTAACGTCAAAGTGATAACTGATTTATTCACGATAATGACAATTAAACGAAAACATTCAATATAAAATAACTGATTGCATAATTATTCACCCCCTTTTCCAGGCAGTATTGAGTATTTGCCGTCCCAGCAGGGAGTCTGGGTTTCAGTAAAAGTGTCTCCATTGCAGTTTTGCAGAAAACACCAATTGTAATACGGCTAATTTTAAACCACCTCATCCTTGTGCAAAAACGTTTTATCAAAATTGTGAGTTTGTTCAAAATTGACATGTTTCCTTTAAGGGAAATGAAGGTCAGAGGAAAACACAGCTGGTCAGTCAGGGTCTGCTGGAGTTTTCCTCCACTCTTCCTGCTAATCTGTTCCAGCTCTGTCAGGTTGCTGGGGATTGGCTGTGAACAGATCTAGGCTTTGACTGGGCCACTCTTGGTCCTCCCCCTTTGTGTCTTCAGATCATCTCTTGTAGATTCAGCTGGAAGCTTTGAGTGGTCGTCTAGCTGGATAATAAATGTTCTCTGAAGAACTTTCTTCCACTTCACCCTGGAGTCTCTGCCAAAAGGCATGTGCCTTTTGGCAGAGACTCCAGTCCAGCCTTGATCTGAGTTTTCTTCAGCAGTGCTTTTCTTGTCACCGCTCCCATAAAGCTTTGACTGGTGAAAAACCAGACCAACAGTTGTTGTATGTGGAGTCTCTCCATCTCAGCTACTGCAGAAATCAGTTTTCACTTTGACATTAAAGTTCTTTTATGTATTTTTTTAAATTCATTGATTTGTAAAATCAATAAAAAGCATAAAACATCCAAGGGGATGAATACTTTTTATAAGCACCGTTGGCTTACTTCCTTTTAAATCAAGCCGACATTACTTATGTATGCAATGTTTAGTGGAGCATCCGATCATTTTTATAAAGAATTCCAGTTGATAAACTTTTGCTGCTGGATGGTTTTAATCAGGATCCAGTTTATGGAAGAGGAAAGCTGGCGGAGATCCAGGGCCTCATTCTGGGCATGCTGGACACGTTCACCTATGAACAGGTAACCCTTTGTTCACATGTCTTCATTCCGGGACATGTGGATTACAACTGAATCCGGGTACTTTGTGTGTCTTTTTATGAAAGACACCAGGGTTTCCCCCAGTGTATTATAACCCTGGTGGGCCACCAGGATTTACTTGTGCCCCCACCAGGCTAAGCATAGCTTAATTAATTGACTATTTTTAAAGTGTTTGCATTTTTTTAGACTTTGTAGTTGGTGTTCAGGTATTAATCTTCCAGTCTTTCAATAACACATGATTATCAAGTGATATTTTTAACATTTTCAACTTTTAAGTGTTTTTTAACTCAAAAACACGGCGGGCTGCTGAATGAATAACTGCCCTAGCACCAAACCTCCAGGCTTAGCAAGTTTTCTGGGGGAAACTTTGGACACACACATTTTGTTTTATTGCCGTCTGCAGTTAAATCAGAGCAAACGTCTGTTGTTTTAGTTTAGTTAGAATTACCAAAATTATTTCTATTTGCTAAATGCAAACCATACATTTGGTAAAGTTTACTTATAACAAATGTGTGTAAACTTTTGAATTCAAGGAAAGTTTTGACAAAAATGTCTGAAAAATGGTTCTCAACAAGTTTTCTAGCATTTAGTAAATCAACATAATTTGGGTAATTCAAACTGACCTATAACAAGAAAAGTTGTTTTGTGTCTTATTTAACTTCTGACATTGAGAAAAAAATAAATATGTATGTCTTTTTATTCAGTGTATGTAAATATCTAGTTTCAACTGGTTTGCATAAAACATCTACAGTGATCATAATTTAAAAGTTGCCTTCTGTTTTTACTCAGGTTATTTTTAGCCAATATTATATTAGCTTGATGATCTGAAACATTTTTGGGACAAAACAAATTAAAAGCGCAGCAGTCAGTAGACATTTTGGTGAAAGACGCAGTAAAAAATGTGCCTGTCTCTCAGACTCTGCTTGAAACAACAACAAATCTGCTGAACCATGACCTCCACTGGTCCCTGGCACACCTCCGCTCCGCTGTCACCAGAGGGCTCCACCCCCGTCAGGACTGCTGCAACATCTGCCTGCAGCACTACAAGAGGAAGCAGGACACGTCCGAGGAGATCATTGTGTTCAGGTAACACGGCCTGTCACTGCAAAATGAAAACCACTTGATTATTTCTGCTGCTTCCACACTGGAAACCACAGAGGCCCTAAGGAACACGGGGCAATTTTTGTATTTCTTTTGCATTACCTTGCAATACTGTATTAGTCAGTTCATGCGGCGTTTTGAATACTGAAAGTCTTTCTTGCTACAGTGTAAGGTTTTTATAAGATTTTGTATGCTAGTATCTCGTTTCTGAGATATCTGAAGGTTATGTTCTTTTCTTTAGGACACAAACACACTGCTAACTTACGTGCAAAACGCAAAGGCAAAACAAGTCAAACGTTGGCTTTCCTTCTCTTCTCTAAGACACAAACGGAAACGTTTTGTGAGAAGGAGAGAAAAAAACAAATACATCCAAACTGTCAGGACTGTTTTTGAATTATTTCATGGATAGTAAAGCCGTCTGACAGCTTTTTGATTTTTGTGGTCTCAATGGTTAATGAAGGTCTGTTTTCCACCTAATACACACACAAAGATTATTATTACATTATTACATTATTACATGCTGCAGTGTTATTACATAATTCGGCGTTATGTACATCTCTCTCTGGTTGATACTTTACAAGGTTCCCTCTGACCTCTGCGTGTTTTCCAGCTGCGGCCACCTGTACCACCTGCAGTGCCTGCAGCAGAAGGACTGTGGGTGGGGCGTGGCCTCGGAGCCGCAGCAGCCATGGAGGTGTTACAAGTGTTCCTCCAGCCATGGAGGAAGGGGCGGGGCTTGTTCTGAGCCAAACAGAAGCCGCAGCGCGTCTCTCGCCCAGGTCAGTGAGTTTGTGCTAATCATGAGGAAAAGTTCATAAAGCATAACTCCAAACGCCATGAACTGACCTAAACAGAGGACACCTGCTCTACTGTCAGTGTGCAGCGAATTCATTTGTTGTTTGTGGTTTATTTCTGTGGCTGATATGTGAGGCTAAGGAAAATTTTTTGTTTTTGTATTGACATTCTGTGAAATAGTTTTGAGCAATAGTTTTCCTCACTACAGCAGACCAAGGTCAGAGGTCATAGTAAGTTTAACTTATTTAGAATCCACTTTTAGCTGCAGCAATACTGCTGCTATTCTTACAGTGGTCCACACATCACTTCATTACGTCACTAAAACGATTTTTAGAAATGAAATAAAACAACAAAAAAACGACATGTAATTTTAGGTTAAACACATAATTAACTCAAGTGTTATATGTTCAATTCACAAAAACTTCCAATTGTTTGCAGTTTACTAAAATATTATCTCATCTGTCCGTTACAATGTTCACTGTCATTAAATATAACATCAGTTGGCATTAACTTCCAAAGCTGTTGGGGTTTTCTGGTTTCAGGCTAAACTAGAGCAGGACAGGTTAGAATTACTGTGTGCCATTTGATATTATCGTTGTGTGTGTGTATGCGTGTGTGTGCGTGTGCGTGTGTGTGTGTGTGTTTGTGTGTGTGTTCTCTGGGCTCCAGACTCGGTTTTCATCAGGACATCATGAGAAAGGAGCTGAGACTCACAGGAAGAAGGTAAGCTGGACCATTTTCTGTCTGCACAAGACACCGACCGCTTTCCTGTCAAACCTTCAGCCTCTGAGCGCTGCTCAGTCATTCATTCTGTAATAAATCTCTGGTTTAAAGTCTTGGAAGGAATAATAATGTCTTTATCTATTCTAGTGCTCTGCTTCTGTTGATTTATCTCTAACAAGTAAAGCATCTGAGTACCAACAGTGATTTAACATGGCAGGAACAAATCCATGAGTTATTCTGGTTTCAGTGTGAAACTAGTGTATAATAATAACAGCCCAATGTGCGATTATTCGCTGTGTTGCAGGTGGTTGCTGTGGCAACATTGGATGTGCAGCAGGAACTCTCCTGGGATCACTTGCGAGGGTTGTACAGAGGACCGTCCAGGGTACAGAACCACTGCTGTCTCTGTTTCACTGATGCAATAACCGCTGTGTTTCCATTTACCGTCGTACAAATTGGAGTTACAGAAATAAATTTGCTTAATGGAAACACAGCAGTTTCAAAAAACTCATCTTTTTTTATACGTTTTTGCAGGGGTTTCAGCTGTGGCATGTTTTTTAATAACTTGTGCTTATTCACATGTCGTTTAAAATGTTATTTAATGGAATCACCACCATTGCGAAATTGTGTTTTTTTGACATTAGCAGAATATTAACAAACTTTGGTGCGTATTTGTAATGGGAATGCAGTTCCACAAATACATAAACACTTATATGTAATGCTGTTGTAGCTTCATTAATGTACCAAAAACTGCTAGTTGCCAGGACAACAGATCTGATCTGTTGTCAAAATCCATAGAAATCCAAACAAAAAAAAGTATGCGTTCAAAAGGGAAATAGAAATTCTGAATAATAATAAGAAGGTTTTATAGAAGGAAACCAGGAAAGGAAGATCACTGTGTTAGATTTTTGAAATAAGGCAAAACTAACTTAAACTTAACGGTAACACTTTATTTGACGGGGTGTTCATAAGACTGACATGACACTGTCATAAACATGTCATAACAACAGTGATGAACATGAAGGAGTCCTCAAGAATATTTATGACTGTTGTCATGAAGTGTCATTTGGTAAATAATGACATTTTTAATGCAAAGTTGATTCTTTGCATTAAAACTTGACTTTTAATGCAAATTTTAATTGAACTTTGTGTTAAGAGTCAAATCGAATAATACAAAGTGTATACTTTCAAGGCAACTTTTAGTGCAACTTTGCATTAAAAGTTAGTCTTATGCACATCCCTTCAAGTAAAGTGTTACCCAGTTAACTTTTCAGCAATAAATAGTTTGCTTTAAGTCAATAATTTCTTAATACTGATGAAAAAGTTGTAGTTCCAATCAGATTATTTCACTTATAGCAATACATTTTTCCATGCTATAAGTGAAATAGTCACAAGCTGTCTTTACCTGGAATACTCCTCCCTGTTAGATGACGACATGTGTGTAATCATCCTGTTTCTCCACGTCTGATTGATCAGGTGTGTTCTCTGTCCTCCAGCTGTCCATCCTCTCTGAGGTTTCGCACGGCCAAAGCAGTGAGAAAACAGGCTTCCTGCTTCCAGTCCAGCCAGAGAATTTCCACCTGAAGCTCGCTCCTCCTCCTCTGTTTGAAGAGTAGCTCCTCCAGGGCCTCAAGGAAACATTTCCTGCTTCTGTTTCGGGTCGTCCCTCATTACTTTTATTATCCTGAAGCATTAAAACATCAACATAGCTAACACATGTTCACTGTTTGTTATTGTTCTCCCACTACTGTGACTTTATTCTTCATTTTGTCTGTTCATCCCTCCATCCAGCCACTTATTCTTCACCTTCAGGATCTTTAATGATGGATAGAAATATCAGAAAGGGGCACAGCAGCCAATGTGATAATGATATAATTTAAGCTAACATTAGCATTTTAGCTAATTTTAGCTTTAACGTGGGTTTTTGCATACTGAATGGAGTATGTCACCTGCCAGTTTTTCTGTAGAAATGTGTGGTCTTTGATATCTTTAGCAGTGAGAGCAAACAGAATGAATTACGATGTCTGACTGTGCTTTGGTGCCTGAAGCAGAAACACAAACATGTTCATGATTTTTGTAATAAAACATTGTGCGGTATTTCATTCGCTCTCAAGTTATTTATTGCAAGAACCAGATGTTTCATGCGACTGCCGCCTGTCCACCGTTCACCCAGAAGAGCTGTAGGAGCGCCCAGTCTGAGACCCACATATTGAAACACCTGCAGCTGGCTGTGCAAAGTTTGAACTGATATATCAAATATCTCCTTAAACTAATCCATCAGTTTTACATGGTTGGCTTTCTTTATTTTTGCCTATTTTTGATGAGTGTGTTAAAGCCTGCTTTGTTCCCAAACCTTTATCCAATATTAAATTCAGTTTCTCTTGATGGTCAACAGGTCAACATTAGAATTTAAGGAAAGTTCTGTGGATGGTAGACATTTTACTTGTGTAGTCCTTCTGAAGCCGTCACTGAGTTCAGGTCCAGTTTCCTGAGCTGTACCATATAGCCAGCTGTTAGAACTATGAGACACAAACTGAAGGAGAGATAGTTGTGTAAACTAAACAATTTATTGAAAAAATGTACATATAAATCATCATTACAGAGGGGAAATACAGGCAACACATAATAGAATCCATCTTAGATCTCAGATCGCAGGTTAGGAAATCTCTTCAGCAGAGTGGTGGCTTGTTTCGGTGTCAGACGACCTCCAGTCACATTGCTCTGCTCAGACTTGTTCTTCCTTGCTGCCTGGGAAACAGAAACACCGTGTTACTCCAGTAGATCTATCCTCAACCTTCAGAGGAACAGAACGGGAACAGATGGAGCGCAGACAGATGAAGACCTCTGTGTACTTTAGAAACCCCGGTCTGTGGACCAATTGGTTTCGGACCGCGCAAGAAATAGTGAAATATTTCCGTTTTATGTATTATTTGAGTCTGGAGGATCTTTTATTTTGAAAATCTTTAAACCGGATTCTCTCGGTTACTTGCGCGCCAACACTGAGGCCACAAGCAGCAAAACGAGTAAGAAACAGATCAGATGTCTTTGGAAAGTTTCTTTGCGAAGGGGAAAAGGCCCAGAGAAGAGACAGGAGAATGGATTCATCCTGGACCGGTAGGTGAGTCCCACATTACAAGCCGCTCTGCGTAACATGCGGCGACCGGCTGCTAATGAGGCAATGAAGCTTCAAGCTGCTTCGCCATGGTCTCTAGCAAGCAGGCTGTGGATATAAGCAACACTTCGGGTGTTATTGTCTCTCATCACTCCCAGATGGAACCGTCTCGTTGCAGATAAACAAGCTCAGGGCTCCAGTTAGTCATTATCGCGAGTTAAAGCTTTCACGAAAGTAAAAGGTTCGTTTTTTGTGGCGCATCTGTATCTTAATTTGAAACGTTATGTAAACGTTACCATAGCGACCAGAGTCGGAGCGTTTGGGCAGTGGTCGAGAGGAGATGAGTAGAGCAGAGCTTGAGTCTCAAGTCTGGATTAGACGGAAAGATTTAAGAATTGTCGGCCGATTCTCCAAATCTCTGTGATCACAGAGCTGATAAAAGATCAGCAGGTTCGATCGGTTCGTGTGTCCAAGGCAGGAGCAACACGAACCGATTCCAGTCACGAACATCCCGATTCCAGAGGATAATCCAGTAAAACCCCCAACATGGCGGGAATTTGGAATAACCAAACACGGATGACGATGTAGAAGCAATAGTGATAGTTTGTGGAGTCATTTTAAGAGATAAAAGACGTAACAAAAAGAAAAGACGGTGGATGAAAGTCGACGGGAGCAGTTGCTCTATTTGCTGCACTATTGATTTGGAGGTGAATATGTTTTTTCATAGTTAACATTTTTAACTGAATAAACATAATAATGACCTTTAGATTTAATAATAAACATTTCCACATATCATCTCCGATATCCACCGAACTCAGTTGCGCGATATGTCAGCTGTCTGGGATTCCCCTCTGTTCTTACGTCACCGCGCTTTTTGATTGGCTACCTGTCACATTCAGCAGGTCGTATTCAGGTTGCGATAAAAACTCCAAGACAACCCAAATTGGGTATATTCAGGATTTAGCGGGAACACAACCCCCCGCAGCAAAATTTTCCAAGTCTTGACCGGTCCGCGGTAATAAAAAGGTTGGGGACCACTGCTTTAGAACTGCTGCTGCACAGGTTACTCAACAGATTGTCGCTGGGTAACCAAAGAGTGAGACAGCGAGTTACTTGGGTTGAGCGGCTAAAGAATTTCCGCTTCCTACGTCTCCCAGAATGCTGTGCAGTTCTGGATGAAAGTTCCTAGAAATTATTGAACATTTTATCAGACGTATTTTCTGCTGATATTGATCACTTGTCTATATAAATAAATATATATATCAATATTTGATAATTTAACAAAATCGAAATGGAGAAACTACTTGTGCAAAGGTGAAGCTTGATACAACGCAGTTTCTGGGGGGTTCTGATTGTGAGGAGAGGGAGTGTTGCTGATGGTTCAAAAATACTTTATCCCAAAGGGAAGGTGAATCTTTACTTATATCATTACTTATATATTCAAAGCCTCGTTGTGGATGGTGATGCTGTGAGCTGGAAGGATCTTCTGTAGCAGGCAGTCTTGCAACGAATCTGAGGAAGCCTCTGACTGAAAACGTTAGCTGCGTTTCCATCAAATTGGAATTTGCTTAATGGAATTTAGATCAGGTTTTTGCACTACGATTTATTTGTTTTTCAGCCTTATGGAAATATATGTAATTCACAAAACTGCAATGGAAACACCAACATCTCAGACCAAAAGCACCGTGGTGAAAGGAAAACAACCAGACTCACCTCCGCTTTGTGAACACACGTGTAGAAGGTGTTGATCTCATTAGAGCAAAGGCTGTCCACAAAGTTGTTCTGCTTCCAACAGGCCATCAGTAGGGACATCTCAGTGACGCAGGAAGCCTCTGGAGACAGAAAGGTTGACCTTTAACCCCGACCGGACGGCAGAAGAACAGCCGCTAACAGCTCGATTCTTACCTCCTTTCCTGGGTTTCCTGTTGCCCACAGAGTCCTTCAGGATCAGCGGTCTGTTGGGCTTCAGCACCGGTTTCCCGTTCTCCCTGCTGAGCAGCCTGCTGACCTTCTCCTGGAACAGAACTCCTCCCTGAGCCGCCATTTCTCTCCAGCGAGCGGACCGGGTCAGAACCGGTGGACGGACGGAGAGGAGCTCCTGTTCAGGGCTCGGGTATTAAACTTAGAGACTAAAAACAACCGACAAATTCTGTTTCATCTGCTGTGAACACCGGACCAGCACCAGGTAGCCAGGAACGCTGCGTGATCCGTAAAGCGAACCTCAGTGTCGTAACAGCTTCTTCTTCGTCTGGAGACGTATGGCTTTCTGTGGAAGAGCGCCCTCTTCAGCGTGATATGTCAGGCATTAGCCAAACGTTAGAGCCAAAAAATTGTCTTTATAGCATAGGAAATATTTAGGATTCTTTTGAATGAGGAAAATATTAGAGTTTTATCACTGAGTTGTGAGATGGTAACACCACTAAACTGAAACAGCTAGGCTTAATATTATAATCGGAACTCACAGATAAATACATGTTCTGGTTTGTACAGCCTAACAATATCAGTCAGGTAATTATGTAATGTTGGTTATGAAAAATATTTACTTGTGTTGCTTTGAGTTGGCAAGCTCTGAGTAGGCAAGCGTAAGCCTTGGCTTCAGTCTACTCCTTTTTTGGTAAATTATGGGTTTGTAAAGTAGCATTTTGTTTTTGTTTTCTATGTGTGAAATTGTTTATTTACCAAAATAAAGTGAAACTGGTTTAGTAGTTTTCCAAAGTACCTGATCTAAAGGATGTTCACTATCGCTCAGCATGACAGTCATTTTGCTACTGTCATTAAATCCATATCAATGTGTACTTTTACTTCTAATTTACTTTAAAGTAAATTAGATTTTAAATGTAAATTTATATTTTAAAAAATACATAAATAAATGTAAATTGTGACTAAAAACAAAAATCTGTCTCAGCATTATGCATATCCAAGTGCAACTTGAGTGCATAACATTGTTCAAGAAAACCTGAGCAATGTTTAACATAATATTAGTGTCTGCCCCTCCATGTGTACAAGCATCAAAAGAAGTGTTTATTAATAGAAACTGTACATCACTAATGAATAATAAAATAAATCATAAGAGGTATTGATAAATAGCTTAAACCTGTGTATCACTGTCTTCATGTACATGGCAGCCACATTTAATAACACATTTGTGTTGCTTTGAGTCTTCCAACTTCCAGAAATGAAATTATGTTTCTTGCTCTTGCTCTGTTTCCAATGGTGAGCTCAGAAAATTAGCTTTTCCAATAACAACAGAATGCATCATCAAAAATCCAATTATGCATTTTAATCAATGCTACTTATCTGGGATTGATTAAACTGATGCTCAGTTTAATATTCAAATTAACTTAAGTTCCTCTCTAAGGGAACCCAGCAGATTGCATTGAGTCCTTAACTTGCAGCATTCACTTTTCCTGGACGAACATGTCGCTACAGTGGAGAGGAAAAACTTCCTGTTAACAGGAAGAAACCTCCAGCAGAAGCAGAACCTGGCTTAGTGCAAACAGCCATCTGCTACAAGAAAAGAAGCAGGAGTATTGATCCTGGAAGACGTCAGTAGACGACAGATGGAGAAAAATATGTGTTCATTTTCCTCTGGTGACTTTTGCAACATCTAATCTTCTAAAGAACCCGGTCTCAAACCGCACTGTATGGGTGTGTCAACATAAAGGTTCCTATGATGGTGGATTTTTACTGAGGTGGTGCTGAGTGCTGCAGATGCAGAGATGAGAAGTGAGGAAGACACTAAGGACGAAGGAGAGACCGATTATTATGGGATAGAGGAAATCTGAACAACAAACAAAAAATAAAAATAAGAACTGAAAACAAGGAGAAATGTTGAGAGGCAAAATCTGTGAAAGCCTGATCTTAATATGCGAGTGTTGCTCTCCTAGCCACAACCCCAAGTGACACACACACACACTCCCACACACACACGCGCACACAGCAGTAGCAGTAGAGACAGGGAGCCAGCAGAGTCTGCCGACTAGCAGCCATGACAGACGTGGGTGAGTAGCTTCATGAATAACATCCTCCTGTGTATGTGTGTGTGATGAATGCATAGATAGATAGATAGATAGATAGATAGATAGATAGATAGATAGATAGATAGATAGATAGATAGATAGATAGATAGATAGATAGATAGATAGATAGATAGATAGATAGATAGATAGATAGATAGATAGATAGATAGATAGATAGATAGATAGATAGATAGATAGATACTGCAGCTGCCTGTTCTGTGCTGTTTTTTTTGCTGGTTTCTTGCTAACAGCTGATGTGACAAACTGGACCCAGACAGTTTGACTCTGTGCATCATGCCAACACGTTTCAAATAGTCCCATAATATTTCTGTTTTCAATATTCTTAATGATAAGCATCTAGTTCCTGTACAACTAGAGGCGTTCAGATAAGCTAAGTAGCGTCTGACATGAATTGGATTAGACTCTACAGTTCTGTGCTATTGTTTTCTCCCAGCTGCATAGTGAGTAGCTCTGCTGTGTTATTGTGAGCATGCTGACATGTTGCAGAGTAGAAGTTTCTCTCTCTCTCTGTGTCTCTCTCTGTCTCTCTCTCTCTCTCTCTTTCTCTCTCTCTCTCTCTCTCCCACCCACACACACACACACACACCCACACCAGGTGGGCTTCCTGGAAGATCCCAGGAAGACTGATTAGGAAATCAACCTCTCTGCTTTTCTCCTCCTTCTACACACACACACGCACACACACTTGGTCACAAAAACAAAAAGATGTGGGGTTTAGATCCTGACGTAGCATGTAGTGAATAGCGCCCCTCCCCTCTACTCAAACTATTTTAGTCGGGTCTGAAGGGATTAGCTGTAGTTATTACTGTCTGCAAGTCCTTCTCTCTGTGTATAAATCTGTGTGATGCAATGCTGCATGCAGGTTATCTTTATTCCATGATTTTAGGTTAAATAACCTTAGCTAGGCTAATTTAAGCTGACTTGGTTGTAATAATAATAATAATAATAACATTAATTTAGAAAGGGACAGGTCAAACATAAATATTGTCATTTGCTGTAACAGATTGTAGCATAAATCACTTTGCATCTGCAGTCCCTTGACAGGTTACAACCCAATAATAAAATAAATCAGAAACTATAACACTACAAGTTGCTTTCTAATCACACTACATTAGAAACAGATTCATACAATGAATGTTTACATATCTGAGCAGTTAGTTATGTAAACATATGTAAGAACTCATTGGTGTTACAGAAACATCCTCCTTGCTTGTTGTTTTCACCCCTAATCCATGCAGTCAGTTGGAGATCACAGAAAACCAGCAGCAACAGTGAACAAGTTGCTACATTCCCGACTTTCCTTACGCATCTCCCAACTTTCCCAACATGCATTCGGAACCTAGAGTTAGCTTCTTCTAATGTGAACCCAGGGATTCCCTCTGAATTGTTGCGTTAAACTTGGTGGAATATCTTTCTGTCCCTCAGCCTTTGCTGGAAGGTGAACCTTCCCTGGCAAAGGTATTGATGAAAACTGTCTTCTTCTTGCCAGAGATCCTAGCGGTTCTCCTCCAGACTGTGTCAGATATCAACCAGCATTGGTTGGTTGTTTCTAATGGGAATGTTTGGTAGAGTAGTTTGGACAGCTTTCAGGCATTAGACCTGTCCTGTCTGATAATGAGATTCCCCAGACCTTTGTTCCACCTCTAGCTTATATAACAGGGGCTGTTGTGCCTGCGTCAGATCTCCTTTAAGTTCTGCAGCACATGGTGATGTCATAGCTTTTTCTCTCATTGACATTGTGCAGGAAGAAATAAAGTGTTGAACTCAGGGGAGGGAAACTCAGTTTAATTCTTTTTAAGATCGCTGGTTGTTAAAATATGAATAAGTGTTCTGTCTGCATTTAATAAATACTTCTTGAAATAAAATAATACTGAACATCTTTTCACATGATGCAGTCCCTCTGGGATTTTGCAGTTGTTGATTTTTTTTTTTTGAGACAGATTTTTTTGGTGCTAATTTAAGGTATTTTGTAAGGTATTTTGCAATATTTGCACTTCAGTGTGACATTAAATATGACTTTGTTACTTGCCATATCAATCGTACTGTCTGCTCCTTCAGCCTTGAGTATTTTCCCCAAGTGGAAATACTTTCATATGGAATTGGGCTTTGGTCCCAATATCTAAAAAAAATCAAATAAATTAGCCAAAAATTTGCAATAAACTCACAGTGATGCATTAGCATGTAAATCTGCAAGGATCTGAAAATGTTGTATGAATTTCTGCAGTCACAGAATTGCAATAAACTGAAGTGGAGGGACTGATTGATGTAATTTAGCATCTGAAGTTGGGGGCCACATAAAAAGCCAAGAGACAGGGAAGGTGGGGGCGAGAGAAGGGGGGCCGATTTGGACCCCAGGCCTTGAGTTTGACGTGTGATTTAACTCAATAGGCCTGTTCATGCTGCCAACCCCTCCATGCTGCTTCCTCCTCTGTACTTTTGGGTCTGCATTGGTGCAGATATTCCACCAATGCAGGGTCTTTGATCACTGCCTCAAATGCTTACAAACCCATTTTTCCACTTCCTGTTAGGAGCACAGGTTCTGAGTGTTGAGGTTTGTTGTATTTTTTCTTGGACTTGACATGAGTGACTTGCATCCCTTCATTTGGCAAAGTGACTAAAACAGATGGATTTGGGAACTATCAGTATCACAACCATTGTCTCTACATCCCAGGTAGTCCTGCGTGTCCAAGTGTATTTTATGAGTTCTCTGTGATGATTTGGTTTTCTACATGTTTATTTAGGTTTCTGTGTTCTGTTGAGTCCCGCCTACCCTTCTGTTGAGGGTAGGCGGGACAACAGTCCCGCCTACCCTTGATTGGTCCCAGCTGTGTCTCATGTTCCCTGTGTCTCTTGTTTCCTTGTCGGGTCCTCTATTGTCGTGTCTATAGTCGTAGTCGCATGTCTTGTCTTTGCCCTGTTTACCAGCGCCACCAGTGTAGAGTATCTTGAATGTATCTTAAAAGTTTTTAATTTACTTTGAATAATTAATCGAACCTACTGTACTGTTTGAAACTAGAAAAAATTTTAATGTATGTATGAGAATTTTTTTTTTGTAAAGCATCTTGATTTGTTATAAATAAAATTGAACTGAAGTGAATTGAATAAAACCAATGTATTTTACGTTACAGATACACTTTCATCTGACAAACCATTTGCTCTTATTCTGCAGACTCTCTAAATGAGGCGCTGAAGGCCATCAGTGTGAGCACAGAGCTGATCGAAGAAGAGCTGAAGCCTCATCTGGATACAGTCCTGACTGCTCTGCTGGAGAAGAGTGAGCTCAGATAATACTCAGTGATGTTTGCTTACAAAAGCCAAAAAAATAAAATGTCCTCACCTTACGCATGGCTAACAGGGGACAAATCAGAAATAATTTCACTGATGTGTGATTATGGCATCTCCTTCATACATTTTAATCGATGAATTAATATACAAAGTAGCTTGTGAAAGGGGGAGACTGGTGGTATCAGAGGAAAAAGAACAATCGTGTCTATTTGAAAAGTAGCTTTGTGTGTCCTGCCCACAGAGAAGGATGCGGCTGCTGAGATAGTGAGAAGTGGGATTCTTCCCACTCTGGCTCAAGCCTTACGGAGCAGGAGCAGCCTGAGCTGCCAGGTGGCTCTGCTGGTGGCAGAAATGGCACGAGAAGGTACGCTTTTACTGCTCCCTTAATCTCTGCTACACCTTAATAAAACATCAACAATTCAAGTTCTCCAGTGAAATGCTGCCCCAACACAGGTTAACAGGGTTAAAATAAAAACTCTC
This sequence comes from Poecilia reticulata, assembly GCF_904066995.2. Taxonomy (NCBI): domain Eukaryota; kingdom Metazoa; phylum Chordata; class Actinopteri; order Cyprinodontiformes; family Poeciliidae; genus Poecilia; species Poecilia reticulata. The sequence goes on along the minus strand of NC_088844.1, from coordinate 5,193,894 downwards.
AGAATGCTCTAGCAACATGTCACTCTGCATATACTAGCTACATCAATAAACAGCAATCGCATATAAAGAGTGCTGGATTTCCACCAAGACTATTACTAACCAGGTAATTTTTTTCCTTTTCGGTCTAAAACATTTTTATGATCTGTACTAACTAACATAGAAAAAATGCAAGTTAAAGAAATTGATCATGACACATATATCCTTATTATTCCGTGTTTAATGGTACTTGTACACCATCGTACATTACAGACAGCATATTAGAGCCACTAGATATAGGCAGTCAATTTCTGCCAAAAAGTTCTGAAATATTGAGGTTAATCTTAGGAATTTTGGAGGAAAAAACAAAACCTCTGAAATTTATAAATTTGGAAAGTAAAAAAAAAAATTCTTATTTTTTTTCCAGCAAATCTGTGACTTTTCAAACTCAGAAATGTCCAAGGTTTTTTTTACTACAAAATGTCTGAGGTTAATCTAAATATTTCTTAGTATTTTCTAGCTAATTTTCAACTTTTCAAACTCAAAACTTTCCTTGTAACTAGAAACGTTTGTTGCTGGAAAATTACTCCTCCATGGAGTGATTTTGAGAGATATTGGCATCCAGAAGTTCCCAATGTCTCTCATTTTGGAGAAACGTTGTTCTGATATCAAGAATAGGAAACCAGATTTCCTTTGCTATTTTGAAAATGTTTTGTTTGGTACCAAAGATTTCCAAGATAAAAGACTCCTCTCCCATATTTCTTATCAACCTGATCTTGATTCTTGCTAAGTTTCATATCCATAAAAGTAAAACGATGCATAGGAAACCACTTTTTGACCTCTTTGTAATGGATGCAAAACTGTGTCTTGATTCAATCTCAAACTCAAACAAAAATGCTATGAAAGCAGAGTTTCCATGGTTCTTTGTCGTCTGTGTGTGTTGTAGCTGCTGTGAGAGAGCCGTGCATCGAGGCGGGCCTGGTGAAGGCTCTGGTTCCTCATCTGAACAGCAGCGACCAGGAAATGCTGCTGAACACCGGCAGGGCCATCGGGCGCATCTGCTTCGACAACAGTGAGTAGATCTGATAGCACAGTGTCAGTCTGATCTAGTCTGACTTACTTTGACCCACTCTACACTTTCCATTTTAATTCTGCAGTTTGAGAATTAGAGTATTACATTTTTTGTTTAATATGGTCTCAATGCAATGAAGCTCTTTACAAGAAAAGATAAGGGAAATTTCATCACACAGAATATAATATAAGGTGCAATAAAATATGGGATAGACCGAAGGAAAGGTTTCAGAAAGAAGTACATGGTAAGATATTTATTGTGAAATTAATTAATAATTCCATTTCTAATGTAAATATAGATTTTTATATTTGTTCTGACGTCCTTACGCAACTTCCTTGTCTGACTTTCTCCTCAGCACATCAACAGGACCAGTTAGTCCAGAGTGGTGTAATCCCCAGATTAGTGTCCATCATGAAGAAGTACCCTGATAATGACCTGCTGGTCAACGTCTGCCTGCTGGCTCTCTGTAATCTGGCTGATTTGGGTGATTATCTCCCACTCTTCTTTACATATGTATTACCCACCTACATGAAAGCCCCTCAGTAGTTACACCTGTATTTAGACATTTGTTCAAAAGTCTAGGTACATTGTGTGTTGCCTTTGCTTGTTTGCCATCTCTTGCTTCTCATTTCCTTTAGAATTTACAAAGTAATGTCCAAGAATGAGACAAAGATCAGACCTTGTTCACAAAGAAACTGAGTTCTTAATTACTTTGTTTTTACAGTTCTATTAGTATATATAATAAATACTGCCACTCTTATTCTTTTGCTTATCATAAAAGCTACAAACCTTAAGTCATAATAATAATGGTGACCTCTGTGAAATCAAGATGATATCCCAGCAATGACACAAACTTTCTGCAGTCACCAGCAACAGGCCTCCAGACTTAATGTGGCCCTCAGATCAGATCAAGAACAATGTGTAGAGAGCGTCATGGAATGGCTCTCCATGGGTTTTACATCCTGTCTGTTACTACCAATAGTAAGTCCCGCCCACTCCTCACAACTCTTAGGACTCACTACTGCCCAGTTCTCTGTCTAACAGGTCCGGAAAACCCCCAGAAACTCGGGTCTTACCTTAGCGATAGTTTGTGGAGAATTATCTGTTTAAACTGGGGTCGGAAAGGACTCGTCTAGCTCTGACTACCTTCAATCCAGAAGTTATGACCTTTTACAGTTGAGGGGCAATCCGCTGAGTAGCCCTCACAACGACATAACCCCTACAACCACTCCTGTTAACGGTAGCTCCTTTCCTAAAGTAACGGCACTTGTTAACGGCTAGATTAAATTTAGTGACTTAGAGTTAAGTCCCAAGGTCATTATTTTAACACTCACCAGAGGAAAACACAAAGCCACCCTGTCTCTAGCATCATGTATATTGTTTTACTATATTTAGGAGAACCAACAATAATCGAGACTGACACAATTAAACTCACTGTTCACAATTCTCATTAGAATCTTTAGAATTATAATTTTATTAAGCAAGCTTTAGCAGGGGCATATAACAACAAATTAATTTCCAAGAGTTATAAAAGAAGCAAAAATATAATGAAATCAACTAGGATTAATCACCTCCTTTCCTTATTCTCATTCCTAACCTGTTTCACTAAATTCACTGAGCGAGGCTTTGGGAGAAGCTGATCACCTCATACCCGATGGTCTTTGATCTCGGCAGCTGTAATCTTTTGCGGTCCTTGGTCAGAGTCTTTGTCCAGCCGGAGCAAAATCCTCTTTACTGAAGAGAAGCGGAGAGAAGGCTCACGCTTTCCATTGAACGTGCAGACTCTTTGTCTTTGAAAGACCTCCGTCTCTTTTCCAAGTCAGCTGCACCGGAGTTGAGAGCGTTGAGTAGAGGCGGAGGATTCGGTCGGATCTGGAACCAGGGGTGTTGGCGTGTGGAACTCGTCCCTTTTAGGCAGCGTGAAATCATGGAGTAGTTACCCTCGGTCCCTCGGTGTGATCCTCCGCAGATCTTTAGGCAGCTTCCTCTGCTGACTCCCTTTCTGCGCTGCGAACGAAGAACGCTCGTTCTGACTCGTGCATCGGTATTTATGCACTTGTGTTTCCATGGAACCTGCCCATCGCATTATGTCATTACCTGATGTCATGAAGGGCAGGGCTGCCTGTGGAAAGTACCGGGCTCTTTCTCAAGTTTTCCAATGACTCATCCCTGCCTCTCGCTTCATCGGGGCAGTTCCCGTTTTTTCCGTTGACCATCTGTTTCCAATTCTGCCGCACCCTTGTTTTCCTTCCCCATTTAGATGACTCACCCTTCTGTCCCTAGCCT